>NC_067400.1:61493179-61865679 GCF_016432865.1 Antechinus flavipes
GTATACCCCCAAAAAAATGCTTTCCAGTTGTTTTCATTTTTTTTAATCATCAGGTTAGTATTATGGCAATTGTATTATCCCAGAAACTAAAACATAGAGACATTAATGGCTAATATCCCCTAACAATTTGATGACACTAAAATTTTTGGCTACAAATTCCCAATTTTTGATCTAGTATTAGTTTCCCAATTTCTAAATTTAGATAATTGTTTCTTATTTAATTTTTAAATTAGATCTGTGATTCCATTGTTCTAGGAAATTTCTAGTGAGGAATCCCCTTCTCCCAGTGCAGATTGGCCACTCTTCTATAATTTATACTCCAGAGAGTTATCTGGGCCACTGTGACTAGAAGTCACTAGAGTCATAAATCCAGGATGTTTCTATGGCTTGATTTGAACTCAGGTCACTAGATCTCTATTCACTGTGGCATAACTGCTTTTCCTTATACAACAAAAATCATCCTTGTTTTCATAGAACAATTTTACATTCGCCAAGTGTTTTACATGTTTTTTTTTTTTATATTGAGATTTTATATGAGAATCCTGCCATCTGTAGCAATGTGGGCAACAGTGATTGTGTTTCTTACTTCAAAAAAATAGATGTTCACTGTTTATTGAAGGAATGGATGGCTTCATCCATTTTTAAAGAACTCATTGATAATATAAGTAGTCACTACAATAAGCAATGACATATTATATAGAATCCTTGTCAGGCAAAATTCAAGAACGGTTTATTAATAGGTTTGTCATTAGAGAATATTCCATTAGTTTTCTGGGCTCAGATTTTCTTGCAACCACCACCACCATCACTACAACAGAGTGTTCTATGTGTAGCATTGTGTCCTTGGTAGCTCCCCTATTTATCCTGGCTTCTTTTATAACTGGAACCTCCAATAATGTTTGACTTTTAACCAAAAAGAGTAGGGAATGTTCACATAAATAAGTCCAGGTCCTTAAAACTGCCATTTAGTAGTGTTGTACAAAGACATAGTGAGTAGAGTGCCTGCCTTGGAGTTGGGGAGACTCCCACGGTCTGATTCTCACTTCAGACATTTATTAGCTCTGTGTTTTAAGATATTAACTTCTTTGGGTTTTACTTACCCCATTTTTAATATGAGAGGATTGGATTTAATATGAGAGGATGGACCCTAAGTCCATAATCTGATGGTCCTTTTATGCTAGAAATTTCTAATTTCATGTGCTTCCTTCTTCCTTGTGATTTTAGACAAGGGGAAACCAATCATATACAACTGAACAAGACCATACTTATCCCTATAAATTACCTTTCTTTCTTCCACATTGCTGTTTAGTGAGAGTTTTCTTTGAAAATCCACATTAAACTGGTAAGAAGTGATTGAGAAGGCATGTTGAAAAGGAATAAACATTTATTAAGTATCAACTATGACCTAAAACTATGCAATTGTTATGTTTTTTGATAATTTGGAATAAATTGGACATTGGGGGTTGGATGATATCTTTTGCTGAATTTTCAAGGTTCTTCCTTCATAGGCATGTCCTTGAAAGTATATCCTGTCTCTCTTCAGATTGATTGTACCTTTGCCCCTTCTTCATTGCACCATCTTTATATTAACTTAGGTTTCTAAACATTAAGACACCTGTCTCGTTCTCATGAGTGAAAAATATTAATGTATATAACTCTTTGCATGAAAAGCCAGTTTAATTCTTCTGTGAAGTCCTTTATTAGGCTTGGAAATGAACTAGAACAAAAGGGAGAATTCTTATGCACTTTGAAGGAGAAGTAGGGGTCAATCCATGTAAATATAGGGTCATCAAGAATAAGAAACACTGGATGAATTTCATTTCCTTTTTTAGACAGACTTTCTAAACAAGATAATGGGGTTATCTCAGACATAGTATCATTGGATTTTAGCAAGTTATTTAACAATTCCTGTTCAATCCTTCTGGACAAGATAGAGTAATGACAGGTTGGTGATTGATTTGCCATTTTTTTTTTGAATGACTGAACTTGAATTGATCAATGTCCTTCTTCAGTAAAAGCTCCTCAAGGACTATAACAGAACTTTCTTTTTGCCCATACTTGGTTCAGTTTTTTAAAAATCAATATGTGGATGAAGATGTCTTTTCAAATTTACATATGACATGAAGCTAACGTAGATGCTAGCATACACTGTTTAAATTACATCTGGAAACCAGAAAAGTTCTATAAGTTATAACAGTGGGGAAAAGTCTAAGATGAAATTTAACTGAAGAAAAAAATCTAAATTTACACATAGATTTAACAACAAACTGTACAAAGTCACTGTAGAGTATATATAAAAAGAATGAGAGGTTTTAAATAGAAGGTGATAAGAATTTGAATCAACAATATGATATGGTAACCAAGCAAAAGTAATAGGAGAGGGTGTGGATTAATGAGATCTTAGGTTCCATTAAATTTAGTAGAGCTTCAAGTCAAATAAGGCTAAAATACATTTAAAATATTATATTCAGAGACTTTCATGGGTGGAGTCAAGATGGCAGAGATGACACAAGTTTCTTTCTGACCTTCTACAACTCTCAGACTAATTAGCAAACCCAGTCTCTAAATTAGCTCTGGACTGGCAGAACCCACAAAGATTAGGAGTGCAACAAATTATCAGAAAAAGATAATCTCAAAGAGCACCAGAAAAGATCTGTTTCAATTGGAAATGTGAGGGAGGTAGCACAAGCATCTGAGCATAGTCACCAGCACAGACAGTGCAGAGTCCTGGGGCACTGCCATCTCCACAGAGCAGTGTGGACTCCACAGGGAGTGGCAGCTCTACATGGTGGAGAAGACTCCTCCTGGTGGAGAATCTATGGAGAGGAATCTATAGGAATCTACAGTAGTCTTGGCCACTCTGCCCTGGTTACAAGCCAGTAGATCAACAGAGAAGTTATAAAACATCCAACACAAACACAAAAGGTTAATAGTGAACACCAAAACATCAGAATGTCAGGGAACTTGGCCATGCTAACCCAGTAATGAATCAGCACTGGGAGTGAATCAGCAGACCTTAACTTTTTTTTTTAATAAATGAGTAAAAAAAAAAAAAAATAAAGAGAACTCTGATGATAGACAGCTTCTGTGGTGAAAGAGAAGAACAGATATCAAACCCTGAGGAGACTAAAGGCAGATTGTTGCCAGATGAAGCCCCAAAAGATGATATAACCTGGTCCCCATCTCACAAGGCTCTCCTAGAATAAATTAAAATGAGTCTTTAAAAATAGGTAGAAGAAAAATGGGAAAAGGAAATGTAAACTTTCCAAAAGGGTTTGGAAAAGACATATAACTCATGAAAAGAAAGATTTGATAAAATGAAAAAAGAAAACAACTCCCAGAAAAATAGAATTTGTGAAACAGAAAAAGAAAACAACTCCTTAAAAACAGAATTTGTGAAGTGGAAAAAGAAAATAACTCCTTAAAAAACAGAATTTGTGAAATGGGAAAAAATTCCATAAAACAAAACAATTTATTTAAAAAATCAATTGGACTAATACAAAAAGAAGTTTTAAAAAAGTAAATAAAGAAAATAAATTACTAAAATTCAAAACTGAACAAATAGAAATGAATGAGTCAATGAGACAACAAGAATCAGTCAAGCAAACCAAAAAATGAAAAAAAAAATTTAAAAAAATGTAAAATACCTAATTGGAAAAGCAACTGACCTGGAAAATAATCGAGGAGAGACAATCTAAGGATTTTTGGACTCCCTGAAATACATGATGAAAAAAAAAAAGGACCAGATAGATTTATATGTGAATTCTACCAAACATTTAAAGAACAATTAATTCCAATAATATATAAACTATTTGAAAAAATAGGGAATGAAGGACTCCTACCAATTTCCTTTTATGACACAGACATGATACTGATATTTAAACCAGGTAGGATGAAAACAGAGAAAGAAAACTATAGAACAATCTCTAATTAATATTGATGCAAAAATCTTCAATAAAATAGTAGCAAAGAGATTACAGAAAATCATACACCATGACCAAGAAGGATTTATACCACGAATGCAGGGGCAGTTCAATATTAGAAAAACTATTAGCATAATTCACTATATCAATAACCAAATTAACAAAAGCCATATGATTATTTAAATAGATGCAGAAAAAGCATTTGATAAAATCCAACACCTATTCCTAATAAAAAAACACTAAAAAGTACAGGAATAAATGGACTTTTCCTTAAAACAGTAAGTAGCATCTATTTAAAACCATCAGCAAGCATCATATGTGATGAGAACAAACTGGAACCATTCTCAATAAGATCAGGGGTGAAACAAGGTTGTCCACTATCACCATTACTATTCAATATTGTATTAGAAATGCTAGCTTTGCCAATAAGAGAAGAAAAAGAGATTAAAAGAATTAGTATAGGTAATGAAGAAACCAAATTATCAATGATAATGATAGTATGATGATATACTTAGATGTATATTATGGTATATTTAGAGATGGCATGATGGTATACTTAAAGAACTCTAGAGAATGAATTAAAAAACTATTAGAAGCAATCCACAATTTCAGCAAAGTTGCAGGATACAAAATAAATCCACATAAATCATCAGAATTCTTATACATCATTAACAAAATCCAAGAGCAAGAGATACAAAAGAAATTCTGTTTAAAATAACTGTTGATAGTATAAAATATTTGGGAATCTATCTGCCAAGGGAAAGTCAGGAATTATATAAGCAAAACTATAAAACACTTTCCACACAAATAAAGTCTAATCTAAGTAATTGGAAAAATATCAAGTACTTGTGGATGGGTTGAGCAAATATAATAAAGATGGCAATACTCCCCAAACTAATTATTTATTTATGCTATTCCAATCAAACTCCCAAGAAACTATTTTACTGACCTAAAAAAAATAACAAAATTCATCTGAAAGAACAAAATGTCAAGAATTTCAAAGGAAGTAATGAAGAGAAAAGCAAATGAATGTGGCCTAGTTGTACCAGATCTAAAACTATATTATAAAGCAGTGGTCATCAAAATCATCAAAACTGGCTAAGAAACAGAGAAGTCGATCCGTGGAATAGGTTAAGTTCCCAGAACAAAATAGTCAATGACTATAGCAATCTAGTATTTGACAAACCCAAAGACCCCAGTTCTGGGGATAAAAATTCACTATTTGACAAAAACTGCTGGGAAAATTGAAACTATTATGGTAAAAAATAGGCATAGACCCACATCTAACACCTAATTCCAAGATAAGGTTGAAATGGGTTCATGATCTAGACATAAAGAATGAGATTATTAAACAAATCAGAAAAACATAAGGTAGTTTACCTCTCAGATTTTTGGAGGAGGATGGAATTTGTGACCAAAGAAGAACTAGAGATCATTATTTATCACAAAATAGATAATTTTGATTATATTAAGTTAAAAAGGTTTTATACAAACAAAATTAATGCAGACAAAATTAGAAGGGAAGCAATAAACTGGGAAAACACTTTTACATCTAAAGGATCTGATATAGGCCTCATTTCTAAACTATAGAGAGACTGGATAATTTTTATTTTTATTTATAATATATAATAGTTCAAGCCGTTCTTTAATTGATAAGTGGTTAAAAGATATGAACAGACCATTTTCAGATGAAGAAATTGAAAGTATTTGTAGCTACGTGATAAAGTCTCCAAATCACTATTGATCAGAGAAATTCAAATTAAGACAACTCTGAGATACCATTACACACCTGTCAGATTGGCTAAAATGACAGAAAAAGATAATGATGAATGTTGGAGGGGATGTGGGAAAACTGGGACACTGATACATTGTTGGTGGAACTGTGAAACCAACCATTCTGGAGAGCAGTTTGGAACTATGCTCAAAAAGTTATCAAACTGCATACCCTTTGATCCATCACTGTTTCTACTGGGTTTATATCCCAAAGATATCTGTAAGGAGGGAAAGGGACACCCATGTGCAAAAATGTTTGTGGCAGATCTTTTTATAGTGGCAAGAAACTGGAAACTGAATGGATGCTCATCAGCTGGAGAATGGCTGAATATGTTATGGTATATGAATGTTATGGAATATTATTGTTCTGTAAGAAACAACCAGCAGAATGATTTCAGAGAGGCTTGGAGAGACCTACATGAACTGATGCTAAGTGAAATGAGCAGAACCAGGAGATTACTATACACAGCAATAAGAAGACTATATGATGATTAATTCTGATGCATGTGGCTTTCTTCAGCATTGAGATGATTCAAACCAGTTCTACATGTTTAGTGATGAAGAGAGCAATATATATATATATATGTGAGTGTGGAACACAGCAGAGCATTCTCACTCTCTTTGTTGTTATTTACTTGCATTTTATTTTCTTTCTCAGTTTTTTCTTTTTCTTCCTTCTTGATCTGATTTTTCTTGTGCAACAAGATAACTGTATTAATATGTATATACATATTGGATTTAACATGTATTTCAACATATTTAACATGTATTGGACTACCTTCCAGCTAGGGAAGAGGGTGGGAGGATGGAGGGGAAGATTTGGAACAAATGGTTTTGCAAAGGTCAATGTTAGAAAAATTACCCATACATGTGCTTTGTAAATAAAAAGCCTTACTAAAAAAGAAAAAAAAAATAGAATATTATATTCAGTTATGGGAATCTAATTATATTCAATGTCATCTGCCAGTCCACTGATCTTTCCCCTAAATCCTATTGTTTTTTTTTTTTTTTTTTTTCTGTTTGGGCCAGAGTATCCAATAATCTCTCATTGGTAATTTGAGTACATACACAAGAGGGCAAACAGGAATATTAGGAGAATAGAAACATTTCTATAGAATAAATGGCAGAAGAGATAATCTAATAGAAAGATATCTAAGTGGGGTAGGAGAGGAAGAGAGGCACTTTATTCAATTCAGTAAAAAAAAATCTATTAAGCATTTAGTATATGCAAACATTATTCTTCATAATGGGAATGAAAATAATGAAAAATATTATTTCTTTCCCTCAATGAATTTTCAATGTCATTAGAAGACTGAACATTTTCTTATATGATTGTAAGATAGATCAGAAAAATGATTACGTTCTTAGGAGAGGTTAGAGTAGCCTAAAGGATTTAAGATAGTGATCACAATCAGGAAGGATTTTGTGTAGAAATTATTCTTGATATGGGACTTGAAAGAGGGGAAGTATATTGTTAGAAATAAGATAATGGCAGAAAGGAAGTTTACTTGAAGGAGGGCCAAGATTTGGTAACCATGAACAAACCAGCTTGGTCCAAATGTTGTATGTGTGAAGGGGGTTGCCAAAAACAAGCTTGTAAGGATAGGTGGGATCACAAATGTGAAAAGTTCTGAATGTCAGGCTCTGGAATTTGCATTTAATTTGTGAGAGAAGAGTAAACTATTGAAAACTTTTTAGCAGAATTAGTAAAAATTACATCATTAGAAAGTTACTTCATTTTATAATGAGGGATAGTTAAAGATAGAAAGAATCATTAAGAGATTGCATCAATAGTCCAGGTGAGAAGGGATGAGGGATTGGACTAATATGGTAGTTTTGGTACTGGAAAAAGTTAAAGATGCATACTAGATTAGACAGGATTGAACATTTAATTGAGTAAGGTAGTAACAAACAAAAAGAGGCTCTAAGGTTTGTGACCTGATCAGTCAGTCAGGCAACAAACATTTATTAATATTTTATTAAGCCCTGGATCTAACAAATAAAATCCATTATTGCCCACAAAGAATTCATATTCTAGTGGGGCAAGTGGGGGAGACAACACTCAAACAAGAACCTTGTAGGGGACAAGTTGGAAACAATTTCAGGGGGACAGCCTGGCATTAAGGGAGCTTGGGAAAGGCTTCTTGGAGGAGTAAGGTTTTTAGGTAGGACCTGAAGAAAGCTAGGGAAGTCATGAGGTAGAGGTGATCCAATCATTCTGAAGATCAATCTGAACCTATGCACAAAGGCTATAAAACTATATACCCTTCAGCAGTAGCATTACTGGGTTTGTATCCCAAGGAAATCATAAAGGAGGAAAAAGGACTCGTGCAAAAAAATGTTTGTAGCAGCTCTTTTTGTGGTAGCAAAGAATTGGATAATGAGTAAGTGTCCATCAGTTGGGGAATGGCTGAACAAGTTATGGTACATGAAAATACTGGAATATAATTGTTCTATAAAAAATGATGAACAAGATGATTATAGAAAGGTCTGGAAAGATTTACATGAACTGATGCTGGTTGAAACAAACAGAACAGGAATACATTGTACACAATAACAGCAAGAATGTGTGATGATCAGCTATGAGAAACTTGGTTCTTCTCAGTGGTTCCAAAGCAATCCTAAGAGAGTTTGGGCAGGAAATGCCATCTTCATCCAGAAAAAGAACTAAGGAAACTGAATGTAAATCAACACATGCTATGTTCACTTCTTTCTGGTTTTTTTTTTTTTTTTAATCTCTCCTACTTTTTTTCCTTTTGCTCTGGTTTTTCTCTCCCAACATGATTCATAAAGCAATGTGTATTAAAAATAAAGAAACAGAAAATGCATGACTTAAGGAGATGGAGCAATCACCTGAATCTCAGGTAAGTTGTAGGGACAAGATATACAAAGTCCACTTTCATGTAATTAGAAGAGAAAATGGAAACCACTGGAGTATATGAGATTGCCAAATATAAAAGGGGGAAGAGAAATGAGGGTAAAGTTTAAGGGCTAATTAGTTTTAGGGTTCAGGAAGAAGAGTGACAAGAAAGAGGCATAGAGTATGACCAATCACAAAGGCAGGAGAACCAGGGAATGTCCAAGATCATTTAATGCAAGAGTGAAGTATCAAGAGAGAAAATATAGTAATATCAAATACTACATAAAAGTCAAGAAGGATAAGGCCTAGAAACAGAGCATTAACTATTTGAGTAGTTTTTTTTTTTTTTTTTTTTTTTGTTCTTGTTGTTGTTGTTGTTGTTTTGTTTTTAGTTTTTGAAAAAGATAAATGACACCACAGGTGATGTCTTAACTTATGGGTGAATTGGGTTTAAGTGAGGAGATTTGCACAAAGAATCACTCTTTCTTTCAGAGTCATTAAAATTCAGTGACAAGACAAAAATCAAGAATACTGGCCATGGCCCAGAATGCAGTGGATGATCTTGATGTCTTTGTTGTCTGACCAAGTTTTAAGCATGCCCTGTTATTTGCTTCAGCTGCCTCCATGGTCACTAGAAAAAATGTTGTTGGGGAAAGTCTTCCCATACATGGGGTAGATATCCCCATAAATCTCTGACAGGTTTGACACCTGTCAATTACTCTCAATTTATTTTAATCTGACTGCTGTGATGATTTCCTGTGATGTGGCCACTACGTTTAGTATAACTACTTGGAGCCATAGGTGAAAGTTGAAAGCCAGGGTAGATACCAAAAGGTGAATGAGCAGTCCTTTTTAAGAAAGGACTCAGCAAACCCTCACACAACAGATCCTGGTGTTCTTTAAACATCCTATACACCCCCTTTTCAAAGTAATATAGGAAAAGAATTAAAATTCAATTTTACCTTAGAAGTCCAAAGTAGAAGTAATGAGTAGACATTAATGTAATAGATTTTTGAGCCAATGTAAAGCACAAATATTCAACCCCCAAACAAAACAAAACAAAACAAAAAAAAGAAAGAAAGAAAGAAAGAAAAACTACCTTTCTAAAAGTAAGACAAAAATGGAACAAGCTGATTTTATAGAGAGTGAATTTTTTTATTCATAAAGGGTTTCAAATGGAGGCTAGGTGAACATTTATCAGGAATAATGTAGAGGTGATTTATTCATTAGAAATAAGAGTTAGACTACATGACCTCTGAGGTCCCTTCCAATTCTAAGCTTCTATGATTTTGTGATTCAAGTCTAGTATTAACTTCAAAATAAATGCAATCACTCTGGGACTCCAGTGGAATGAAAAAAAAAGGCTAGGGAGGGAAGGTAGAACAGAAGCAGAATGAGCTACAGTTTGTGTTGAATGTTTGCATTAAAGAACTACTGATTAAAAATAGGTGATGTCTGTTTAAGAATTCATGCTTGGGATGCCAAGTCAGAGCATTAATTCATTTATTCATTAAATCATTTATTCATTCAACAATATGTCAGATGAATTCAAGAGACTAGGATTTTAATCCAGTCTCAGATAGTAACTGTGTATAACTCTGAAGAGGTCACTCAATTTTTCTTAGTCTCAATTTCTTACTCTATAATATGGACATAAAATAATAGCACCCATTATGGTCATTATGAAGGTTAAGCGAGTTAATGGAGTTAAAGTGCTTTGCAGACCTTATTAAAAGTTAGTTAACATTTATACATCATTTAAAGTTTTAAAAATACTATATAAATTTTATTATAATAATTTTCATTTTATTTTTAAATTATTTTAATAGTATTTTATTTTTCCAAATATATGCAAAGATAGTTTTCAATATTTGTTTTTGTAAGACTTTATGTTCCAAATTTTATCTCTCCCCTCTCCCCGAGAGATCAAACAATCCAATATAGGTTAAACATTTGCAATTCTTCTAAACATATTTCTGTACTCAGCATGACGCATAAAACAATCATTATTTAATATCTTTATATACCTAATATGAAGAATAATTTATATTGAATACTTAAGAAGTATAGGGTTTGCTAGAACCATATGGACATTGGACTGAACAGGATTTATAGATAGGGAAAATAAGGATATTCTCAGTACTCTGGTTCAGCGAGTTTCCATCAATGGAAAATGGAATGGCTTTTTCCAATTAATTAATAAACCAGTCATTTAGCTCCATTCAACTGTTAGCTAAAATATTCATAATTTTTTTTGGGCCCATCTAGGGACAATTTTCCATGGATAATAGATTTGGTCACAGGATCATAGATTAAGACTTGAAAGGAATCTTAGAGATCATCTCATTGAACTTTTTCATTTTATAATAAGGAATTCAGGCTTAAAACAGCTTGCCCCCATCAGATAGGTAATAACCAGCAGAGTCAGGATTGCCACCCAGGTCTTCTTGATTCCAAAGCCTTTACTTGAGCCATTTACCACACTTTCCAAGAGCTTAAATAAATAAGTAGAATGTTAACCCCTATCTGTGGCTTCCAAGTATCATATTTTCCAGAAGCCCAATCAAGCCATGATGATAATGAAATAACTAGCTATTCATACATTGATTGTTTTAGTTTTTACTGCATAGGCAATTAATGTATTTCCTGCTCCCACTTATCTTTATATGATCTCCAGGAAGCAAGAGATGCCCAGAAATTATAGGAGGAGTGGTTTTCAAACAATTATACATACACACCACACACACACACACAAATGCGTGTAATACATAATAAATATTTATTTAAAAATATATATAACCACACACACACACACACACACACACACACATATATATACATGTATAAATGTACAATACATAATGAATATTTATATAAGCACATATATGCAATACATAATAAATATAAAAATATCTATATCTATGCATCTTTACCTATCTATAATTTATCAATATATCATCTATCTATCTATCTATCTATCTATTTATCTAATGCAAAGACAGAACATTGTAAAGTTTACATACACACACATTTACTGTGAATTGGGCAGGTCAAACCACTACTACCATTTTGACTGTTATTAACCTTTACATCCTGGGACAATTCAGGCCAGTAATCTAGAAACTATTGGGAATTGGGATGTTCTTGGGCCATAGGACCTATTTCAGGCACCCAACACCATTGGAATGGGAAAAAAAATCATCAATAAGTGTTAGCCAACTGTGACTAGTTTTTAGGAAAAAAATTGGAACTCCTCAGATAAAAGATCTTATTTTCAGCCCAATCCTTATAGTCATCATATCTAGAAGTGGCTTCTGTGGAGTAATGAGTCAGCTCTTATTATCTATTAATAAGTTGACACTCATAGGACAGACCAAAATTGAAGCAATGAGATATTGAGAGAGAGAGAGACAGAGACAGAGAGAGAGAGAGAGACAGAGAGAGAGAGAGAGACAGAGAGAGACAGAGACAGAGAAAGACAGAGAGAGGTGACAGTGTACACCAGGGGGATGAAATCACCATCTACCTTTTTTTTTTTTTTTTTTTTTTTTTTTACCATCATCTCCCCTTAGTACTTGAGGGAGACAATCTGGGATCCTGAACCCGAGACTTTGGAGTTGTAATGTTTTTATTTCAGTATCAAATGGTCCAACAATAGGAATTGAACTTTTTTTTTAATCAGTGGTATGACATTAAAGAAGAGACATCTAAGAATTATGAGGTCTTTATATTTGATTTGCAGTTGAAATCTTTATGTATGTTGTCTTTGCTATTAGATTGTGAGCTCTTTGAAAGCAAGGACTATTTTCCTTTTACATTTGTACCTCTAGTATTTAGCATAATACTTTGCAAATAGTAAACACCTCATAACTGCCTTATTTATTCATTCATATGTACCTATATAATAATCTGATGTATATGCACATACACATAAAATATATACATATTAACATATACATATAAATGTATGAGTAATGTGGTTATGAGCAAATCTCGTCAACAAGAGTTTATTGGCATTAACTATGCTACACCCTAAGGATGCAAAGAAAGATAGGGAAAAAAAAAGGTTTACTGTCTAATAAGTGAAACATTATGCAAAGAACTATATATAAAGAAGATCCATAGGGGATAAGCTAGAGAAAATCACTCATGGGAGATACAAACGTTAAGTGAAATGTTTAATATCTAAAAGTCTTGATTTCTTCATGTGTAAAATGAAATTATACTTCATGGGTTTGTAATGGTGGCCAAGTGAGATATTTTTAATCGATATTTTGACCAGAAAAGAGCAGAACCAAGAGAACATTATATACAATAAAAACAATATTGTTTTGAGAATAACTTTGAACAAATACATCATTTTGACTATTATAAATATCCAAATTAACTATAGATGAAGGAAGATACCATCAACATCCAAAGAGAGAACTGAAAAATATGTGTAGGATGATTTTGCATATGTATGT
This sequence comes from Antechinus flavipes, assembly GCF_016432865.1. Taxonomy (NCBI): domain Eukaryota; kingdom Metazoa; phylum Chordata; class Mammalia; order Dasyuromorphia; family Dasyuridae; genus Antechinus; species Antechinus flavipes. The sequence continues at coordinate 61,506,202 of NC_067400.1, forward strand.
ACATACATAAGTATATACATATTATTTGTGTCTAATAATAGTCACCTTGGGTAGGATAGAAGAAAAAATATATGTTTATTACATGTTTAAAAGCAATAGTAAGTTGCCTATAAGTTTGTAGTTTCATATGAAGTGATATTTTTTGTTGTATTATTATGAAAATGCTTATTTTATTCCATAAATTAAAAATAAATAAATATTTTAAAAAGAAGATATTTTTAATACCTTGACATGCTATATAAATGAAGCTTAATAAAATCGCCATTTAAAAAAAAAATTGAGTGGGTATTATATCACCTTTGGCTGCACAGCATGCTTTTACTAGCTAAATATCATCTTTGGTGAGCAGAAATTTAGTGACAGGAATAAGAGTTCCTATTAATGGTGAAATGGCAGGATACAGAGTCAAGAACCTGGAATTATCATCGCAAAGCTCTATCCTAGTCTTATATGTGACTATAATTGTCATACCTCCATCCTGCATGGCCTTCGCTCTCCTTCATGTCCCATATCTTAGCTTCCTTCTGTGTAATAATGGAGATTGCAATGGCTGTCATCTACCTACTGTCCCTGAAGAAAGTTGGAAGAAGTATATACTTGTTTTTCAGTGGGAAAAAAAAAGGTTACTCACACATCAGATATAATCATTCCTTTTTATTGAGTACTCAAAATGATGCATATGCCATATGATTTCTAGAACTAGTCATGATCCCTACCCAAAGGGTTCATCATTTAAACCATGAAAAATGGGATTTTATCCTAATTGATAGGTAGAGAATAAACTTCAATTTAGATTTCAGTATCCTAATGGTGACACATTGCTTATGCTCAGACAATTCTTCACAAGGTAAAAGGTCAGGGAATTAATCCATTGCATCACCCATTCACCTATGTATGCCAGCTGGTTTTGGGAACTCTACTAGATGATGGAAAATTCTTAATATTCTTTGACAGTACAATATTTTTACTTAGGCTCTGACTATTCCAAAGTGACGCTTCTCTGATAGAATGGCCAGTCAATCTCCCAGCATGATGGAAAACAGATGTCAGATTAGGATGCAAAGTAGTTTTCCAGATCCTTGGTCCCAGCATGCTGTACAACCCAGCCCCAGAGTTAACCAGCCAAGTGCTGACACATGTCTTACAGCAAAATATCACTCACAGCCACAGTTCAAAGGCCTTGCTACCCTCCAGGGCAATTAATACAGCATCACGTTCAATGGTGCTTGAACCAAATCCATTGAATTCTCTGGGGAGAAATAACGAAGCAATCTCAGAGCTCAGACAAGAGTAGCATGCACCAATGGTTAAAGTTTCAGTCCTTGAAAACACAGCTCTTCCTGAAAACGCCTGTTGGGCTGCAGACTTACTAGAATCAACCTCTACTTATATTGCATAATCTACTTGTAGAACTGTCTGTGGAAAGCAGCCTGAATAACATAAAACAATAGGGGAAAATACATGTACTTGCAGACACTGACTGTTCCAAAGTGAAATAGAGATTTTCTGAAATGTTTTATTGGCTATATAACCATGTAAAATATAGAAATTTAAGATTGTAAGAAAATGGGAAGGAATCAGTATCTGAGGATAGCATCTCAAAAGAAAGATAAAACTTTTTTTTTTCATTTTGAAATGAGTATTTTTCAATGGCACATAGAGAAAACATCAGGGTCTCTAGTTATTAAAGGTGACCCCAATATTTCATTCTAGGAGTTTTAGAGGGGAAGGAGTGATAGAAAACTGCAGGTATTTAAGCAACACTGCTTGTGAAATGTGAAAATTAAAAATTCAAATTAAGTATAATTTATAAATATGATTCTATTTCAAATTTAGTATGCATGAATTTGAAAAAATAAAAAATGAGATCAAATTTAAGTATGTGTTTTACAACCACTGAACTAGAAATCAAAGATAAAGATCTTATATTCTATAATAGCTGAGAAGTTGAGATTCTCCATTTCAGTTAAATTCAAATCAGTTCGATTCAGCAAATCTTATTAAACATATAGTATTTTTCAGGCATTGGAGATAAAAAGAAAAAGGAAAACTGCCCATGCTTGTATTTTTTACTGGAGGGAGAATGTATATATAAATAAATGCAAATGTGTGCATATGGTATCTATCAATCTCTCATCTATCCATCTAGGCATATAGATATATGTGTGTATCATATTATATCATATTAAAATAATGCATATACCACATATCAGGTGATATATAATTCATATACACAATATGTATTTATTTTAAAATTATTTAAATATTTTACATCATATGAAAATTTTATATTATGATATACTGCCTAATCCTATATGTAAATATTTGCTGTATCTCCTTGATTTCTTGCAATTAAAGACACTACAATGAATTGGATAGTTTTGGAATCTAACCTACATCTTAGTTTTTGTTAGCATGACATGGGTTCAAATTTTACTTGACATTGATAAAGTTTGTGAGAATTGGTTAGTTGTAGAATAATAGACTGAGAGTTGGAAAGAAACTCAGAGGTCATTTTATAAACAAGGAAACTGAGGTCCAAGGAGGTAAAGGGATTTGCTTGAAGTCACATAGGTGATATATCAAAATATGGGATTTGTTAAAATATGTCAAAAGTGAGATTTTAACAAAGATTCTCCAGACTCCAGATCCAATGTTTTTACCACTATATCTCATTGCTTCCCTTTAGCACTTGATGTTTTTAAGTCTCAGTTTCCCCGTCTATAAAAATGGGGATGATAATACCTGCACCACCTTTGGTCTATGTCTATGGATTGATTTAGATGCCCTCTAAAGCTCCTTCCCCTCTTTCAGTTATTTGATTCTTTATAGGATTATTGAAAGGCTCAAATGAAGGAGTATGTGTAAAGGATTTTGCCAACCTTAAGTGATACATGAATGTGAGCTGTCGTCATTAAGCAATTTAGTGATGCAGTGGGCAGAGACCTGAATTTGGAAGTGGGATGACCTGAGTTCAAATCCTGTCTTAGGAATTTATTGGTTTGCCATCCTAGACAAATTACTTAGCCTCAACTATAACATAAGAATGCTACACAGAATGTCCTCTAAGGTCTCATCCAGTTCTTAATCTAAGACTCTTATGATTTTAACTCTTTCAGATCACACTTGAGACATATGGTCCCTACTAAAAAACAGGCTGGAAGACCTGATTCTGCCATTACTAGCCAAGTGATATTAAAAAAGTCACAGAATCGCTCTAATTTTCCCCTTCTATAAAAGGGGCATCATAATATCTATTTGCTCTATTTACTCATAGGATATTGGAGAGGCTTATTTAAACTAAACCTTAAATCACTATCTCTACACAAATGACTCAGATATGACCCAGATTCTGAGCTTCAGGCTGTCCTTTCCAGTGCATTTCATTGATCCAATTGGCAAATTATGAATACTATATTAGAATTCTGAAATTGGTCCAATATTGGCCTCAAACCCAACATGTTCAATATTAAGCTTCTTTACTCCTAAAGCGTCTCCTCTTTTCAATTTTACTTTTTCTGTCATGAGCTTCATTCGCCACAGGGTCTTCTGTGTTCTGGACAACTCTCTTCAACACTCCCATCTCCCTCACCTCCTTTATTGAAGCAGTTACTGATCCTTGTGGACTTTTACCTCCATAAGATCTCCCAAATCTCTTCCCTCCCCTCTACTTCCCCTACTTCTCTCTCTGGTATACAAAGCCATTACTACTCTACTTAAAGGTCTCATGACCTCTCTCTCCTCCTTCCTATTCATCCTTCATACTGATGCCAGATTTATCTTCCTTATGAATAGTTCTCCTCATTTCCTTCTGCTCATAAATCTTCAAAAGTTTCCCCCTCTTTTTATAGAGTTGTTTCAAGTTCCTCTGCTGACCTTTCAAGGCTTTCTACAATCTGGAATCACCTGGCCATTCCATCCTTGTATTATATTCTGTTTTCTTACTCAATTAGATTATTTTCTTACCCTTAAAGATACATGATGTTTACCCATCTTGATGCTTCTAATATTGCCTATACCTGAAATCTTCTCCCTTTCTTCCTTTGCCTTTTGAATCCCTAACTATTCCTTAAAGTCTAATTCAGGAATTCTTTCTTTAAGTAAATGACTTCCCCCTTTGGATTTCACATAAAACATTTCTCCTCTCTAATGCACTTATCATGGAGTATTGTATATTAAAATTATTTGTATATAAGCTTGTTCTTTGTACTAATCACAAGATAATAGGATAATAGAATCCTAGGCTTGGAGCCAGAAGAACTCTTAGAGGTCATTTAAGAAATTGAGGTAGAGAATCAAACAATTAATAATGCTCATGTTCAAGGGAAGTCTTGAACTCAGATCTTTCTCATGCTAAGAACAATAGTCCATTTACTATAACATCAGCCTTCTGAATCTCAAAATTCGAGGAAAGCAGAATGTGTTTCTCACCTAAATGTTTTATTATTCCCAGCACCCAACACAATGCTTGGTCAACTCCCCCAAGATACAAAACAATCAAAGAAAAAATATCCCTACCTGATTGAGGCTCCAATAACTATTTGGATATAACCACAAGACCTTGAAATGTGCCCAGAAAGATAAAAACCTTAACTTGCCTATTATTAATCAGGAAAAGTACAAAGAAAAAAAAAGTGAGCAATGAGGTAAAAACCTGGAGACAGCAGGAGGAGAGTGAATGAGAATGTCTACACTCTGTCCTGAAGGTTAATGAAATAGGCAGAACATTTGCATTCTGCCACCCTCCTTGGAGGCTGAGTGAGCAGATTCTTCCTCAGCTTGGGTGTCCAGATCTTTGGGCTGATTTAGCCACAGGTTTTCTCACCCACAGGGTTGAGGGAGTAGGACGTTAAGTGTCTTAACAGAATCCCAGAAGTTGGAAGGGAATTTTGAGGTTACACAGAATAAGCTGTACCTAAAACTGTCATGGAAATTGAATTCCTTTTGCTACTGGGATCTTGAATAATTGAATCAATTAGTCCAGAAGGCTTTCTCAATCCATCTTAATCCTACTGCTTTCCTTTTGTTATTTTATATTTATCCTTCATATAGCTTGTTTGTACATATTTATCTGCTTGTTGTCTCCCTTAATTGATTGTAAGCTTCTTGGGGACAGAAACCATCCTTTGCCTTTTTTTATGTCCCCAGATTTTAATAAAGTGCCTCATAGGTAGTAAATCAGTAACAAATGCTTTAGCAGTTGGGTGGTATAGTGGATAGAGTTCCAGGCATGACTTTTGGAAGACTCTTATTCCTGAGTTCAAATCTTGCTTCAGACTTACTAGCTATGTGACTGTGGGTTAATCACTCATCCCTGCCTTCCTCAGTTTCCTCACCTGTAAATGAACTGAAGAAGTAAATGGCAAGCCATTTAGTGTCTTTGCCAAGAAAATCTCAAATGGGGTCACATAAAAAATAGCTGAACAACAACAACAAAATAAATGTGTATTGCCTGACTAACTATTCAACTAATATTTATTGAACACTCACTGTGAGGAAGACACTTGATAGGTTCAATGGAATGGTATTATGTACCAGAAAGATAGCTGGAATTGAAGTAAAATTAGAAGATCATGGGTTGAAATTGAGCTCTGCAATTTTCTAGCCATGTAGCCAAGGCCAATCATTATGATCTAGTGGATAAAATGATGGACTTCTATTCGGGAAAACTAAGTTTCATATCCAGTCTCATACACTCTCTACAAGCCATTTAATCTCTCTCATGCTCTATTCCCTAATTTGTTAAATGAGAGGATTAATTAGAACCCTACTAACCCTACATTGACGATCCTACAATTCATAACTTTTCTAAGCCTGCTAATCTATAAAATAGAATTAAGTATATGTATTCTGCCTACTTGTTGTAAGGAGAATATTTTGTGAGCTTATAACATTATATAATTAAAGATTTGAGATAGAAGAGGAAATTGAGTTTCAGAAACTATAAAGGATTTATTCAGTCATACAGCTAATGATATTTAGAGTAAGTCTTGAACTTATTTCTGATTATTGTGGTCTCTGCCCTCTGGAAGCATGAGTTCTACAAGGAGGAGAAAAGACATGTCTAACAAAAAAGCTACTGATCCTCATTTCCCCCTTGGAATGAATAAAAGATTTGAGAGTAGGCAGAGAAATGAGAATTAGCATGTAAACCTGAGAATCATCACTGAAGGGAAAAAAAAGGACATGGGAGAGTTGCAGGCACCAAATACACTTTTATGTAGGATTTTTGCTAATTGGAAAAATGTACTTAAAACAAACAAAACTTTTATTACTGTTTCTTGATTTTTGTACCATGCTCTTTGCTTCTAATCTCATTTATATAAAAGAGAAATAGATAATGATCCATCCATACAGTAACTACATAGTACATGATTCATATAGACTCCCACACCAAAATAAGGAAAAACACTATATATTCCATCATCCTTTGCATGATGTCTCTACTTTAGATGAAGAATTATTAACTTGGCATTCATGAATTTGATATACCAAACCTTAGGTGCATAGGACACATGTAACCCATAAATCTTAAGTGTAGCCCAAAATAGATAAAAATGCAATTGGGAAATAAAATAATAATAATAATAATAACAATAAACACAGATAACAGATTTTTAAGTCAATATGCAGCCCCCCACAATTTAAACTTTTTTCAAAAAAATTGTTGTTTTTACATTCACCAAAATTTTATTTTATTCATTTTTTAAAATTCTGAAAAGGAGCCTCATCATATTGCTTTAGACTGATTGGACATTGCATTAATCTGAATTCAGGTACTTTTTGGAGTTATTTTTATTTACATCCCTCAGTCATCATTGAGGTTATTCTTTAGATTTCACTTTCTTTATTGTTTATCATTAATGTCTTCTTATGTTTTCTGATTTCCTAACATTTGTCATTTCTTATCATGCCATAATATTACATTTTATTCATTCAACACAATTTATGCTTCCCTTCTCTTTGTCCTAAAATTTTTATAGCAACAAAAGTCTTTTTTTTTTTTTTTTTTTTTTTTTTTTTGTTACAAGATCATGGATTATGGGCAAGGACAGTTTAGAAGACATAAGGGTCTTAACTCAAGATTTCTATATTCACTCTTTGGATCTTGAACATGAGTACCATTGAAAATAAGTCAATCTTACGGGAAAAATGTTCTTCCATATGAATCAATTTTAAATTCAAATCTGACAATACTGTTTGGTTCAGTGTAGGTCAAAAAAGTTAAAGTGAAGGGGGGAAATGAGGCCTTATTTTTTTTTTATTTTTTTTACTTTTTTGGATATCTTACTTCTTACTCTGAGAGAGAACATGCCTCCAGGCTCTGGTGTCAGACTGAATCTATTGGTTTTGTCAGATGATTTGCAAGATTCTGCTAAGTTGTACAATGCTTAACAGAAACATAATTCTGGGGCTCAACTATGATATTCTCCATATTATGTTTCAAATTTCACTCAACATTTTGCTCATATTTTAAGCTGGTATCTGTAGGATAATACTTTTTGCAAGGAACTGCATTTTATATCTGAATGGTAGTATTCTACCCATTACAGAAAAGCAAATAAAATTATCCATTTGTATAAATAAGATGGAATTGTTGTAGAAGAATTTGGTTGTATATTCCAGTCAGTCCCTTTAGAAGTCTATCTTCCCGGAAGTATTGTTGAACTGGAAATATATTGGAATCAAGGTATAACCATATCCATGTTTATCCATGACAAGAATATATATCTTTTTTTTTTTTAAATTTCAGAGGGTCAAGGGGATCAGTGGCAGCTAGATGGCTTGAAAGGTAGAACTCTGATCATGGAGTCAACAATTTTTTCTCAATTTTCAAATCCAGCCTTAGACACTTGCTAGGGCAAGTCATTTAGCCTCTACTTCTCTCTATTTTTTTCAATTTAAAAATGTGGATAATAAGAGTAACAAATAAAATAATATTTATAAAGTAAGTGCTTCTTAGCATGGTGTCTGGTAATAAGTGCCATATAAATTCTTTGTCCTCTCTTTCTTTGTTCTTTAAAATCATGGGCATATGGGCCAGCTAAGTGATGCAGTGGTTAAAGCACCAGTCTTGAAATGAGGAGGACCTAAATTCAATTTTGGTCTCACATACTTAACATTTCCTAGCTGTGTGACCCTGGGCAAGTCATTTAATCCCAATTGCCTCAGGGAAAAAAAAAAGACAATAGACATATCAGTCCCAAATGGGAAGATAGATTCAGAGTCAGAAGGAAGTATATCGATTTTCTAAAGAATGTTCCTCAATATACAGAGGACAAAATTCTCATTATACAGAGGAAAATCTAGAATGAAAGAAGTGACTTACCTAAATTCAAAGAGGTAGCAGTGACAGGATTTGAACTATGAGTCGTAAGTAGAAGCTGCAAAGTATTTAGTATTATTCAAGTATTTAGAACAATCCAAAAGTGTAATGAGCCTACAAGAAATGGTTGGGGGTTCTTTACCTCTGGAGATCTTCAAGCAAGAGCTAAGTACTCATTTTCATTTTCAAAGAGGATCCATAACATCACAGATGACATCTTGACTTGAACATGGATTGGATTTCAGTACGGTAGAGATGCACAAAGTCATCAACCGCAATATCTCTTTCTGAGTCATCAAAGTCTTGTGGAAAGACAAAAGTCAAGATAGGGGTGTGACCTAGGACATAGTGGATGACCTTGGTGTCTTCATGTCTGCCCAAACTCTAAGCATTGCACAGCACCTGCTTCAGGTGTTTTTATGGCCTTTGGGATAAATTGTTCTCATCTTCCCATTCCATAGGAAGAAGTTTCCATATGGCTGAGGTGGGGTACTTATTAAATATGTTGTAAAGAAAATCACTTGTCTAGTCAAGAACTGGCTATTTCTGAGATTGTTTCAATGCATGTAGTGTTATGCAGCTTGACTTTAGAGCCATATCTCTTCCCATCAAGCCATAATGCCTTTTAAATCTTACAAAGTATTTTATGAGGGAAATGGTTGATCTGGACAATTTATATCTTTTTTTCCCCCATTTTGTATTCCATTTTTGATTTTCTATTAGCACTTTAAAGAAACAGAGCAATAGCTTAGTCTTCCTTATGGCTGTCTCTGAGAATCTAGTATACCTTTCTGTTAATCTCAAAGGACTAGGACTGATATTAAATATCTTTGTTTTGCAGAATCCATTAATAAGAACATAGTCAGTGTAGTTGAGATGTTTTTATCCCTTGTTCTATATAGCACCCAACCCCTTAATCATGTCCAATTTAGGGCTCATTATTATAACTATATCCCTTTTAATGAAGCAAAAGCAGGAATTCTGGAGGTAAGATTTGGGTTTTTTTCTTAAATAATGATAGTCTGGGTTAATGTGATCACCCATTAATCTTTGGATAATTAACCCTCCAGAGATTTTTTTTAAGTATTTTTAAAAGTTGGGAGGATTTCAAGAATGAAATATTAAGAATAAATTATACATTGCCCGACTTCTGTGAGTTGGTCAGACAAGAAAATCAATTAGCCAGGAGGATTCTTGCATTAGACTTTGGATTTTTTTTTATTAAATGATAATAGAATTATAATGTTGTTTTCAGGATGAAACAGATAGCTCTTTATGAATAGGAATAATTGACCTAAGAACTTAATTTTTTTTCAAATTGGAGCAAACAATTCAGCAGAACCTAATTCTGGGAAATCTGCTTTACTTAAAACCATAAGTAGTCAAAAAATTCATTACTGTAATTGTGCATCTATATTGTAGAAAGTGCCTTTTCATTTATGGGAGACTCTTATATGAGGGAACTGTACCCAGAGAGAAATTTTTGTTTTGAAATTAATAAAAGGGATAGTTATATTTGAGTTACAAACAAGTAAATCAATTCATTAAGACATTGCATATTAGAGATCATTCTAAATATTGGGGATACAAAGTAGCAGCAAAAACAATCTCTGACTGCAAGGAGCTTATATACTGAAGAATGATTCCACATTTATAAATCAGTACAGAATAGATAAATACAGAGTAAGTGGAAGGTGACCATAAGGATGATAGCACTATCAAAAACGGGTTTTTGGATCAAACTGATATTTAGAATGACATCTTATTGGTAACTGCTATTTCTATACTTCCTCTAGAAAAGAAAAAAAAGTTTTATAACAAAATTAGAATGTAATCAATCAATGAAGTGATTGCTTTCGAACAGATACATTATTTTTGCTACCTTTGCTGCTCAGTAATGTCACATTTCCAGTAATCTCTTAATATTTAATATACAAATCCCTTATTAAATCTGAATTAATACTTCATTCAAAACAATTTAAAACAAGACCACAGGCTTCTATCTGTAGACAAAACACATTGTAAATAATTTTTTTGTATTTTCTGAAAATCCTAAACTAAGTAAGACTTCAGACATACTTATTGGGATAATGTTTGTGGTCACCTTCAGGATTTCAACAATTGAACTCCCAGACAGCCTAGCTTAACACAAATTTGCCAAGATTACTTTTCCGAGCTTTGTAAAAGTTTCTGCTATTATCATCACAGCATTTAAAAGTAGCTGCATACTAGTCAATTCTGCCCATTTAAGAAAATTTTTTAAAACATAAAGGGAGAAATTTTTTTTTCGATGATGCATGATTTCAGGACTGCCCTGAGTTTAAAACTTTTAAAACATTTTTGGTAAACTTTAAAATGTGATATGAATATTTTGTAAACTTTAAAACACGATATGAATATATTCATATGTGAATACATGTTATTATTATTACAAAGATATTTTTCTTTAATAGTTTGGGATTTTTTTTTTGAGGCAATTTGAAGTTAAATGATTTGTCCAGTGTCACATAGCTAAGAAGTGTTAAATGTCTGAGGCCAGATTTGAACTCAGGGCCTCTTGACTTCGGGGCTGGTGCTCCATCCACTGACCCCCATTAATCCTTAACTGCCATTGTTTTTTCTCTACTATAATCCTAGGACTCAATTTTACTTAAAGTGTACAATTTACAAATTAATTATAAATCATCATATATGTATATATGTATACACGTCTATATGCACATGTACATATACATACACATGACCATATATAAACATATATCCTCCCACCCCCATCGACTTCAATACAAGCTTTTCAAAATCCATAGTTTTTATTTTTTTCCTCAGCTTCAATAGCTGAAATTATCTTGGCTTGTAGAAAGCACACAACAAATTATAATTACTGAATCTTTGGGTCAGTGAAGGCATTTTACAAGCCATCAAGTATAAAGAGTACCTAAAAACAAATGTCTTATGAGATATTCCCAGAAAAACTTAAGTGACACCTGCTTAAAGACATTTGTCAAAGGAAGCCCATTGCTTTCCAATACATCTGATTCTGTATTTTGTCAGCTTGAATTTTTAGGATGGTTTTCTTTATATCAGCTAAGATCTGCCTATATTAAAAACTTTCATGCATTCGTTCTAGCTCTGCTCTCTGTAGTCAAGCCAAACAAAGCTAGTTCTTGCTCACGTGACAGTAGGGCAAAGCTTTGAAGGTAGCTACCATGACTCTCCCGATTTCCTACTTTCTTCAACAAATCTTTTTATAGCATGTGATATTGTACTATTTCCAAACTTAATTGTGCTTGTTTGGACTCCCCCCAATTTATCAATGTTTTTCTTAAAACATGGTCCTCAGAATTGAAAATAGGATTCTAGCTAGAGTGTGACTAGGAGAGAGTAAATTGGAGGTATCATACTCTTGGTTTTGCAAACTAAGTCCCTCTTCAACCTAAAATGAGGTTAGACTGTTTTTTTCCCCTTGGGTTGCCAGATTATACTGTTGATGCTTATCATTTTTTGATGGATTCAGGATCTGCCAAAATTGTGCACAGCCCTATTTCTCATCTAATTTTTATTTCATAGATCATAGAAAGTTATCATCAAGATATAATTTGGGGATATTCCTTTCTTCTTGACTAATGTTAACAGTCAACCATTGAAAAACCAGTCAAGGAACTCTGGATATTTCATTTCTCTGGAATATTATTATCTGATAATTTCCCCTCCTACTCAGAGCCATTTACTTCTTTCTGATACTATGCTGAGGGAGGAGAGCAGTGTACTGATACTTTCTGATCATCTTATTATATATATATATGTGTGTGTGTGTGTGTGTGTGTGTGTGTGTGTGTAGGCAAAGGTGATTTAGATATGTCCATATATATGTGTATGTATAATTTATGGGAAAAGAAAGAGTTTACTTGTGTCCTTATACTCTTGTTAGCATAGATTCTTGAAAATTGACTTTAAATGGATTTTAAAGTTATTATTCCCAAGCCCCATGAAATCTACTCCATTATTTGTGTTCTGGACATTTTGATAGCTTGTAGAGATTAGTTTATAGCTTAAAATTAGTGAAAATTTCTACTTTTTAGATTTTGCTCACTTTATGGTTGTTAAATTCCCCGTCTTCCATCTTTCCATTAGCCTCCAGGGAAGAGTCTGTTGCATTTAAATTTCCAGAAGATTTGTTTAAAGTTTCTGATGTCATTATGATTTGTAGGACTATTAAAATGGCATTTGCTGATGACATGATACAATGCATTGCATCATTTCATCTTAGCATCAAAATGTACTGATCTTTTCATCGCTGCCATGTAGGTAATGTGGTAACACATGGCTATAATGGGAATAACTGCATTACCAATGCCAACATTTGCATAAGTGCTTTCCTGTGATAGACAGGTTTTCTAATCCAATGTCACATTAGGAAAAATAGCCCCATCCTGGCAGAAAATATTGAGCTTCTTAAGTGTGCATTTATTTACTAATATTGTCTCTTGGTGCTTCACAGTGTTATAGAGTTGACCTTGGGTTCTTGAATACTGTTCCATGGAAGCATGCACTCTAGTAGGTCCTAACTCAGCTATAAAGACTTTGGGAAAAGGTCCAGAGATTGAGTTTACATTTGCCAAGAATCAATTTAACTAAATTTGGAGAGAGTTCCCATTAGGTTGACTATAGGATGATGAGGATGCTGCTATTGCTAGTGATAATAACGATTGGGATTATGATAATGGTGATGATTATGTTTTGGCTACTCTGGAGCAACTCTAGAGACCAATTATTAAGTGATAGTGGGATTGCAATCTGTATTGGTAGAGGGATTTGTGGAGGGATGAATATGGTTGAAATATTCTTTGGAATGAAGCTGAAAGAGAAGATATATCTCAGCTCTTTACCTTCCCATGATGTTCTCCATATCTAAAGTAGTAGATCGTTTTAATGCTCATCTTTTAGAGATAAGTGTAGTAATATTCTAAATTCAATCTCAACCTAAATGTTGTCTTGCAGGTCAAGTTCTTAGAACGTGACTAGTAATATCTTTACATTGAATTTCTATGGATACACCGTTATTGATTTGAACCTACAATCAGAGAAAGTTGATTTTATATACTTAGGCATCCATTAATTAGTATAATAAGGAGTTTGTTAGATATTACTTTTTGTAAGGGAAAATAACTCAATCTAAAACATACATAAACACAGTTAAAATATAGAAACACCTACAATATTGTCTTGCACAGAGTAAGGCTATTTTAAAAGTCCTATTTTATCATGATGGCATGGAAATTCTTGCCTACAGACTACAAATGAATAGATTTAAAAATACATTTATTAAACACTCATTTTGTGTATATCAGGAGAACATAAGCTCTGATAGGTCTGAACTTGCTGTCCACAGTACCTGGCACATAAAAGGAACTTAACAAATGCCTATTAACTATAGATTGGGCACTGTGTTGAATTTTTAAAGCATTGAAATCCATGAGACAAAGGAAATTGCGAAAATGATCCTCAGGCTGGTATGACTCCCCTTCCATTTCTGAATTAACAATGATGAGAAAGGAATTAGAAGCTACTATGAATCTTGTAATTTTTAGATCATCTATAATATTTGTATATTGGTATTCATGTGTCTGACCTTTACTCAGTGATATTTGATATATTCTTGGAAGAATGAAAAATATTGGCATTTTCAAAATACATAAACCAGAAGCCTTAAGGTACTTTTAGCTAAATGGAAGAATGGCTACCAGGTCCAAATAAAGAGTCAGAGTAGTTAGTTTCATTTCAAAGCAACATGAAAATCTGATCATGAAATATGTGATCAACTTTGTTTTGAATAGATTGAAAGTTTATTATTTGTTGAATAAATCAATGGCATATTAATCCTTTCTTTATTCTATACAGGAAGAAATAGATATGAACTTGGTTGATTGCAAACAGAAACAAGGGCATTTTTTGGGAAATCCAAGAACATAAGGCCCTAGTTTAAGTGGGGCAACCAGAGCTATATGGATGTAGGCCCTTTTAGGGTATTCCTTTTTATTTTGAATTAATACTTAAAGTATTATAGGAAAAGTTTAGATACCAGAAAGAAAAAAGTCAAGTCAAAAATATGTTTTAATTCTACTTTCAAATGTAATCATTTATGTTTTCGAAAGAATCTAAAAAACTTTACTTTTACTTAAGTGGTGTGACTATTTCTGACAAGGGTTAGAAGCCTATGTACTGAAATAGTAAAACCCATATGTTCAAACATCCAAAAGATGCTTTTTTCTTAGACTTATTCTCTATGTACAAGAAGGACACTGGACATTTAACAAACAGTTGGATTACTGTATTATTTGATAGACTTTAAAGGTTTAGATATTTTGGGTGGGTGTCAAATTTTAGAATGCGCTGGCCTTTATCCATCAGTGTTTATAGCCTATTAGTTTCCTCATTTAAAGTCCATGTGGTAATATAGAAAACTCAATATGAGACTATAAAAATACCATCCACCTGGTTCACACAATATATGCATCCAGTTCCCAGGCACACAGCTTGGTCCTGAAGATGAGCCATGGTGAACCAGACAAATCATATTTTGTGAGGGAAAACAACTTTTTTAGTAAATCATTCCTATAGTTAAAAATCTATTTTTATGTTAACCATCCTTACTGAAAAAATAGATCATTTTTAGATGACAGAATTTCCATGAAAAAAACTTAGAAACTGTGACCAGTCAAAATATCTTTATATTATAATCTCAGTCCCAATGTGTCCCAAGTATTATCCAGAATTAAGTGTGATTGTCAGGACCAATATATCATTTCTTCCTTCAATATCTGAATTCCAAGCTGTGATAATGTTATGAAACAGGAAGAAGGCCTTCTGTTGGCAACCTGCTAGCAATGGGAATGGCATTTTTATTCCATGTCTGTGCTATAAATTACTGTCATCTGTCAGTATTTCTGTGCCTGTCAGTGCTTACCCAGAGATGCCATCTTTATGAATAAAGAAAAGTGTGTGGGGAATGGGGGTAGGGGTATGGGAGCAACAAAAACCCTCCAAGATAGAAAACACTATAGAATTAATTGGAGAATGCTGCTAACAGAATAGAATTAATAGCGGAAAACATTATGTATAATGAAAAGTTAATGAACAGGATGGTGAGAGCACAATGATATTTAAAAATAGAAATGGGTTTTGTCTAAGATTCATAATAGAATTAAGGACAGATTTCTACCTTCTACCATTGTGTGAATTTGGTTTTCTCCTTTTTACAGAATTGCATGGGCCAAAGGATTTATAAACATATGAAAGCAGTGTATCTGAATTTATTACAGTTTTCTTCATATGGTTCCCTTTTCTCTGCTCTTGCAGACTTTCTGAATAATGGGAGAACTGATCTCAATTAAATTTTAATATTTCAGTGACCCATAATTTCATTCATTTGAATACACCTTTCATCAATATACATCACAACCCATCTATGATTATTCAACAATCATGAACTTCTAGGACCAAAAATATTTTCTACCTGATGACTGATCTTCAGATGAGTTTCTCTGAATTTAAGTAGCCTGGTCCTCAGATAACATATAGACTCATAATCCATTACTGAATTCATGTAAAAAAAACATTTCCAACTTGATGAGATGTGATAGCTTCTGTTTTACTGGTTTTTTTTTTCCCTTGAGTATCCCAAATCACATCTTTACCAGTAAAGGAATCTGAAGTAGAATAATAGTGAAAGTTTTCATAAACACTACATTTAACTTTCATGTCCATAGGATTATTGCAACTAGATAATTACTTAAATGAATAAATAAACACATAAATGAATGAATAGATGCATAACATAAATAAGCAGCAGCAATCTTAGAATTTTTGCTTTCTCTTGAGACAATGGGCCATGGAAAAGTTATTAGTTTATGGGAGTTTCTGGGCAAGAAGTAAGAAGTATAAATCAAATCTTTCTTCTGATATTTACTGCCTATATAATCAGAGATAATTCACTTAACATTTCTGGGTCTCAAGTCCTGATCTATAAGATTAAGAGGTCAAACTAGATGTTTGCCAGTTAAAATCTGATGCTGTGTTCCAGTCTTCAATCCCAGCCTTACATTAGAAATTCACCTTGTATGTAAAATTTTATTAAAAATACTGTTTGATGACTCAGTATAAATATATACACATATATGTATATTTGATATGTACATATAATATGTATATAAATATATATATATAATTATTTAAGAAAAAACTTAGAAATGCCTTTTCATTTTATCATTATAATAAATGGGTAGTGTGAGAATTATGATTTCCATTGTATAAATGGGGAAAATGAAGTTTGGAGATGTCGAGAAGTCATCCACAGTAGCATACCTAGGAAGAAGTATATCTAAGACTTAGTCCTAGTCTCTTGAACCTAAAACTTGTGCTCTTTCTAACTTACCATCATTTTCTATCAGAGCATTTCAAAAATAAATAGATACTATAAAAAGGTTGGCTCCTTTTTATGTCCCATAATTTTATATTAGACAAATGGCTTATAAAATTTTATTGTTGACAATATGTTTGAATAAGATGGAAAATTTGCTTGGAAATTTTCATCCAAATTTTCCCAAGATTGGGTTGCATTGAGATGTTCACCATTTCTTAACATTATGAGGACATGATTAATAAATACAATGATTTTGCAGTTTCTTTTAAAAATTCTTGCAGCTACTTTTATGTGGAGGAAAATTTCTTATCATTGTTCTCCATGCTTTGATATATTGACAGGGCAAATTGAATCAATCAAAATAATGACCTGTGTTTTCAGAAAGTTGTTTAACTTTCATTTCTGAGAAATTCATTTTTTTTTCTTGCCATTGGAATGGGATACTGTGTTCATACTTTTTAATAAGTACACAGAATAGGTCTATACACTAGCAACTTTAGGTAATACTTAGATAACTTGAAATAATGACCTTTAAATTTTTCTGTTTTATAGTATTTATGTGCTTTCCCAAACTCCTTGAACCATTTTTATGTCATAATTCTTCACTATGTGAGTAATAACAATAATAAATGACAATTATAATAAAGGAGGAAGAAGTGGAGGACAAAAAGAAGAATTCCTATTGAGAATCAGGGTAGTACAGTAAATGGAGATCTTAGAGCACTGGGTTCAAATCCATATCAAACACTTAATAGTTGTGTTTGGGGAAATTCATATAACTTCCTTGAGTTCAGTTTCCTTATTTATGAAAGGGTTGAACAAGATAATCTATATGATCCATCCTTTTTCTAAATCTATGGTTGTATTTTATGTGTGTGTTTATTTGCAAATCACTTTCCTCCCCATAATCCTAATATATTATCAAATATTATCAATCAATTTTATAGATAAAATAAATGAGATTTAGAAAAGCTAAGTGATTTGGTTAGGTTCAAACATGGGTAGATTCTGGAGCTCTGCTTTATCTTAGATCTTTGGCTTGGGCACTTGTCATTTACTCAGTCTACCACACTGCTCACTGTTTGTGCTACATATGTGAATGGATCCAGCAAGTTCCCTTAGTGAAGTCCTTCAATCTTTCTCTCACTTCTTCATTACCCCCATCCTAAACACAAATATATACATAACTCCTCCTAAAAAAAAAAAAAAGAAAAATGGGATTGTCCTTGATTCTGCCACTATAAAAAAAGTCCAGTATTTGTATTTAAAAAGGTTGAACCCCTTTGTAGGGCAGAGCATGGGGAATCTATCAAACACAATGGAACATTATCGAGATTGCTGGCTCCAGTCAGGGGAAAAAAAAACAAAAAAAAAAAAACCAAAACCCTCTGCAATGCAAATTGACTCCCACTTGACAAGATGCCAGGATTTAAGATTGGACATTTTTCCTTCCTGACTACAACCAAAGTAACCTATTTGCATTATCTGAATGTGGTAATTAAGTCATTAAGTAGGAGGGTTTCATGATTGGTGCATGTAGCAAGGAAACCATTAGGAAAGAACTAGACAGGCTCCATTAATGTTAAGACATCACAAACTATTGAGAGAAATCAACCAAAAAGCTGACCTATCACAAATGCTGGGATTCTTTCTGTCACTCACTGGCCCAGAAAGTATATGAGAGAAGGTGCAGTTTCAACCTGTCTCAGTGACACTAGTAGTTTTGATAATCATAAAACTATTCCCTAAATTCTACCTATGATAGTCTGGTTTATATGACCGGATTATGATTAATCATTTCTCTTTTTCTCTCTCTCTGTCTAGCTTCCTCTCTTTGTCTTTCTCTTGCTCTGTCTCTGTCTCTGCCTCTTTTTTATCTCTGTCTCTCTCTGTGTGTGTCTGTTTCTCTCTTTTTCTCTTTTTCTGTCTTTCTTCTCCCTTCCATCCTCCAATTATATTAAGTGAACAAATAGCATTAATGTTATCACTATTTCCTCATTTGTTAGTATTGCTGCAGAAATTGGTGAAATTATCCACAACTAGGCTCTGTTGACAAATGCATTTCTTTTTTGAAGGGATGTCATTGTGGCTCCACCTCTTTTATAAAGATTATATAAAAAGTGTATATAAAACTATATAAAGAGCACCTTTATATAAACCCAAATGAGGTACAATGGATGGATAGAGCACCAGGCCTGGAGTCAGGAAGGCCTCAATTAAAATCTGGCCTCAGACATTTCCTACCTCAGTGACCTGGCACAAATCACTAAATGTTGTTTGTCTCAGTTTCCTCTTCCATAAAATGAGTCAGAAAAAGAAATGGCAAACTGTTCTGGTATATTTGTCAAGAAAACCCCAAATGGATTCATGAAGAGTCAGATCCAACTGAACAACAACAGTTAATTCAAATACATTCCCTTTCCATTAGTTACCTACTGCAGTTTCCTGAAACCCATGTCTATGTTTTTGAGATTAAAATCCTCAGTCAGAGAGCCATCTTGTTGAGTTCCAATGTAGGGGAAAGACATTTGCAGTTGGGCAGAATTAAGATGTAAAGCCACACAAGGATTACTATTCAAGGTTAGAGAAGAAATAATATAACTAGGCAACACAATGGATGGAACACTAGACCTGGAGTCAGGAAGATCTCATTTTAACCTGGCCTCAGATCCTTGCCAGGCGAATAACTTAGACAAGTCATTTAGCCTCTGATTGCCTCAGTTTTCCCAACTTTAAATAGAGATAATAAGAATACCTACTTCCTAGGGTAGGGTACAAAATACCTACTTCCTAGGGTAGAGTACAAAAGAAATATTTATAAAGACCTTAGCACAGTATTTGTCGCATATTAAGCAGTTAGCAAGCAAATAATTGTTTCTTTCCTTTTGATACAGAAATTCTTGGTATGCAGCCCCTCATTGCTTTTAGCCAAGGTGGTTTCCAGATATGGAACAATGGAATAGTTTTTCCAGTCTGCTTAAAGGCCCATAGGACCTCAGGGCTCAAATCCATATTGCATTTTAAACAAAGAGCCAACTTTATCATCTATGGAAGAATAGAATTGGTACAATGAAATGAAAGTATTTTCTAGGTTTCCTAAAAGTGAGTGAGGAATGAAGAGAAGGGGCATAGGGAAATTAATTCTAAATATGGCATATAAGAGACAGAAAGTCAGAAAGACAGAGACAGAGAAACAGAGAGAGATATACAGACACAGACACAGACACACACACACACACACACAGAGAGACAGAGAGAGAGAAAGAGAAAGAGAAAAAGAAAAAGAGAAAGAGAGAGAGAGAGAAAGAGAAAGAGAAAGAGAGAGAAAGAGAAAGAGAGAGAGAGAGAAAGAGAGAGACAGAGAGAGAGACAGAGAGAGAGAGAGAGAGGAGAGAGAGAGAGAGAGAGAGAGAGAGAGAGAGAGAGAGAGAGAGAGAGAGAGAGAGAGAAAGAGAAAATTAGCTGGAAAGTAGCAACATTAAGTTTCTGGTTTATTAGCCTCGGTGAGTATACATCCTAGAGGACAGGGATTGTACCAGTTGAAATAGTTTCCACCAGTTCCCATTTATAAAACTTGGGTTTTGATCCTAGTTCCAATAGTTATTAGCTAATGTGACCCTGGCTAAGTCCTAGCTTCTATGAGCTTCAGTCTCCTTATCTGCAAGTTGGGGATAATTATGCTTATTCTGCCTTTCTTATGAGTTGCTAGGAAGAAACTATCTTGTACACTAAAAAAGCTTGCAGTGAGTCATTTGTATTGTTGCCTGTCTTATACATGCTCTGTGACATCTAGATGACTCAGTGAATAAGTTGCCTAGCCTAGAGTGGGAAAGACTCATCTTCCTGAGTTCAAATCCTGTCTCAGATATTTACTAGTTATATGACTCTGGGCAAGTCACTTCACTCAATTTGCTTTAGTTCCCTCATTTTTTTTTTCCCGAAAAAGAAATGGAAAACCCATTCCAGTATTTCTGCCATGAAAATCTCAATCAAAACCACTAAGAGTTGAATATGACTAAAAACAACAGAACAATAACAACAAAACATGCTCTGGGGACTTTAAAATATCCTTTTTGTCATAGATCTGCATGTTTCATATCAGTACAGAGGATATGTCACTATGTAAGATACTTCATCAATGGATTTTATATTTCTCGCAAATTTATCTCTAATTTGGGATACAAACCCCTTGATTTAGGCAGCTATTAGATAAATCATGGACATGATTTAGGAATCATTAGGAATAATTACTAAATCCTTCCTGAGCCTCTTAGTAGTTGTGTGACTCCTGGGCAAGGTTTTTTAACTCTTGGCTTCATTTTGAAAATGGTGATAATATTTATTTCAAAGGACTGTTGTGAGGATATAATGATTATTTAATTATCATATTATTGTTATATATACTATATAATATTATATATTAATAATGATTATATTAATGATTTAATATATGCAACCTCTTTTCAAATTTTAAGATACTACATAAGTGTAAGCAATTTTTGTGATTCCCCTGGTCCACAAAAACAGCAGCAATAACACATGCTACTATTTTTCAGTTTTGACTATAGCTATGTCACCTGAATGATATCTTTCCTGATTCTCTACCACCACCAACACCACTTTCCAGGTGATAGTATTCTCCCCAGCTCATCAAATTACCTCATATTTACTTTGTATTTGCTTAGAATTTGCATCTTTTCCCCTTCAACCCCAATAGACAATAAGCTCTGTTGAGTACAGATCCTGTTTCATTTTTCACCTCTGGATCCCATTGTATCCCCAAGAAGAAAGGATTCCTTTGTATTCTTTCCCCTCTATTTAGTTCTCTTTTCATCCCTCCCTTTCTAATATAAAGCCTTCATTTCCTTTGAGCTGTAACTCAAACTTCTTTGAAAACCCCAGTTGCATATGTGTGTGTGTATTTAAATCCGGGTCTGAATTCTTATAGTTCTATAATCTATTATTTCTTTATTTATTTCACTTCCCCTCCATTTCAGTCATTCACCAGTATGATATGAGCCATATAATCACTTGGAATTATTTTCACTTCTCAGATATCCATTTCTTGTCTAGATCACTATAGCACTATCATAACTGCTCCCTACTCCCACTCATTTTCCCTCTATGCTTTGATCTATCCTAAAACACCACTGCCAAAATAATTTCTTTAAAGCATAGACCAGACAAAATTATTCCTACTCACTATTCAAGAATCTTCAATGGTTTATCACTGCCTCTTGAATAAAATTCAAGTTCTTCAACTTGACATTTACCTCAGATTCATAATATGATTCAGTGTGCTTTTCTAGAATCACTTGTCTTCAATTCATTCCTCATTTTAGCCCAACTATCACACCTGGGTTTCTATTCATCAAATTCAGGATTCTCTCTCCTATTTCTATAATCTGTCCAAATTGTCCCTCTCTTCCTCACTCCCATTTTCTAAGATCCTTACTTTTCTTTAAGTTTCAACTTAGGTGTCACCTACTTCCCTGGTCCTTCTAGTTACCTGAGCTATCTTCTTTTTCAAATGGCATTTAAAAAAAAAGCTATTTGGTAGCAGAAGCAAGAGAACATCATATATAGTAACAGCAATATTGCTTTAAGAATAACTTTTGAACAAATAAGTTATTTTGGCTATCATAAATTTCAAAATTAATCATAAAGGATATAGGAAGAATGATTATTTGGAGTTATTTTCATTCAGAAAAAGAACCAATAAATAGAAATATATATAGAACAATTTAACATATATACATAAAGTACATATGCATATATACATATTTTGACTAATGATTCCCATGGAGAAGAAAAGGAAGAAAAATACATGATAATTTTATTGTACATTTGAAAAAATGATAAATTGTGGATAATAAATTTGCAGTTTCATGTGCATTCATCTTTTTTTAAAATTGTATTAAGTTATGGAAATGCTCCTTTTATTCCATAAATAAAAAAATAAAAAGGATAAAATATTAAAAAAAAAACTTTTTGGTAATGCATTGGATGTTTTAGGCTAATATAAGCTTCCTGATGCCAACAATTGCCTTTTGTCTAGTTGTCCACAAATGCTACAATGTCTTCAAGACATTAAATTATTTAATAAATGCTTTTAAATTGGACTGAATTGAATTTTGAATTATGTAGTTCTCCTTTCTGACCATAACTTTCTATTCTTTACCTGGCTAACTCCCTCATTCCAATTGTGTGTGCTCTTTGTCACTGTAGCTTCTTGATTGACTTGAATCTTCATATTTTCCTTTTCCTTACTTATACTTTTGACTTCCCTTTCTACCTCAACCCTCCACTTAGCTTGGACCCTATAGCCACTTTTCAAGGCTACCTTGACTTTACTTACAATGTTGTTTTGTCCAGCTGTATCCATTTTCCAAATCTCCATACCTAAATAAACATCACTTTTGGCTCCCTTCATTTCTCTTATTCCCACACTGTCAAACATTATTGAGGGAAAACATAGAATGAGGCAATACCACTATTGAAGTTATTCAATCACGTCCAACTTTTGGGGGCCCTGTGGGCTATAGCACATCAATGCTGCCCATCAGGGTTTTCTTGGCAGAGATACTGAAGTGGCTTGCCATTTCTTTCTACAGTGAATTAAGACAAACAGAGTTTAAATGATTTGTTCAGGGTCACACAGCTAAGAAGTATCTGAAGCCAAATCTGATCTCAGTTTCCTCACTGAGCCACCTTGCTGCCTCTGAAGCTGGTTCTCCTGCACAACAATAATATCTAATTTTAGCACAGCCCGGCAATCCATTTATTTTTCTGCTCGTGGATATTCTATTCTATTGGATATTCTGCATTAACCTTTTCTACTTTTTCCAATTTCTTCAACCTTTTGATGAGTCCCATATGTTCCTTACATTTGACATTGTGTGAAAATGGGAGTCTCAACAACCTTCTTCTTCCCCCATTTCTCTATATTTTCATTCATTTTCTCCTGTTTCTCTCTTCTTTCAGAGAAAAAGTATCCTTTCCTATTGCTAAGGCTAACTAAATCCAAAATATTTATTAAATATTAAATATTTTTATTTATTTATTTATTAAATATTTATTAAATTCCTATGCTGTAAAATTCTATGCTATCACTTATGCTAGGTGATTATAAAATATGCCAGTTGGTCTTAGGGAGTTTATATTCTAGGGAGAAGGAAGGAACCTGCTATATGATATTTGCAGAGCTAAATAGAATAACAATAATAATAATTAACATTTATATAAAATGTTCCAGGCACTATGCTAAGCAGTTTACAATTATCATTTCATTTAATCCTTAACAACAACCCTGGAAGATAGGGGCTATCATCACTCCCATTTAATTGATAAAGAAAATGAGTTAAACAGAGGTGAAGTGAATTGTCCTGAGTCACAGGATCAATAAGAGTTTGAGCTCAGATTTAAGATCAGTTCTTCCTGAGTTCAGGCCCAGCTTTCTATCTGCTGTACCATTAAACTGCCCTGATATAATACAGGTCAATGAGTAATAGTGAGAAAAAGAGACTCGAACTAAAGAACTTTAGGAAAATCGGAGGAGGGAGAGAATATTTTTAACAGGAAAGATCAGAGGATGCTACATGGAGGAGCTGAAATGTGAGTAGAGCCTTGAAAGAAGAAAAAAAAATCCCAAAGGTAGGGATGAGGAGGAACTGCTTTCCAGATGTGGAAATGGACAGGGGACATAGTATGCTTAGTTCATAGAAGAGATAGCAGTCCATATTGACTGGAAGTCACAAAGAAGAATAATGCGAAGAGCCTGGAAGCCAGATTGTAGAGGACCTTAATTGCTAGGCTAAAAGATTTATATTTTATCTCAGATATAAGACAGAACCAGTCAAGGCTTTCCAGCAGAGTAGGGATATGGCTACTCCTACACCTTTGAAAGATTACTTTGACAGCTGGGTAAAATATGGATCAGAAACAAGAGATGAGAGAGTAAAGAATCAAAGATGACTTTAAATTTTGAACCTGGAGAGGCTCAGATTTTGAAACTGGAGACAATAAATTAGTGTCACTAATAGAAATAGGGTGAATTTAGAGGGAAAGATGTTGACTTTAGTTTTTGACCTTTTTAGACAATGCTACTCAAATGGAAAGAAATTTAGATGTTAGCTGGAGATGGGGTAGGGGGATTCAGGAAAGAAATTAGAAATTAGGACTGGTATCTCACTATTGCTTTTTTTTTGGGGGGGGGTTGCCTTCTCTCTCAAAAATACACATATATGTGTGTGTGTGTATATATATATATAATATGTGTGTATGCATACATGTACATATACATGCATGCATATGTATAAATATGTGTATATACATTCACAAATATACACATAACACACATATATGTGCATATATACATATATACACATATGTGTGTATGTGAAAAAAAGACAGAGATACAAAGACAGAGGGACAGAGACAGAAAGACCTCTACATAGCAGCCATAATATAATGCGGAGTAAATGATAAACCTCACCAAAGGGGGAAAAAAAAACAGAAAGAGAAAAGACCCAGGACAGTGCTACTTTGTCCATTTCTTCCAGGATTATCCCAGTTCCTGATCCATCAATTAGCTCACATTTTTCTTCTTAGTATCAATTTCATACTTTCACTCTGACTCTTTCAACTCCCTTGTATTCTGAAAGGGAAACAAAATTTCCACTGGACTCTTTAATCTCTGTCTTCTGCCTGTTATTCACTATCATCTACTTTCAAATTTAAAAAAAATTGTAAGGAAAATTGACTCCAATTAGTTTCTATGGGGGGTGGGGAGAAAGAATGAGGGCCAAGGTCACTAGTCCTGCTCATCCTTTGTTATCTGCAGGGAGATCACAGAGGAATACAATTTCAATTGGCTACATTTTTACAAGTAGAGTCCTGCCCTGAGGGTAATATGTGATATAAGACAAGAAAACTAAAATGTATCTTTTTTCATAAGAAATCAGCTTAGAGTTTAACTGAGTAGCTTTTCCTTACTTTGAAAAGCTCTATAGACCTACACTCCTTCTTTCCTTACCATGTATATTCAAAAAGATCTGACTGACCAAGCTATAACCCTCCTCTGTTACAGAGAGGCTTAGAAACAAAAGTATTCCTCTAGCATAATGAGTGGATATTAGGTGACAATAAAGAGAGCTAGCTAGCTGAAGACCAATTGAAGTGATGATGGGGCATACACACAGGGAGAAACTGAATGGAGCCATATCAGAGAACAGTATTCTTTGGGAAGCAATTATAAAAGAGAACTTGTTTTTATCTGGGCCAAACTTGTACAGCCTAATCACATAGAATGCAGTTTGTCTTATCATTCTTTCTTTCTATATTTGTTATTTATGATGAGTTCCTAATTTTGCTTATTCCACTCTGCATCAGTTTGTAAAAACTCTGGTTTTTCTCTTAACTCTTTACTCTGTCATTTAAAAAAATAATATAAAAGCAACATATGATAGTAAAATGACATCTATAGAATAGTATGCTGTTGCTTTACCAGTTTATAACCTTATTTTTAAAATAAGTAAATAAAGCTAAGCAATTCTTGATGAAGCCACGTTGTCTCTTTGTGATCACATCTTACTTCCCCAATGTTCAATAATCATTTCTTTAAAAATACTATATAGCATCTGAATGGAAAATAAATCAGGTTCCCAGGCTTTTAGAATTCAGACTCTATTCTCTCTCTTTTTTTTTCATAATTGGAACATGTGACTTTCTCCAATATTATAACTTTTGTTTTCTAGCAAGGCAATTGGGGTTAATTGACTTGCCCAGTGTCACATATATAAGAAATGTTAGATATCTGAGGCCATATTTGAACTCAGGACCTTCTGACTCTAAGATCAGAGCTTAATTCACTGCATCTTCTAGCTCCCCCTCTCCAATATTATAACAAAACTATCAATTCTTCATTGTCTTCCAATAAGAATTTATAATGACTCAGCAATCACATTTTCTAGTTCTTTCAGGACTCAAGAATTGAGGTGATCTGGGCTTGGTGATATGAACTCTCTAATGGGAGATAGATGTCCTCTTACTGCCTCATAAAGTTCTTGGCTAGTAGTCATTTTTGATCTGTTATTTCCAATTCAAAGATTACTCTCTTGTAGGGAAAAAATGTAAGAAAAGCAATAATTGAGTAGCTCCACTATCTCCCCAGTTCTATTTATGTTCATTTCAACCATTGTAAGCAATAGTTATATACTCTCCTTGATCTTCTTCTTTCCTCCAACATAGCTTGAAAAAGAATTCCATTTCAGTTGTTTGTCTGTTCTTCCCCACTCTTCATCTTTTGGGAAACTTCTCCCCTTTTGTTTAGAATTGTTTCTTCTTGAATCTTTAGAATTTATTCTTGGGAGTTTTGTTCTTGTAGAATGTTAGTCAATGGAATGTAAACATCTTAAAACATTTTTCTGAACCTTTGAAATCACCTTTTCTCTAATCCTCTGTGTATTCCATAATATCCCTGGTTTCCCTTGCCTTAATAAGACTTTTTCAGATAGAGTTGTACAACTCCCCCTCCCAAAAAAAATTCTATTGTGGCAACTAAGTACTAATTGTTGGCAAGAAATAGATCCAGAAGAGAACATTATCTTTTTGATTTCTCATCCTTTTGAAAGATATAACTATCATTACATCAAGTCAAAAAAAGTATTAATTATTCTATTGTTGCAGAGAGAGAACTCTAAACAAGGGAAGTATCTTATATTGCTTCTATGGTATAACTCTGACAAAACTGTAAATCTACAATTTTCTATTCCTTTTAAAATTATCATGTAAGTTTCTTTTTTTTCCCTTCCCTTTTCCCCTTCTACCCTAAACAAGAGTTGGCTATCATTCGGGACAAATACATAAATGTGAGCTAGTAAGACTGCGACCTGAAAATTCCTACTTCTTTCTTCCAGTCATATTTTATTTTTCTAACTACATGCAAAAGTGATTTTCAGCATTCATTTTTGTTTCTCCCTCCTTCCCTTACCTCCCCACCTTCCCAAGACAACAAGTAATCTGATACAGGTTAAATATGTACAATTATTTTAAATATATTTCCATATTTATCATTTTGTGCAAGAAATATCATACCAAAAAGGAAAAGGAAAAAATTGAAACAACAACAACAACAACAACAACAACAAATGAGCTAAAAAAAAAAGTAAGAATACTATGCTTCAATTCACATTCAGTCTCTAATTTTTCTCTTTGGATGTGGATGGCATTTTCCATTTAAAGTCTATTGGAATTGCCTTGAATCATTGTATTGCTGAAAAGAGTGAAGTTATGGATTGAAATTTGTCAATTTGCTTTAGGACCTTTGTTTATCTTACTTGTTATTCATACTTGATGGGTTTATTGATGAACTTTTCAGTATAGATACCTGGGGGCATGGATTTTTATGAAATCTTTTCTTAAATGTTACTATGAATTTAGTATTTTTCCCACCTAGTAGCTTTATACTCTATATACAACACTTGTTGTATATAGAGACAGCTTTCTCTTTTATACTTTCTTTTAATTTTTGGAATAGATTTGCATATATTTAAATTGTCTTAAAATCCTAATCCCATTATTTGACTTCATCTTTTTGATCTGTTATTCATATTCCAAATTTGCTTTACTTATTTGAAACACTTGCCTTTAATTATCAGCAGTGATTAAAATGCTACCTTTGAACTTAAAGTCCAAGAGTATATAATCTTTCATATTGCTTTCTAGGCTCACTGTAACAATTACATTTGGTGTTCCATGTGAATGGCTTATCAAAAATTTAAGAGATGTAATTATTCAATTTTGACAAATCTGGGGAGAAGTTTTCATCATATTTTATATAAACAGACTCTCAGTAATAGATTGATAAATAGTTGCTTCAATATTACTCATCTTTGACTCTTTGAGTTCCTCTTCCTTTTCCAATTAGTTACCATTTCCTTTTAATTCCATTGGAAATGATTCTCAGATCCTTCCCTAACCTCCATTTCCTCTATCATTCACCTAATTCACAATCTCATTACCTACTGTTTTAATTATCATAGCCACCTTCACATTGGTTTTACTGTCTCCATTTGCTTCTGAACTTTTTTTTTTCCTATTTGAAATAGGAAATACTGCTTTGGTCATGTCATCACACTTCTGGGAAACCTTAAGTACTTCCCCATTACTTTCTGAATAAAGTCACAGAATCCCAAGCTTGGAAAGAACTTCCAAGACCATCTATTGCAATATAGGCTTGAATATGAATTTTCTCTAAAACCAGAGAAACATTTATTTAAATAAACAAACAAATAATGTGAAATAAATAAATGAATAAATAAAAGACAACTTTTGAATTACTTTTATTATTAGGATTTTCCCCTCTTACATCAACACTTAGTATCATGGAAGTCTAATCAAAAGTTGGATTACCAACTTTTAAGGAATACATTGTAGGAAAGACTCATGCTGCAGACAGACACTGAACTACATTGACTTAGATAGTCTTTGAGTGTCTTTCTAATTCTAAAATTCTGTCAATATTTAATAAATATCAGATTTTGTTTTGTTTGTGTGAGTGTTCATGGTAAAGAAAAGCATCAGAGTATAATGAAATCAAAATGATATTAACAATTAGAAGACCTGGATTAGACTCTGACATTTGCTAGTTGACTAACACTAAATAATTCACTTTTCTTAAATCTAATTTACCCATTTGGGAAATTGGATTGTTACTATTTCTACTATTATTGCACAGTTGTGAAGTAAACTTTTTGTTAAGTCCTTAAAGAACTATATATTTGCTATGGAACTAATTAATAGATTTATGCAAGCTATATGTCTATTGTCTCACCCTACAGTTGTTTCATGTATGCATATTTTATGCTTTCAGTTACATTGTAATAGTAGAGAAGAAAATTGCCTTTGGAAACCAAAAATAATTCATTTCTACTCCCTCACCCCCTATGTTATAGTAGATCTTGTGTCTATCCATAGGATGACTATCCACTAGTAAATTCATGAAAACATTGGTCAAAGTAGTTATCAGCCTCTATGTAAAATAACAACCATCCATAATATCCAACAACCAAAGAATAGCTGTTTGCTGAATTTTTGCCTTTCAAACACCTGTATTATTGCCACATATACAATACAACCTTAGAAATAAGAAACCATCTGAATCAAGGCAAAGTATTTTATTCTTACATTTCTATTGTGAAGTCTGATCTACTGAAAAGATCCCTATAAATACTTAGTCTGAAGGACTTTATATATATATATATATATATATATATATATATATATATATATATATATATATATATATATAAATGGGAATATAAATGGGAAAAAGCATTTTTTCCCCATTCTCTCTGAGCACATGGTACTCTTCTTTGGGTTATTGTGAGAAGAGATTGTGGACATTGAGGAAGCAGATTTGTTATTTCACTGGAAGAGCTGCCTTTCTTAGAGAATAAATCATTCAAAAGGATAGTCAATTCTTCATACTCACCTAATTAATGCAGCTTGAGACTTATATTATTTTAAAATTTCTGGCTCCCTCCATTCCCTTCCCAAATTTTCTATTTTTTTTTTTTTTTGAATTAGACATGCCTCAAAGATTTATGAAGCTACAGCTGAAGTATCTTAAACCACATAAGGAAAAGTATGTAAGAATTCCCTTGTTGTTCCAGATCAATTGTCCATCCAATTGAGTTTTTTATTAATGAAAAAAAGAAAATAAGAAAATAATTTTAAATTAATTTATATTAAACTCATTTATTGGAACAAAGCTTATTTGAATATACTAATGTACATAATGCAATATGGTGAAAATATACATTGTTATTTCTATAATCCATTGTGATACATATTTAGAAATTACAAAATAATTTTAATATTAAAATTTTCTTATGACATTTCTGAGGCATTCTAGTAAAGCTACATCCATTATTACTAGGGAATCTAGTAGTGTAGCAACTCATTTATACAGTTCTCAACTATTTGGCAATCACATCAGCAAAACAAAAAATGTAATAACACATACATAAGTACGAATCTCTTCTATAAAATATTCAAACAGTAGTCACCCATTCTCTTCCTAAAGACCTCAGGTGATTGGAAATCCATTAATTTCTGAGGCTACCCTATTATACTTTTGAGCAGCTCTAATTGTTAGAAGTTCTTTTTCCTGCTTTTGATATTTAGCCAAACTCCATCTTTCTGTAACTTCAACCTGCTATTGCTGGTTTTGCCCATTAGGACCCCCAAAAGACAATGTCCCTTCCACTTGACATTCTTTAGAGAATGTAAAGATACATAGTGTGTTCTGCTAAATATTTTATTCTTTATGCTAACTATCCTTAGTGTTTTTGAAATATCTCATATGACATAGTCCCTTGTCCTCTCATTCCAGTCTTATTACTTTGATTTATATTTGTTTCAGCTAATTAATGTTCTTTCTAAAATGTGGTGTTCAGAATTGGAGGCAATATCCCAGATACAATCTAACTGGGGCAGAGTGCTAGTTGATTCTATAGCTCCTTCTTCTTTTTCCTGCCCCTCCCCCCCCATTTTCTCCCCCTTCCCTCCTTTTCCCTCTTCTCCCTTCTTCCTCCTCCTTCTTCTTCCTCTTCCTGTTCTTTTTTTTTTTTTTTTTTGTACTTGTGAGATGAATGAAAAGTTAGAGAAACAGTTTCTGGGTAATTAATAATCAATTTATTAATTAGGCTAGCAAATAATAAATTGATAGTCAATGGTTTTCCCTATGAGACTATGAAGATCATCTAATACTTTGGAAAAGTGGGTATCCCTGACAGATAGATATCAATCCTGATTGGTGTACAATCAATGAGAGGGTAGACATATTAATAAGAAAATGAGCCAGAAGTCTTTTATTTTTCCATCTGAAAATTTGATGTTAAAACCCAGCCTCTAGCACTCTTGGCAAAAGAATACATCTTCACCCAGACAATTCTCAGCTCTGATAATCTAGGCAAAAGAATCCATTTTTACTCAGACCATTAAAGTAGAAAGGGGTGGAGGTGGGACATTTCAAGAGCCAGAGCCTCTGCCTTAAGCTGGAATTCACCTAGGTATGATTCTATTTACGCTTTAATCAGAAGTAAGGTCTTTTAGTTGCATGAAGTCCTACCCAAGATTGAGAAGATTGTTCCTGGAGGATTAAGTCAATATTATTTTGAGCCTTGTCTCTTCAAAGGGTAATTGACCTAGTAGAATTGAGTTTTGAATGAGGAGGTAGAAAGAGGCGAAAAAACTCCTGGATCTCACTATTAATAATTGGTTATTAATAATAATTTCTCTAAGTTGGTATACTCTTCTATTGATTCATATAGAATATGTAGTCCACTAAGGTACCCAAGTCATAAATAATTATGTAGTCATACATCCTATATTATAAACTTGCATAATTTTTTAAAAAAATGTAAGACATTGTATTTGTCTACAAAATTATCTTATTATGTTCCACTTATTTGTCTATTTTTTTCCATGGAATGTATTTTCTATATATTGTATAAGTTGTACCTCTGTCTCTACGGAAATTAATAGGGTAACAATTCACTTTTCCGAAACTCAGGTATTTGTCAACTCCATTTGCAAAATTATGGAATTCTAGAGTTGAAAGGAATTTCAGAGAATGTTTAATCATAGATTACTTTATAAAAATATCCAACCAGAGAGGGCATAAGAAAATATTTTTTACCATTCAACTTCTAAAGATATTCTCTATGTTGATAAAAATCAAATCATTGCTCTTTGAGTTTCAAATTTACAGTACTGAAATATCATTTAGTTCAAATTCTTTCATTTTGACTATAAGGCTATCATTGAAACTTTATTGACTATCTTTGTTGTATCATTTGGATATCTACAATATCTTCAATGTTCCTGATTATTGGTATATTAATCTTGCTGGAGAGGGAAGGAAAGAAGGAAGGAAAGAAGAAAGGAAGAAAGGAAGTGTGTGTGACAAGACCACTGGCTCAAATAAATCAAATAAATTAAGGAGATTTCTCAAGGTAAAAGTAAAAAGGAATTTTATTAAGATCTCTCAAGAAAGGGCATCTCCTTCCCCATACAAGTAGATAGGCAAGGAGAGGCAGGGCTTGAACTAACATTTCCTACAGGCTGGATTTTTACTCTGATTAGCCAGGACAAATGACCTCACATTCTAAGTCATAAATGAAGAAAAAAAAAACTTTCAACCCAACCACATCTTTAGGATTATTAAATTACCTTATATGGAAGTTTCAATTCCAAGGTGGCCCCAACTTATTCTCACAAGAAAAAGTCCCACTCCTTGTAAACCACATAATTTCTGGAGAAAAAAACCTGGCCCTGGGGCACAGCTGACCTTCACTCAGTCTTTAGAACACTGTTTCCATCTTGTGAGACAACGTTCATAGTTCACTTCATTCAGAAGGAAGAAAGGAAGGAAAAAAAGGAAGGAAGGAAGGAAGGAAGGAGGATGAAGGGAGGGAAAAATGGAGGGAGGAAGGGAGAGAGCTGAAGGAAAATATGAATTGTTCTTTTTTATAAAGCTTTTTATTTTCAAAACACATGCATAGTTTTCAACATTCACTCTTGAAAACAATGTGTATCAATTTTTTTTCTCCCTCCCTCCACCACCACCCCTAGACAAGTTATCCAATATATATTAAACATGTAATTCTTCTATATATATATTTCCACAACTGTCATGCTACACGAGAAGGATTAGATCAAAAAGGGGAAAAATAAGAAAACAAAATGCAAGCAAACAACAACAAAAGTAAATATACTTGTGATCCAAACTCAGCCCCCACAGTCCTCTCTCTGGGTGCAGATGGCTCTCTCCATCACAAGTCTATTGGAACTGGTCGTAACTACCTCATTGTTGAAAAGACTCACATCCATTAGAATTGATCATCTTATAATCTTGTTTTTGTTGTTTACAATGTTCTCCTGGTTCTACTTACTTCACTTAGCATCAGTTCATAGTAAGTCTCTCCAGGCCTTTCTGAAATCATCCTGCTGAACAATAATATTCCATTACATTTGTATATCATAACTTATTTAACCATCCTCCAACTCAGGGGCATCCACTCAGCTTCTAGTTACTTGCCACTACAAAAAGAGTTGTTACAAACATTTTTTCACATGTAGGTCCTTTTCCCTTCATGATGATCTCTTTGGGATACAGTGAATTGTTCTTAATGAACTTAAATTGTTTGTAGTTATCATTGGTTTCCTTTCTATTTGCTCAAAAGCTGACCATTTACAAACATATTCTAGAAACTTCCTAAGCCTCAAGCAAAGTTGCCAGTTTAAAATATGAAAAATCTACTTTCCTTTCTAAAAAAAAGGGGGGGGGGTATTTACCTTTGTTTCATCTTGCAGAAACTCCTATGTTAAGTGTGAATGAAATGTGTTATATAATGTAGAATTTGGCCCCAATCCAGCAAATGAATAAAAAAAAAAAAAGGAAAAGGAAAGAAAAGACAAGAAAGAAAAAGGAAAGAAAAGGAAACTCAAAAGTAATTGACTTACATTGCTTCTGAAAATTGCTCAAGATGATTCCTTCAGGTTCTAATCTAAAGCTTATTTACTCTTGTTTTACAGATAATTCTAATTTGCACAGTTATGTGGTTTCCAGGTTAGTCCAGTTTAGTTACAACAAATTAGAACCCTAAAAGTGCCATTAGGAGCAGCTTCCCTGATAGCAGTGAGAAGTGGCAATCTCAGGATTTTTTTGAGCTAAATATAGAAAGATTGGATTTGATCATCTTTCATGCCTTTTCTAGCTTTTAGCCTATGATCAAGGAAAAAATGCATAATATTCAATTCAAGAGTGAGAAACAAATGTAATTTTTTTAAAAAAGAAAATATAATCAAAAATAGTTTGGCTCTCAAAGCTAAAAACACTTAATTATTTTAAAGGTTTGGCCAAGCAATTTGTGGAGAGCTAAATTTATATTGGATTACCTTAGAAAGTTCTAAAGATAGAAATAAAATAAAGTTTCCATATGTCAAAGATAGAGATAAGCAAATTTTAGTTTTTGTTAGCTAGAACTTTAAGGGTCCCCCGCAACTGTGGAGCCAGAGCTCTATATCACTTTCTTAAATATGTGTTCAGAATCCCAGTACTTTCCAGACAAAGACATCTTGTTTTTAACTGGATAACTAATTCCTTCAATTCCTAGGATTTAGAGATATGCCCTTGAGCCATCTAATTTTAGTTCATCATCTACTCTCCACCCCTATTCCTTATACAATCTTATACAAAGCTAAAGTTGCTGCCACAATATTTTGATGCTGTGCTCTGTTCAATAGATGATGTCCACTTCTAGGTCTGCCTAATTTCATCACCTGCTGGTAGACTCTCCTGTTGTTTGATCTTCTCCTTCAATGCTTGCACTTTCTGATTTTATCTGTTCTCTCCCATGGTTCAACATCTAATCTCTGGATTCTGGCATTCTCTACTCTGAAGTTCTGGTCACCTGTCACTGTTCCCATTAGAAAACCTGAATAACAAGAGCAACTATTCCATATAATTTTCTTAAAAATCATTTTGTTTGTTTTTCAGGAAAGGGACTGAGTTTTATTTTCCTATGGATTAATTAGGGAATTAAGGATTGGACCTATGATTTCATTAGTATAAAGAACCCCTACAGATTGGCAATTTAGCAATTTGTAGCTATAGATAGTTGTCTAAAACAGGATTTCTTAAACTTTTTCCACTTATGACTCCTTTTCATTTAAAATTTTTTCATGACCCTGAATATATAAGTAGATAAAATAGTTACACAAATTAAACATTTATTGATAATAGATCATAATTTCATGATGCCCATATTCAGTTAGGTGACCTCTTATAGAATCATGATCCACAGTTTAAGAAGTTTTGGCCTAGAACATGATCTGGAATTTATAGGCTTAGGATTTAGAACATTAGGTTAAATAGATTAAGGATAGAGAAGGAATGTTCAGCCCCCTTGAAATTATTTGGCAAGGCCCTGCCAAGGCAACTGTAGGTGATGAGTGGCTGAAAGGTACAAGAACCTCTGACTGCTTGAATTTTTAAGTTGATAATTTTCTATGGCCTGTGAATGATATCATAAACGTCCAAATGGCTCTTGGCAGAAAAAAGGTTCCCCACCCCTCATGTAGATAATAAACAGAGCCAGGATTTTAGCCATTCATTGTGTCATGGAATCCTAGATTAAGATAATATGTAGATAAAACTGACCACCTTGGTCATTTTCTTGCCATATGCCTTGCTTTTATGTATTCTTCTTTTCCATTTGATTTCCATTTCTTTCTCTGGGATCAAAAAATAACTACCATAAATTTTCTATTTCTATATTATTATATTATTCTATATTTCTAGAATAGTGTCTTTCTAGAACATACCAATTGACTTCACTATGACTGTGAGCTCATCTCTGTGATACCCCAGACTAAGACATCTTTCCTGACCACTACTCCTTTCTATGTGTTGTTTCCCCATTCTGGATTTTACTATTTTGCATTTGTAACCCTAATCAATATAGTACTCAGCACATATTAAGTACTTAATAAATACTTTTTATATCAACTTAAAAAACCACATATTAACATTATTTGTGTTCAATTGTATTTGTATTCTTAAAAAAATAATTCCCAATTTTATTTTAATCTAGTTCTGTCTCAATCGGGATTATTGTAGGCTATATAATATAGCCTGTGACTTTCTAAGTTGCTGTGTGGCCATAGGAATTTTATTGATTGTTTAATGGCCCCACTTCAATTTTTAAATTTTATTTTTAGCTTATGGAATAAAACAGCATTTCCATAATGTAGTTCAATAAAAAAGGTGACTGTCTATGAAATTACAAATCTACAATATGCAACTTGTTATTCCTTTTCAATATACAACAGAATTGTGTTAATTTCCTTTTTTCTTCTATCTCCTTCATATACACACCTATTATATATATATACATGTGTGTACATACATATACATATATATGTGTGCACACACACACAGAGTATGTAATGTAATACTTCTATTTATTAGTTTTTTTTTTCTTGATCCAGATAGTATTTTTTCTTCATAGTCTTTTATGGCTAATTTGTGTATTTATAATAGGCAAGATAACTTACTGAAATTTATCACAACTGAAATAAAAATGATTGACCAGGGATCATGAACCAGGGTTACTCAAAGCAAAACTTAAAACTAGATCTCCCTGGCTTTGAGGTCATCCCTCTATCAACTATACCATACTGCTTCTCATCAAATAATTAGTAAGATTGAAGAACAGATTCAGAATTATATTTAAATAATTAAATATTATTAAAGGATTATTGGATCAGAATCGAGAATGAACTTTAATGATCATATAGTCAATCTAACCCCTTCATTTTACAAAAGAAGAAGAAGAAGAAGAAGAAGAAGAAGAAGAAGAAGAAGAAGAAGAAGAAGAAGAAGAAGAAGAAGAAGAAGAAGAAGAAGAAGAAGCAGCAGCAGCAATAGCCCAGAGAGGAGGAAAAGGCTTGACCAATAGAGACTGAGAAATTAAATGACATTTGTATCCAGTTTCCTAATTATAGTGGGTAAAGCACCATATCTGGAATTAGGAAGACTTACTTCCTGAGCTCAAATCTGGTCTTAGTAGTTGTGTGATTCTGAGCAAGTTACTTGACCGTGTTTGCCTCAGTTTCCTTATCTGTAAAATGAGCTAGAGAAAGAAACCACTCCAGTATATTTGCCAAAACAATCCCAAATGGAGTTATGGAGAGTTGGACATGAATGAAAAATGACTGAACAAGAACAACCAGAAACCCTAACTACAAATTCAGTGCTCCCCATTATCCTATCCTTTCCTCCCTAACTCTTTCTTTCCCTTTGCTGCACTATACTGGTTGTGACTAAATAGTTGAAATTCTGCTTAAATTCTTGTCCCAGCCTCACAGGACCACAGTCAGTAACTCAGCACCATAGTATTGCCATGCCCCAAAGGATACATCCCTTTATGCTTAGGAGTAAAATAGCTGTTGGTGCATGCTGTGCAAATGTACCAATTACGAGTTAAGGTAAATAAGTATGTACACCTACACTGTTTCTTTGCCTGTGGATTCTGCAGTTACTCTGGTTGTTTTTTACCAGCAGGTTCCTCCTTGGATAAGCATATTTCACTTTATTCAGGCTTCTCTTCAGGTGGCAATCCTACAGTCTTTTTTCTAAGCCTGTGATTAGGAGAAGCTTGGAGGTACAGTGAATAAAGTATTTTTGTGAGTTTGAATCTGACCTCAAATAATTTCTAGCTGCGTGACCCTAGGCAAGTCACTTAATCCTCTCTGTCTCAGTTTTCTCATCTGTTAAATGAGCTAGAGAAGGAAAAAAAAACATACTATTCTAGTATCCAAACATTGAAGTGGGTTGTAAAAAGTCCAAAAGAACTCCACAAAAGCCTGTAATTGAAATCTAACTTGGTATAGGAGTTGCCTGGTCTTGCATTCATGGCCTTGAAGAACATAAGGTCACTTTCTGTGCCAGAACTAGACACCAGAAGACATTAACAACTTCATATGAATGCAAAGGAGCAATGATTTATCAGCTACCAAAAATCCCTCCACCAACACAGATCTCCATCCTCCTGGTGTTGAGTCGGAAAGTCCTCAGAAGTTTTCTGATATGTATAGATGCTAAGGAGCTTAAATAAGTGTCACACAGCAAAAGTATGTAATAAGGTGAGAGTTGAACCTAACTTTCTCCATCTCCAAGCCTAGAATTCCTTCTCCAGGCTATCTCTACAGTAACCACATGGGGAGTGTTAAACAGCATGTTCTGTTACCAAGAGGCTGAGTACATCTTGTTCACTACAATACTAAGAGCACATAATGCAGGTGTAAGCAGTGTCCACTGACACCTATGGTATAATGGGTTTTTACTGCATTCATTACTCCTTAATGATGGTAATTCCCCTTCTGAGGTAATAGTTACCAGCCATCAAGCAAATATGTAGCCTAGAGTACATAGTTCTTTGAAGATACCAATAGATGGACCTCCGAATATAGTTCCTTTTTTAGCCAGAGATATTTTCTCCCTTTCATGTTGTCTGTTTTCCCATCCCTTTGGCAGCAAGTAATTGGGAGACTTAATTGAGTTCAGTCAGCTTTGTGTAATTGAAAGAATGGGCTGTTTTTCTAATAGTGTAACTTCTTCCATTTCATCTTGATTCCAAGGTAGCTATTATAGTCACATTTTCTAAAGTTGTTTCCTATCTTCATCTAATCACTTCTCACTCCTTTATATTGGTTGTGAGAGCTTTTATGATGGTATTTTGATGGCCTTGTTTAACTTTATTAGTGGGCCATTTGTCAGCTTAGGGAAATGGAAAATTTAAGGCAGAGATTTTTCTTTCCTTTTTTTCCACTTTTTTTTTATTTGGTATGCTTATATACTGGAGTGAATAGGCACTGATCAGATGAAGATAAGGAGAGTCTCAGACCTTAAACCTATAATCCATTGGAAGATGGAAAAGTACAGAGAGGAGTGATGAATTATGGGATAAGAGTTTGAGTTTGAGTTATGTATTTTCTGTATTCTATTTGGATGACTATGGAAAAATCAATTCATTGATCTAGGTGCCTGTATAGGCTCACAGAACTTAAAACCTTGGGTTTCATAGAGAGTAAATAGCAGAACCAGGACTTAAACCAAAGTCATTGGATCATGGAATCCTAGATTGAGAGCTGGAAAGACTATTCAAAATTAACTCCCCCAGTATTCTTGTTTTCAAAGATGATGGTCTGAGGCTTCCATGAGTTAAATGACTTGCTCAATGTCACTTTGATATTCTTTAGCTAAATGTTTTCTAAATATCCTTAATAAAGTGATTTATATAACAGTAATTTTGCATTTGACTACAAAATTTCATTTGTAATTTTATTTGTGTATATATGTGTGTTTGTATATATGTTGTTTATATCTCTATAATCTATCTCTATCTATCAATCTCTTTCTGTAGAGATAGATTCTATGGGAAGAGACGGGGGGGGAGGAGAGAGAGAGAGAGAGAGAGAGAGAGAGAGAGAGAGAGAGAGAGAGAGAAAGGGAGAGAGAGAATCCATCTATCTAATTAGAGATAGAGACAAGAGACAAAGACAGACAGAGAGAGAGACAATAAAGAATAATTTTTCAATTATTTCCAACTCTTTGTAACTGCATTTAGGTTTTTTCTTGGCAAAGATACCAGATCCATTTATCATTTACTTCTCTAGTTCATTTTACAGATGAAGAAACTGAGGCAAACAGGGTTAAGTGACTTGGACAGGGTCACACAGCTAGTAAATGTCTGAGACACATTTTAACTCAGAAAGATGAGACTTCCTAATTCCAGGCTCAGCACTCTATCCACTATGTCATCTAGCTGTCCTAATCATAGATGAATGGATGGAGATGGATATATATATATATATATATATATATATATATGTGTGTGTGTATATATATATATATATATTTGTATATGTGTATATATGTATAAGTGTATATATATGTGCATATATATATATATTATCTCTCATTTCTGGATATAAACTATATATAGGTTACATTTTTGAAACATGTTATATAACACACGACACACATGAGTGTTTATCAATATAAGTTTATAGGTGTGTACATATACAAACATACATACATGTGCATATATATATATACATACATATGTATTTATATTTGACATATTACACAATTGCCTTTGCTCATTCCCTTGCTATATGCTCGAGCACTATCTATGTCCCTTATCTATTTGCTTTTCATTTCTTGCTCTAGAAAAAAAAATATAATAAAATCAATAATAGCACCATGGATTCTAGAAAAACCATTCCCTTTGACTTCACTATGGCTCTGATTGTCACTTCTGTGATACACCAAACCAAAACATTCTTCCCTGGCCACTACTCCTACCTAAATGTTGTCTCCCCCTACTCGAATATATACTCCTTGAAGGTATAGATTGTCTTATTTTATATTTGTAACATTAATGATTAACATAGCACTTGGTAGCATTTATTACTTAATAAATGTATTTTGTCCATTCATATGTGCACATAAATGTATGTGCTATGTATATGCAAACATGTATATATATGTTGTCTGGCTGTGATCCAAAAAAGCATTTGGCTTAAATGTTAAAGTCATAAATGACCCCTAATTATTATATTCAAATGGTTTTCCAGGTGGCCTGTATGAAGTAAACTATCCACTGAGTCAAGTTATCCATCTGCAGTTGACTTATACACCTATTTTGTTGCTTTTTAGGACATTCTATTTAGGTGGAGAGATGGGTTTTAATCACTGTGGGAAAAGATTGAGTTGCTTTTTTCTTTTAGAACATTCCCTTTACCCATCTGCTTTACCCTCCTTAAAAGACCATCATCACATTTCAAGCACCTCATCATTTCTCACTAGGCTATTGCAGTAGACTCCTGATGGCATTCTCCACTCTCCAATACATTTTCAACATAGTTGCTAAATCGATATTCCTAAAGCACAGGTCTCCCTATATTACCATGCTGCTCCAGAAGTCTCTGTTAGACATTGAAAGCTCTTTGTCATATGGCACCTATCTACCTTTCCAGAATTTCAGCTTATTCCTCCTCCTCACATACTCTTATCTTTCAGGCAAACTGGCTTCCTTGTTTTCTCAATTACACAGGACTTCCATATCCAATATTCTTGGCCTTGCAAAAGCTATCTCCCATGCTTAAAATGCTCACCTGCTTCTTTCAGTCCCCCTTGAAATTCAAAGCTCTCTTCAAAATTAGCTTCAGGTGCTATTTCCTATATGTAGCCATATGAGTTCATCTTATTCATTCCCCACATCCTCGGAGCTGAAATTAGCATGCATTTCATAGTTTCATAGATTTAGAGCTGATTGGTACCTTCGATGACATCTGGTCTAACCCTTTTATTTTATAGATGAGGAAACTGAGAACAGAGAGTTTTTAAAAGGTTTGTCTAGAATGTGAGAATGTTAGAGTCTGGTCTGGACTCTGAACCAATATGCCTGTCTATTGTACCATGCTGTACAATGTCCCTTACAAGTTTAAACTATTTTTTTTTATAATATTGAGGATATAGTAAGCTCCTTAAGGGCAGGAATTGTTTCATTTTTGTTTTCTATCCCCAGCACCTAGCATAATGCCTTACCCATAATAGACACTTAATAAATGCTCAGTGAATTAATTAAATTTGAAATAATTATATTTGGGGGAGATGAAAGGAAGAGAGAAGAAATATTTTTATATTTTCTCTAAGAAACATAAAAAGAGATTCTTCTCTTGAGCTGTCAATTTTATGCCTTTCCCAGCTCATGTAAAAATAGCAAATCATCATCGTGTACAATATAGAGAGCTCTTTTAAATGTACTAACTGGGAAAAAAAAGACAGGAAAAACCCCCAGGTATTTTACATTTACTTGAAGCTGCCACTTGAGCCTTTAAAAATACTTCAAAGGATTTAATTTTTTTTTTAAAGACATTTGTAAACCATTATATAACTCTCTCTCTTTGGAAGAGATTTGTATAACTACCAAATAACTGTGACAATATACTTTTTAGGTTGGTTAGGAAAATGATTTCTTTATGTTTTCTGACAGAAATGTGTGAATTTTAAATATAAGCTGAACAGAAAGATAGGCCATGTTTGTATGTGAACAGTTTGATTGGATGTGACTGAAAGCTATTTGGCCAGCCTGTTTCCATATAGGCGTGGGAGTGTTAAAGCTCTTGCTTTATTGGTCTCACCACTTAGTGTCATTTTAATGATCTCTAGTGAATTGAGTGACTCATTTTAGTAGCTTTTATTCTAACCACATACTTATTCTGCTTTAAAGCTTGATTGGCCAGAACCACACAGCTTATTATATTTCTTTACTTTATCATCTTAAAATATGATTTTAGGGTTCAGGTCATCCTGCTTAAATTTTCTCATTATTAAACAGAAGAAAAAGAAAGAATCTGATTGACTGAAGTACTTGTACTGCTTTAATGTGCCCATGATTTTATTGACATGTTAGAAAGGGTTCTGGAGCTAGATCCGAGAATTCTACTCTGCCTCAAACACCTACAAGTTGTATAACCCTGGACAAGTCATATAA
This sequence comes from Antechinus flavipes, assembly GCF_016432865.1. NCBI lineage: Eukaryota > Metazoa > Chordata > Mammalia > Dasyuromorphia > Dasyuridae > Antechinus > Antechinus flavipes. Next base: position 61,549,079 of record NC_067400.1, read on the forward strand.
TCTGTCTCTGTCTCAATTTTCTTGTTTGTGAGATGGGAGAGTGGACTCAATGGTCTTTAACATGCCTTCTGGTACCAAATTAATGTTTCTTTAATGTGGGAACCCTTTTTATCAGTGAAGTTTCACATTTATCTGTGTCTTTTCATTTTATGTACAGTCCCTAGAGTCACTTGCTTGATCCAGAGCAGCAGTGAAATAATCTGGCAAGTGAGAAACCATTTTCTATAAGCAAGGAATTGACTTCTTTCATCAATTGCATCAGCATTAGGAAGTGAACTTGATAGAATGGATGTTTGTAGTATTTGCTTTAAGTGTGAATCTATTCTTCCCAAGGTTTGGGCTAGGGAGGGTAAAGTGTTGCCCTGGGTGGTGCTAGAGCAGGGGAAGGGCTTGAATATCTCTTCTTGCTAGATTTTCTCAGTAAATGAGCTTTTTTTTAAAAAAAGGTAATTAATTTTAATTGGTTTAGTTATAAAATTATAAAGATTTAAATGAACTTTTGTGCTGTAAAATAAACAGACTCATAATAATAATCTATGCTATACCCTCAATATTATAAAAACTAATAATTATGGGCACTTTTATAAACTGATGAAGAATGAAATGAGCAAAACCAACAGAACACTTTATACAATAAAAACAATACTGAGAAGACAAAAACAAAATGAAACGACCAAATTGTGAAAGCTGTAAGAACTATAATTAGTACAGTCACCATTCATTATTCCAGAGAATCAATGATGAAACATGCTATCCATAACATACGACCCTTTCTTCCTTTCTCCCTCTTTTCCTCCCTCCTTTCCTTTCTCCTTCTTTCCCTCCCTTCCTCCCTCCCCTTTTTCTTTCCTCTCCTCTCCTCTCCTTTCCTTTTTTCTCCTCTCCTTTCCTCCTTCCTTCCTTCCTTCCTTCCCTCCCTCCCTGCCTTCTTTCTTCCTTTTCTTCCTCCTCCTCATCTTCCTCCTCCTCTTTCTCCTTGTCTTCTTCCTCTTCTTTCTCCTCTTCTTCATCTTTTACCTCTTCCTCTTTTCTTCTCCTCTTTTTTCTGTTCTTCCTTCTTCTCCCCCTCTTCCTCCTCCTCCTTCTCTTTCTTCTTCTTCTTTTTTTTTTTCTTCTTTTTCTTCTTCTTCACAGTAAGTTTCATCTTACCTAGGGGATTGATAATTTTGATCTGTTTATATATCCTGCTGCTTTCCTTGTCCTCATTGGAATGTAGATTCCTTGAGAGCAAGAAATATTGTTTTTCAAATTCATATTTACATTATCTAATATAACCTTGAACATAATAATCATCAAATAATTGTTTGTTTAATTGAATTGAATGTCCATTATAATGTCTCTTGTGGCCATAGTTGAACAAAAAAGGATAAAATATAAAATATGAATCTGATAATCATAGTCTAATACTTTAAACTTTATTAGCAAACAGAAGAAATTACATTTTATCTTATGAAAATGTTTCTCTTCTAAACTTTGAAATTTAATTTATTGTAGCCAGGAAGTTTAAACTTTCCACATAAAACATTGCTCAAAAATTCAACCATAGATTCCTTAGAGAGACCCTTTCTTATGGCAGTGAATCTTATAATTTTCTTAAAATAGTGAGTTAGAGAATTATCTATTTTAGTGAGAAATGAGAAACTAGATCGCAATACCATCATTTATCAATGATATTACCATTTTGTTTCATTTTCTTTTTTATGCTTAGGAAGATCTTTATTTTGTTTGTTTTTCTTTTATTTGTTAGATTGTATACTATTTTTAAGACAGTTATCTTGACAGTCAGCATGAACCATATTTGCTTTTACGAGCTTCTCATTTTGTCTTTGCAATTCCAACATTTTAAAGTGGATAAAACAAGGGTATGATTGTTAATTTTTTTTCTGTATTTACTCTGGAAGATAAAAATCTGTTTTGTTTTGTTGATTTCTAGACTTAAGAAAGTAATAGAGAAAATATTAATAATGCAGATTTAACTTAAAAGCCTGTTGTGAACACATTTTTTTTTCTCCCTGGAAGCTAGTTGTTAAATTTTTACTAGCATACCATTTGTGGATAATTTCTTCCCATTTAATATTTGGGAGCAAGTACTTGGGTACCTAGGTGGTAGAGTGGATAGAGTGTTGGTCCTGGAGTTAGAAAGACTGATCTTCCTGAGTTCAAATTGTATCCAAGACATTCACTAGCTGTGAAATCCTAGGAAAGTCATGTCATTCTGTTTGCCTCACTTTTCTCATCTGTAAAATGAACTGGAGAACAAAATGATAAACCACTTCAATATCTTTGCCAAAAAATCTAAATAGGGTTACAAAAAGTTATACACAACTGAAAAACAACTGAGCAGCAAAATCTTATGAACTTAAGCAGACCTTGATTATCTCTAGTCTTAAGTAACTCTAGTGATTTGAAAAAGTAGGCTTTCATTTTTTAAATTTAAAAAACATCCCTATTGGTATGATGGTATGCAAAAGAGTTCTTTAGTTAACATAATAAAATAGAAGAATGATTTTGAAATTTAGAAATTATCTAGTCCAGATCTCTTCTCAGAATAATGTTTTTAAATTAAAAAAAATCAGGTAGGAATATAAAGGAAATCAATAATATTGAAATATATTATCAAAATATTTAAAATTCCAAGTTTACAGACTTTCTGAAATCCATGCAGAACCTTGTTCAGGGTTTGTAGAACCAAGTTTAATTTCTAATTTACTTCAAAGAGCCTCATCAACCAACAGAGAAAGTGAAATGCTCAGAGGTTAAGTGACTTCTCTAAGTTTACATGAGACATGAAGCTAGAACTGAATTCAGGTTTGTGTGGCACCAAAATCCAATGAGCCGTACTCTGTTGCTTCTGACAAAATAATTGAACTTTAGAATTGGAAGGGATATGAGTACTCATCTACCCCAAACTTTTTCTTCTATAGATGAAGAAAATCCCTGAAAGAGTTAATTGCAATTAAGTGATATAATTGGAACTAGAATTGAAGTGCCCTTTGAATACTGTGAAGTGATATGTGATTATGTGAGTATGTGAAGTGATATGAAATGATTGAAGAAGAAGCTATGAAATTTTTTATCATCAGTATTGATCTTTACAGTTTGCTCTGAAGCTGATAATTTTTTCCAAATAATTTTTTGATTCAAAAGCCATTAGAGACATTTCTGCTTATATTTTTAACACTAATACTCTCCAGATCAGGTGGTGATCAAGAGACAAAAAATTAAATAACAAACATTTAAAATTTGTACTTATTGTGTATCAGGCATTATGCACAAAAATAAAAATAAAATAGTTCCTACCCTCATGTCTATTAATGAGACAACCAGCATACATTTTTAAATATATACAAAGCATATCCAAAGCAGAGATAAACTAATCCTTATAAGTATGTGGAGGATGAGAGATGTGAATAATTGCCTCAATGGCAATGGCTAAGTTAGATATGGAGAGGATGAGGCTATATCCTATTTCCAAAAGTTTATTATTAAGAAATAGAAATCTTTAGTTTCCTCAAAGAAATGTATAATTCTCTCTTCAGTAAATAAATAAATAAGATAAGCCTTTTGACATGTAATGAGAGCAAAGAAAAACCAATGGAGAGCATATGTGCTCCTTCTGTATTCTGCATAACCAGGATGTGAAGAGAATATAGAAAAGGTTCCTAGCATATTGAGTGGAGCCCCTGTGGGGAAATTTTGCAAATAAATGGAAAAGAATAGCATTGGATAGACAGGCATAGATGAATGGCAATATGTATTGTTGAAGGGAACATGCACATTGTTGATATCATATACCATTGGAGTGATGTGCTATAATCTAGCTTCTCTGGTAAAACATATAGCTGATATTTATATGATACTTTGAAGTTTATGAGAGCTTCATGAACATTATCTCATCTCAACCTCAAAATAACCTTTTAACTTGTTACTAAAAATAATGTTATGCTCATTTTTTTAAGACAAGCAAACTGAGGCTCAATTAGTTAATAGGACTTATCCATGCTCACACAATTTGTAAATGTCCTAAAGAGGCCTGAATTCACTTCTTCATAACTCCAAATCTAAAGCCCTAGGCACTATAACATAGCTTCAGTTTTTTTGAAAAGTCAGACATTTGAAGGGGAAGAATAACCATTTGGACAGTCTCTGTATGAGACTATTAAGTAAACATTTTCATTCATTGTATCTTAGTGCTTTCATTTCAGTCACATTTTTCAGCTGAAGAAAGTGAGATGCATAAATTGCATGTATCTTGCCTAGTATTACATGTGTAATCGAGTATAAAAATGACAAAATCAAACTCAAGTCACTTAATGCCAAATCCTGGGTTAGGCTGCTCTGCTTCAGAATTCACTGGAGCCTCCTGGGTGAATATGGATTCTTAAGAAATAAATAATGTGGTAGAAGTTTATACATATACAGATAATGATTACAACTTGTAGCTAATTATATTTATTTACATTTATTCTGTATATAACTGTTGATGTTTTTTTTTCCTCTTGTTAGAAAATAAAGTCTATGAGGGGTTATTTTACTTTTGTCTTTTCATCACTGGTACCTATTCCATTGCCTGGCACATAAATGGTTCATAAAAGCTTGTTTGATTCAGTAGTCAAGAATAGTTATGCAGATTTGGAACCATGACCAATTTACTTCTAGGGCAAGAAAAATTGACATTCTAGATAATTATGTTCATATGATATTAAAACTAGTAGTAACTTACTCGAGAAATTGAAAAGTCTGAATGCTTAAGCAGTCAGTAATAGTATTAGAAACAAGATTATAGTTAAAGATGGAAACCTGAAGAAAACTGATAATCTAGACAGATTTTGCAGCTTGTCTGGCTGACTTTCCACAAACCACTGGACATAATCAAGGTTTTAAGAGTTGATTGACAGTTCTGAATTAATGCAGGCAGGATAGGAATATCAGAGGGGCTTTATGAATATGGTTAAAGATGAATGAACTAATTTTTCTTGGATTATAAGATACTAAACACACATTTTTGGAGGGAAGGAGGGAATTAGCCTCTATGTTCACTGTGAACCTTTTCCTAAGAGCATTATTTTTATCCTGAATCTGTTAAAAAAATAACTCATCTAATTAAATATTCCCCTAAAGTACCGACTGGATCTAAAGAAATGTCTTAGAACTGAGCTCCTGAGATCAGCCATTTCAAGTCTTGATTAAAATCAATAAGTTTGGAATTTCAAGTTAAACTAAAGCTTCATGTCTCTTTTATTTTCTTTTTTCAGATCCAGCCAGATTTTTGTGTGTGTGACAAAAAGGCTTAGGGAAGTTTCTTTCTGGCAAAGGCTTAATAGGCTGCTAAGTTCAAAAATGGTCTTTTAAGTGGAATAACAAGGTGGACAGCTGTACAGGGCATGCCAGCAGGAGAGGCCTAGAATAAGGCCCCAGTTCTGCATTTTGACCAGATCTTTTGGCTCATTGTCCCCTTTCCTATCCTACTTCTGAAGCTCATTGAGAGCAGAGATCATGTGTTTTATCTCTTCCTTACACTTTCTCTTGGATTGACATCATGTTTCTTCTACTTGCTAATTTCATCTATCCTGTCCTCCAGTTTTATATTTTTACAATCTAAATGTTGAGCTATATTTTCTAAAGACCCTCTCAGTTTGAAATCATGCTGTTATGATCCTTAACAATGGGCTTTGGAAATAGGAAGTATCAGTTTTAATATTCTTTCAGTTTATTTATATTTGGAAAAAGATGTTGAGAATAAGGTTATGGGTGCTTTGTTTCTCCCCCTGCCCCTCAGAGCTTGGTTCTAAAATTTGGGGCAAAAGGATAGAAAGAAGGTAGAGTCCAAATCTTGTGGGACTTACACAGAATGAAGAAGTTCCACTTTTACTTGTGTAAAAGCTGGAATCAGAAATTTTGTGCCGTAATCCTGACTAGTTCTTACTGTGACCTAAGTGAGTTATTTCAATTTATGTAGACATTGTTTTTCATCTGTTGAATGGGTATTATGATACTTACATTACTCACCTCAATGAGCTGCTATAAGAGTTCCATGAATCAAAGAATATGATTTTACTTTGTAATTATAAAACTCTTTAAATGTAAACTTATTATAGATGTTAATCTAAATATTGCTATTTATTTCACCATTTGGGATAAAAGCATCCTGTACAAAATATGCTTGACTTCCTACCATCAAGGTTATGAGATGTTTGGGGAAACAAATCTTGTTTCAATCTCACATATGATAAACATTTTTTTACAATGAGTATTTCTTTGTAAAAATATAGAATTTTTCCATGAAATAGTGAAATCTACTTTGAACAGAATTAAAGTCCACACTAAAACAACTTCATTATCAAATTCACAACATAATAATGATGATGTCTATATTGTACTTTTCATATATTGTCTCATTTGATTACATAATCATGTATGTGCTATTGGTGAAATTATTCCCATTTTACCAATGAAGAAACTGAGGGCTGAAGAGCTTAAGTAACTAAGTAACATGGTTAGTAACATTTCAATCCAAGTATCTCCATGCTTTTTTTATTCCATTACTTACCTTAGTATATAGGTTTTTAATTCTCAGAAATTATGATGATTACTAAAAGAACAATCCCTTGACAGTTAGGAGTTAATGGCAGTTGGCCCAGTTAATTTCTCTAACAACCTGTCATATATATGCATATTGAAAAAGCAATCTTTAAGGAAGAAAAAACTCAGAGTAAAAAAAAGCTGTTGCAACAGAGTACAAGATCACTATGCTCATTGGAAATAATCAGAGTAATTTATTAATGGATGTATAGCGGGTGAAATTTTTCTTAGGCAATCATTAGCTAGGGGGAAGAGTTTTCTGATGGATTCCAGATTCCATATTTTCTCACCATCTTTTTGTAAACTGGTAAAGTCCTATTTCTCTTTTTCATGATACACAAATCCCTCCTGAAAACCTCTCTGGCAGTGAGTGTGAAGAGGACCAAGGCTGGTGTAAATCTTTCATGTTGAAGTATTTTAGCAAACCTTAATGCTGTAGCTATTATGGGATAAAATACATCTAGGGATAAAATATCTCTGGAGGACAGCAGCTCTGATAACTCTACCCTTTGCTTTAATATTAGCAGTCCAGGATGGTGAATTTCTCCAAGGCAAAAGCCTTTCTTCCATTTCATATTTGTACATGTAGACATATGTGCATGCAATTGCATATATATAGTATCTCTCATCGAGCTTCTGTCATCCATTCATCCATCTATCCATCTATCTATCTATCTATCTATCTATCTGACATCCTCATGATGTCATTGGTCTTCCTTGAGAATGAAAGATGAATAGATACTCATCTATCTATTAATATCACCTTGCTGATGTTATTGGCCATCCTCAAGAATGAACATCTATAATGTTCCTATCTATCTATCTATCTTCAATCATTTACCTTCCTATGATGCTTGTCTGTGGGTAAACCATCCCCTCAAAAATACTTCATGAAATATCTTTGAAAGGGATATTTATGTGTGGATGTATAGAGATAAACATGTGTACATATTCATTTATATAGTTCTTTCAAAAATATTTCTATATCTTTCTTGATCTTTCTATACATGTAGTTATTAATTCATTGGCTAGAGTTATATAATTAAATTATTACTTTAATGGTCAGTAGTGAATACATGCATGTTTTCTAATATGTATATTATTGTTCATCTCTGCAGACAAATTTCTCCATGTAGCAAGCACAAGAAATGCAGGTCTTTAAAAAAAAATACAATGCATAGATTAGTTAGAGGATGCATTTACCAAATTCTGTTTTCTGCCTATTGCTAACTAGGTCATGCTAAGAAGTCACCACATTATGGTTAGACAGTCAATAAGCATTTATTAAATGTTTACTATTCACTGGGCACTTTGCTATGTTCTGGGGGCTTAAAAAAGGTAAAAGATATTCCTTATCCTCAAAAAAGTTCTCAATTTAGTGGAAGAACATGCAATTTTCAGCATCTAAACAAGTATGTACAAACAAGTCATGGGATAAAATGAAGATAATCATGGAAGGAAATAACTAGCATTAGGGGGATCAGAAAAGGCTTCTTGCAGAAAATTGGATTTTTGCTGGAACACAAAGAAATCCAAGGAAGTAAGAAAGCAGAGATGAATGATTGTCTTTTTCATTCACTTTTTATCTTGACCATACTGTGGCTAATACTTGTTGCAGTTCATTTACATGGTACCTTCTCCTTCTTGTACTTCCTTGCCCTTAGTCAAAGGCTGGCTTATTCTGCTTTCTTCCTCTCTCTGCTATAATATACCCTCACTCTTTTTTTGTACTGTTTCTAAGTGTTGTTAACTAAAGGATGTTATACATGTTTGCTTTTTGTGAACACAGAGTCACTTTTACTTGGAGGAGTAGAGCATGGGTCTGAAATGCTTTATAATTTTTTAAAAAATAGATTTAAAACTGGAGTTTTGCTAGGTGCTTTTTAGGATTAGGAAAGTTTTTTTTTTGATGGATTTTGTCCATATGATGAAATATATTTGTACACACACACACACACATACACACACACACACACACACACACACATGCACATACTCCTGTGGCCAAAGCTTTAATCAGCTGGGCAGAATACTGGTTTTGAGTTTTTCTATCTTAAGCTAGGTCGATTTTCACAAAATGGACTAATGTATGAGAAGTAATGTAAGGCATGTCATTCAGGGAATTAAAAAATGGAAAAGAAGGTGAATGAGAGAGAGTGAGCAATAACAAATTAAAAAGACTGAGGGACATAAAGATAGTGGTGACATGTAAAAAGGAGTAGAAAGTGAATGTGTGGCAAGACAGAATAGTCAACTATAGCAATATAGTGTTTGACAAACTCAAAGATCCTAACTTTTGGGATAAGAATTCATTATTTGATAAAAACTCCTGGGATAACTGGAAATTAGTATGGCAGAAATTAGGCATGGACCCACACTTAACACCGTATACCAAGATAAGTTTAAAATGGGTCCATGACCTAGGCATAAAGAACGAGATTATAAATAAATTAGAGGAACATAGGCTAGTTTATCTTTCAGATCGGTGGAGGAGGATGGAATTTGTGACCAAAGATGAACTAGAGACCATTACTGATAGCAAAATAGAAAATTTTGATTACATCAAATTAAAAAGCCTTTGTACAAATGCAAACAAGATTAGAAGGGAAGCAACAAACTGGGAAAACATCTTCACAGTTAAAGGTTCTGATAAAGGCCTCATTTCCAAAATATGTAGAGAATTGGCTCAAATTTATAAGAAATCAAGCCATTCTTCAATTGATAAATAGTCAAAGGATAGGAACAGACAATTTTCAGATGATGAAACTGAAACTATTACCACTCATATGAAAGAGTGTTCCAAATCACTATCGATCAGAGAAATGCAAACTCTGAGATACCACTACACACCTGTCAGATTGGCTAAGATGACAGGAAAAAATAATGATGAATGTTGGAGGGGATGTGGGAAAACTGGGACACTGATGCATTGTTGGTGGAATTGTGAACGAATCCAACCATTCTGGAGAGCAATCTGGAATTATGCCCAAAAGGTTATCAAACTGTGCATACCCTTTGATCCAGCAGTATTTCTATTGGGCTTATATCCCAAAGAAATACTAAAGGAGGGAAAGGGACCTGTATGTGCCAAAATGTTTGTGGCAGCCCTGTTTGTAGTGGCTAGAAATTGGAAATTGAATGGATGCCCATCAATTGAAGGATGGCTGGGTAAATTGTGGTATATGAATGTTATGGAATATTATTGTTCTATAATAAATGACCAGCAGGATGAATACAGAGAGGCTTGGAGAGACTTACATGAACTGATGCTAAGTGAAATGAGCAGAACCAGGAGATCATTATGCACTTCAACAACGATACTGTATGAGGATGTATTCTGATGGAAGTGGATTTCTTTGATAAAGAGACCTAACTCAGTTTCAATTGATCAATGATGGACAGAAGCAGCTACACCCAAAGAAAGAACACTGGGAAATGAATGTAAACTGTTCGCATTTTTGTTTTTCTTCCTGGGTTATTTCTACCTTCTGAATCCAATTCTCCCTGTGCAACAAGAGAACTGTTCAGCTCTGCATACATATATTGTATCTATGATATACTGCAACATATTTAACATATAAAGGACTGCTTGCCATCTAGGGGAGGAAGTGGAGGGAGGGAGGGGAAAAATTGGAATAGAAGTGAGGGCAAAGAGATAATGTTGTAAAAAAAAATTACCCTGGCATGGGTTCTGTCAATAAAAAGTTATTATAAAATAAAATAAAAATAGAAAGTAAAAAAAAATTTTAAAGACAGAATTACAAAGAAAATAAATAATATTTAAATGCAATTATCAATTAAAAAACACATTCATAGACCTCAAAAAAAAAAAAAGAAAGTGAATGTGTGGGGGGGAAAAACTATCTTTCCATGTAATTGTAAAATAAACAAAAACAAGTAAAAAAAGACCTAAAAAGGCTAAAGAAGACCCCAAGAATATTCAATAAGTACTCTATGGAGGCTTGACAGGACCTCACATAAAAAAAAAATTGCACAGAATAAGGCATCAGCAGGTGATGGTCTATGATGAGAGCAAGAAATATTCAGATTGATGAGACTGTTTCCAATGTTAGGTTAAACTACGGGCAAAGATAAATATATAAACTTTTTCTGGTAAAGTTGTTGTTTACTCTTTTCTCATTGTGTGGAGGTAGCCCTAGAGTTTCGTACTTTATTCTGGTATAGCACAAACACTATCAACCTGGACGGGTGTGAGTGACAGACCTATCATCTAGAAACGACTGAGAAGATTAATTGCTTAAAAGGGATTGATTTTAGAACTACAACAGCTCAGAAAGAATGTTTTCTAAGGTGTAAAGGGATAACAGCAACAATAACAGTAGCAGCAACATCAGAAGTACTAATGATAACAATCCTCATATCCTTGAATTGTATGGTTGGCAGGCAGAACCCAGGTGGTGTAGGAGATAGAACAACAGATCTGGTTTCAGGAAGATCTGATTTCAAACCTAGTTTATTAGTGTGTGATCCTGGATAAATAACTTAATCTCCATGTGCCTCAGTTTCTCTCTCTGTAAAATAGGAATTATTACAGCATCTACTTCCTAGGGTTGTTGTGAGGATCAAATGAGATATCAAATGTAAAGTATAAAGTGTTTACAACTATAGAAATGTTAGCTGTGATGATGATATTTTAAATTGTATACATATATGTATGTATGCAAACATAGATAGATAGATAGGGGGAGAGTGAAAGAGAGAAAAAGGAAACAAGAGAGAGACAGAAAGAGAGAATAGTAATAAAATCTCAATAACTTGAGGATACCCTAATATAGCATTGCATACATGCACATGTGTGTATATACATGTATGTATATACATACATATGTACTTCATACAACTTCAAATTGTCTATATTTTAATTAGTTTGGGTACTGCTACTATCTCTGTTACCATGTATAAATTCCATAATAGATAATTTTATGAATTGTTGTGATCCAGCCAGAAGAGACCCAGATTTTAGAATTTAAAACCCTGACATTACAAGTCATTGGGGAAGATTTCATTTTCCATCATCACATGACTCTAATGTCTCATCATATACTAAGTATATAGCCTTCATATACATTTATGCATCCAGGATGACTTCTAGCACTGTGGCAGACTCAATGAATACTTATTGAGTGAATGATGAATAAATGGATGAAAGTATCATCTTCTCTTCCTGATTTGGGCTTCTGTTGATTCCTCCTCCCTTCCCCCAGCATGGTTTAAAACATCGAAGCTTAGTGAAGTCTTTCCATTTTCACACACACACACACACACACACACACACACACACCCCACAAATACATACACATATACATACATACATAATTTTATAATTGTACATTTAAAGTAAAATAAAAGCTTCTAGTACACCCAAGTAAGTTTTCCTAGGTAGCTTCCCTCTCAGCATTTGTGTTTTCACTTTCCTCATTTGTCAGAAAAAGAGTCTTTTTCAGTGCTTTTATAGTCTATAATCTATGATTCTGGTTTACTGTTGCTATGGCTATTCTATGTTATGCCTACTATTTAAAATATTGCTGGTATCTTGATTTGCCTCCATCCATCATCCCTACTTCAAATGTGAAAAGCATAGAAATTCAATTCATGGGTGGTATGTGTCAAACAGCTAGTACAGTGATATTTGATAAATGTTTGATCAATTAGATGATAATGATGATACTCAGAGAGAGTAGGACATCTTTGGTGGTACTCCTTTCCCTCTGGCATAAAAGAAAAATTATTTTGCATTCCACTTCCAAATATCTTTCTATTAAAATAAAATAGGAAAAGTCTTCTTCTAATCCCCAAGTAAACTGCTGATACCTAGGAAATTATTCTCCCTTCAGGTTTAAATCTTTTCATTTAAGTCCTGGGTAAATCACTTAATCTCTGTTCCTCAGTTTCTCTCTCTGCAAAATAGGAATTATAGCAAGTCTTGGATTGGGGGAACTATACTGCTGAATGCCCTGGGATTGTATTTTTTTCCCAATGGAAGAAGGGAGAAGACTAGTATAAGATCAGAATTGAAACGTGTCATTTTCTATTAGAGTAGCAGAAGAAAGAAAAGTAGAAGATAGAGGAGAAAGAATACTCAGGGAGAAAAGAGGATGATTTTAAGCTCTCTCCAGAGGCTGGAGTTCTGAGGAAAAATAAAAAGAAACAAAAAATAAAATGATGGTTTCAGCTACCAACATTTTCAAATGCTATCTTTTAATCTGTTCAAGATTGCACCTGACAGATTTAATTTTATTCCTTATAACCATGGGTGGATGGACTCTGTTTTTTGCATTGTTTTGGTCTCAGAGGGCATGGGATAACTCTGGGAGCCACAGAAGAAAGAGTGACTTTTCTTGGTTCGGGCCTGGGAACCCAAACTCTTGCCCACTTAATTTTCTCTAATTAGGTGCATCATCACAAGTCATTCATAAGTTTAATAATGATATGTCCAAAGTACCAGAATTACTACAAACTTTGCTTCACCAGACTACAAGCCTATAGTAACAAATTCATATGAACTTTAAAAAAGTGGATCTGGAAATTATAACAAATATTTGTATTTACAAATTTATGTTTTGTTACAATGTATGTTACAAAAGCCAAAAACATCAGTCAAAAATTATAAAAAATATGTTAGGGAATATAGGTTTAGTAGTACCATATTTTAAATGATATTATACGACAGCAATTATCAAAATATCTAGTACTGGGTAAGAAATATGAAGGTAGATCATTAGAAATGAGTAAACATACAATTTACAATGGCAAATTATTCTAGAAACCTTGTATTAAAGTTTTGGGATAGGAGTTCATTATTTGTAAAGATTGTTGGGAAACCTGCAAAGGAATTTGGAAGAAATTGGGCATGGAACAATATTTTATCCTATTTACCAAAATATGGCCAAAATGGACACATGGAAGAGCTTTGCAAGAAAATTTGAAGAGCATGGACCATATTACTTTGCAGACTTATGGATAGGTGAACAATTTATGAATAAATAAGAGATAGAGAGAAGGAAGTATAAAATGGAACATTTGATTACATTAAATCAAATAGGTTTTGTTTAAATACAACCAGTGTATATAGAATCAGAAGGAAAAAATAAAAGTGAAAAAATCTTTATAGACAGTTTCTCAGATGTCTTAAATCTTAAACACATAAAGCACTTTGTAAAATCTATAAGAATACATCATTGCCCAAATGATAAATGATTAAAAGCTATGAACAGGCATTTTTTCATTGATGAAATAAAAACAATTTATAGTCGTGAAAAAAATGCTAAAAATCACTATTGATTAGAGAAGTGCAAATTAAAACAACCTTCAGATTTTATTTTATACCTATCAGCTTGGCTAAGATGATTGAAAGGAAAAGAGACAAATTTTGAAGATGAAATGGAAAAATTGGGATGCTAATTCATTGTTGCTAGAATTATTAACTGATACAACTATTTTGGAGAGCACTCTGAAATTATGCCCAAAGAGTTATTAAGCTGTCTATAACTTTTGATGCAGCAATATAATATTTTATTTCCAGAGGTGATTAGAGAAAAATGGATATTTATATTTATTTATAGCAGTTCTCTTTATGGTGGCAAAAAAACTAGAAATTGCAAGAATGGCCATCAACTGAGGAATGGCTCAACAAGTTGTGACATATAATTGCAATGGATTTCTACTATGCTATAAGAAATGATGAGCTTGATGATCTTAGAAAAACACAGATGGACTTGCATGAAATAATGAAGAGTGAAATGAGCAGAACCAAGAGAATGTTGTATACAAAAATGGCAATATTATTTTAAGAACAATTTTGAGTGAATAAGTCATTTTGATTATTATAAATACCCTATTTAGCTAAAAGAATATATGAAAAAGACACTATCTACTATCTGCATACAGTGAAAGAGCTAATAAATTAAAAATATGTGTATTATATAGCTTAAAAGGCCAAGGTATCACACTGTATCCATGATTATTTCCAGTCGCTCTGATCTGTTTCTGGCCACTGGACCCAGATGACTCTGGAGGGAAAAGTGAGGCAGATGACCCTGCACAGCCCTCCCTCACTTAAATTCAACTCATATATCACGGTATCATTCTTTTAGCTAACAAAGGACAAAACTTGTCTTTGTATACACACACACACATACAAACATATGCATCCATATTTGTGTCTAATGTTAGCTATGTTGGGATAGGGGAGGGAATAAAAAGAAAACAAGAAATTTACATGATATCTTTATTATGTATTTAAAAGACATAAGTTGCATGCAATAGATTTGCAATTTCAAGTGCATTCATCTTCTTTTATTATGTTATATACTTGTTTTATTCCATAAATTAAAAATAAAATAAACATTTTTTTCTAAAGGGCTACTAAAGCAACTTTCTCACCTCTTATAAGAGAAGAGATGGATTAGAGCAAATCTATTTATATGTTGGATTATGATTCCAAATAGGGTCATGTAACTGAATGTGGAGGTACATGAAATTATGAATTTTTATCCATAAATTATTTGTATTTCTATTTTATATACTTTTATATCTGGGATCACATTAAAATTTGTCAAATGAAAAGGGTTCATGAGTGGAAAAAGTTTAGAAAATTCCAGGTGCTGATCTAGGCATGCCTTCTCAGAGATATTCAATATCTTGATTTGTTTAACTTGATTGTATATATTTGTAATTAGGGACAGTTTTAACATCTAGTGAGAGGGGTGGAATGTTAATGCATTATGATAGCTATGGAGAGGGAGGAGAGCATTAAAAAAACATTTTAAAAGTTCCACCTACGGAAGGAGAGGAAGTGTTGAAGGTGCTAAAAAAAAACAAATAAACAAACAAACAAAAACAAAACAACGTTATTATCTAGTTAAATTTAGATACACTATAAGTTTGAAAAATAAGCCCTGCATGTGGTAGAAATCCACAATTTGTTGTATTGCTTAATTCCAAGAAATAATTGTGATTGTTGGATTTACAGAGGAGAAAACAAAACAAAACAAAAGACACAGAGTTTATTAATGCATATAAGATAGAGAAAGTTTTGATTTTGGTTTGATTTGGTTTGGGTTTTTTGGTTGTTGTTCCTCCATCTCTCTCTTCCTACAAGGGAATATTGACTTGCTTCTCTTTGGTTTTTACAAGACTAGAATATGTTTACCATAATTATTATTACTTATTACAAATAATGGAATAGTTAAAAAAAAACATATTCTGAATACTTGTGCTTTCAAAGTTTACCTCCCATGAAGAATTATATTAGAAAATTTCCCCACTTGCCCAGATCACAAAATCACTACATCTTTGAATGTGAATCAATTAACCCAGTCTAGAAGATTGCTCACAGGAGAATAACAGCTGAAGACAATAAGTCATTGGGTGGATTATGACTGGATAGAGCAATAGTGCTACTGCTTTGAATGGGATCTTTGAATGAGTCTAGCTTCAGCCCATCTTCTATAAGCCTCTTGCTCTCTCATTAGGACTTAATCCTATGTGGCAGTTCTCTGCCAAAGGGAAAGGGAAAGGGAAAAAAAATGCACACCCCTCTATGCTCTAAATCTTGTCAACTGCACCCGGCTTTCCCATTTAGCTAATTTGTCCTTGTGTCTCTCACTTTGCAGTGGATGTAATCTCTGCTTGGAAATTACAGCTACTCCCACTTCCTCACTTGCCAGTTCTGTCCTTGGCTCTTGGGAAGATTCTTCCTTTTCAGATTGCTGACCTGAAAATATCCATGCAAATGATTTTGTCCGAGGGAGCTATCGCCCTGCCACACTGGGTTCCTAACAGCTGGCCATACTTCATTGTAAAGCTGCAAATGCTAAAAACTTTTGCTCCCATTCCCAGGGGATCCCCTATTAAAATGATTTTGCATTCACTACCTGCCAACAGGACCTGTAAATGAGCCAAAAGGAGCCGCAGATTAGGCATAATTATGAATTCTGAGTGGAACAGAGTAGTTTGAGATTGTTTCTCATGAAAGACCCATTTTTTCCTCTTGAAAATTCACATAGCCAAGTATTGAATGCTCCGTAGAGTCTTTATATTTCAACATGTCTTGCAATTAACGCCTTTCCTCTGCTCTCATGGAACAGATAGAAAACCTCTCTAACATGAAAGCTGCTCTTAGAATCAAGTCTTGGTTAGTGCAGACTTTGTGTCTAATAAGCACAGAATTTCACGATAAGTATATTACCATTGATTTGGAGAGCTGCTACCAAAATAGTAGTGTGCTTGCATTTCCCAGGTTTGCCATCAATGTGTTCATCTCCTAGTCCCCTTGGATTTGTAAACTGATACAACTAGAAGCAATGAAAGCCCTCTTCCATGCACTTCAGAGGGTCAAAATATTTCACCTTTATTAATGAACCAAAGGTCTGATTTATTACTGGATCTCTTCCTTCCCATAATGAGGATTAAAGTGTATGGGAGATAGCGAATTGGTCATGTAAGCATATTTACTACACCTGCTCATTACTAAGATATCTACAGGAGGACCACTTTTCTCATCTTTTTTTCTTCTTCTTTTTATCTTTCTGTCTTGAAATTTGTTGTCTATGTGTGGCTTATATAGCATTCCATCACCCCTAAAATTTCCTTTATTTTTAAAGAAAGCCATCTGGGATTATGTTTGAAAAGATTTCTAAATATATTGAAAAGTATAGAATCAGTAACACCCAAGATTTTACTTTAAAAAATAAGCCATAATTTTAATGTTTTCATCTCTACCATGACCATGATCTCTACCACTATTTATATTGATGTCTGTGTTTGTGTGTATGTGTACATGTACGTGTGTATATATGTGGGGAACTCTTGATTAGGAGAAATATATTATATGTATATAATATGTTATATGTATAATGTGTGTATACACACATTTATGTAAACACATGTAGATTATGTTTTCATATCCTAAACATGTTTGTATTATATAAATAGATACATAAATATATATATATATATTTTACTTTTGGCTAAGATCAAATAAAAGTAAGGGAGAAATTTGATGCATTGCTCTAGATTGGAGAAGCTGATCTTAGCCTTATTGTAGAGGGGCATATTTTCCCCTTATACTTATTGCTTTTCTCTCTTTTCCTTGAGTGTCTCTAGAGAAACTACCACAACTTTCCCTTTGGGGGCCTTGCCCAATTACTAAATAGAAAGGACTATTTCTTTCAGAATAGACTAGCTCCTCTAATTCTTCAGCAAAGCTCCTTTGTTCCGGAAATAACTAATAACCTGTTATGTATGATATTCATATGATAACAATGACAACATAAATGATCAGAAGACTGCAAAACTCAGACTCTAATGACCCCTCCCCAAATACACTTACTTTAAGCCTATGAAATCTAAGGCCTTACCAAGAAAATCTAGAAAAAACTAGTGATGTACTATCCTTTTTTGATTAAAAAAACAAATAACTATAGAATGTGTATAGAAATCTTATAAATAACAACTAAATAGCTACTGGGGAAGGAGGGAGCCAGGATGGTGGGCGATCTACAATTTTTTTATTATATAAAATCCAGTATGATAAAATGAATTTTATTTTTCTCAAGGACTGAGGGAGAATATACGTGATGTGATCCAAAAGTAATTAAAGTGCTTTATATATACATATATATGTTCGTTTCCCAGAAAAAAGGTAAAAAACTTCCTTTAAAGACAGGCTTATAGAAAATATCTTCTTTCCTGGACCTAATTCTCTTCTTAGTGCTAGTGCTAGTCATGTTCTTTCTCAAGTGAAATATAAAAGAAAAAATCTTCCACCCTCCCTCCTCATCAATACTTTTCTCTTTTTCTGCTTTCATCATATATCCCCAATGGATAAAGGTCAAATATGAGACTCAGATCTCTCCCCATTATAATATGTCCTTTACTCAGGTGTTAAATTAATCATTCTAAAACATAGTCTTTCTATCTTTTGAAGACAATTTTTTAAATGTGGCTATCTCCCTTTTCCCTTCTTCATTTTTTAGAACTGTTACCCTTTTAATTTTCTTTTTTAAATAAATGAAAAATTAATTATTAAATATTTCCTGTATGAAAAGTACTTTGCAAAATGTGATAACATGAATTTCATATACACATTTTGCTTTTTCTTTTAAGCATATGATGAATTCAACACATAACTTTAGAAAAATGTTCCAGATTCTGTCCCTCCTTTCCTTTCCCCATCCCTGAGATAAGCAACTTTAAATAAGTCATACATATGAAGTCATGCAAAATATATTTCCATATTAGTCATGTAGAACACAGGTCTGATTGTATTACTTCTTTATTTAATATAATATATAATAAATCTCAGTGACTCCTTATCACCTCCAGGATCAAATATAAAAATCCTCTGTTTGACTTTCAAGACCTTTCGCAACTTTACCCTTCCTTATCTTTCTAGTCTTTTTATGCCTTACCTCCATACATCCTTTGATCCAGTAATATTGACTTCCTTGCTGCTCCTCAGACAAGACACTATCTCTTTCCTCACGAGTATTTTCTTTGGCTTTCCCCATATGCCTATAAGGCTCTTCCTCTTCATTTCTTCCTCTTTCCCTTTCTCAGTCAAATTTTCACCTTCTTCAAGAAACCTTTTCCAGGTATGGTTTCTCCTCCCAGATTGCCCCTAATTAATCCTGCATATATATATATATATATATATATGCAGGATTAATTCTATATATATATATATATATATATTATGTAATTACTTGTATATTTTCTATCCTGTTAAACTGTGAGATCCTTGAGATCAGAATCTGTTGTTTTTTGTTTGTTTTTCTTTCTTGGAATCTTCAATGCATAGCACATTGTCTAGGACAATAAGGGCAATTGATAAATTCCTACTGAATGAAGGATTGATTAATGAGATTCATTTTTTAGCCAGCAATAGAACTTTATTGAGAATCTTCATGGGAAGTGCAGATGAGTTTTTATTGGACTACATGAGAGAAAATCCTTGAGAATTCCATAAAGATGAATTCTTAGAAACAATAACAAGTTTTTTAAAGTTCCTTTTCTTTTAAGGCAACATAACTTTCTTCATTCAGGAAAAAAAAAAAAAACAATGAAAAGTTTACTACATATTTGCAACTAAGCTGTTACTTAATTAAGTTGAAAATTAAGCTACAAGAAAACAACTGGATATGGCTTGTCACATAGGTATAATTTCATCAAAAATATCATACACTGATATGGTAAAAAGTATTGTTAAGTTCAATAATGAATCTAATTCTCTGGAGGGAAAATGGAAATTAATTCATAAAGGTAAAAAAAAATCTCAAATGATTTGATTGAGTTTATCCTCTAACATGTCCAGTCTATATATGAAAATATCCTTCAGTGTGTCTATGTGGACATTTTCCTTATTAATGCAGATTGCAACTCACCTAAGCCTTCTTCTTTTCTATGATTCTTTTTATTCTCCTCCAAAGGTTATCTCTCCCAGTTCTAGAAGCCTTCCTATGAGTCCTTCTAAATTACATGGGTAGATATCAGTCTGAAACCTCTTGCTACCTAACTGATCCATTTCCTTTTCTGAGTAGTGTATGTTTTCTCCACAAAACTGAACTGTGATGTGTCATCAAGTCATAACGATGACCTTGAGTTCTTAGAGACTATTCTAGTGGCATGTTAGTTTGGCCAGTTCCACCATGTTGAAAGTATTTGAATTTGATATAATTCTACAAATCAAAGCTTCTTAAATTGTGGGTCATGACTCCATATAGCATCATGTAACTGATTGTCAGGGTCATGAAATTATGATTATCAATAAATGTTTGATTTATATGCCAATTTTATGTGTCCATGTTCCTGGGGTAACATAAAAATTTCTGGGGTGAAAATGAGTCACAAGTGGAAAAAGTTTAAAAAGTCTTGCTATAAATGATGATAATAACAATAAAGTTCATATGGTACTTTAAGTGCTTGCCAAGTACTTTATAAATTATACCACATTTTATTCTCACAATAACCCCGAATATTATAATTGCATTTTTACAGATGAGGAAACTGAGGCAGATAGAGTTTAGTTGACTTCCCTGGGAAGCATGTGAAGTGAAATTTGAACTCAGGTTTTTCTAACTCCTGGTACAGGGTACTTAGATGCTTCAATAGAGTAATTGTGTCCTTAATATTTTTAAGATTATAATCTCCAATTTTTTCTCCCTCCTTCCCTTCCCTTCCCCCTTCCCAAGACAGCA
Organism: Antechinus flavipes; assembly: GCF_016432865.1. Classification (NCBI taxonomy): domain Eukaryota; kingdom Metazoa; phylum Chordata; class Mammalia; order Dasyuromorphia; family Dasyuridae; genus Antechinus; species Antechinus flavipes. Next base: position 61,569,880 of record NC_067400.1, read on the forward strand.
AACAATCTGATATAGGTTATACATGTACAATCACATAAATATATATTTCCATATTAGTCATGTTGTGAAAAAAGACTCAAAACAAAAGGGAAAAATTGTGAGAAAAGGAAAAAAAAGAGAAAAAAAATTTTTCTTTGATTTGCATTCAGACTTTATTGTTCTTTCTCTGGTTGTGGTCAGCATTTTCCATCATAAAAATTCTTGCCATGAAGAACTAAGTCTATCATGTTGTTACTAGTTCAATGTTCTTCTGGTTCTGCTCACTTCATTCAGCATCAGTTCCTTTAAGTCTTTCCAGGTTTTTCTTAAATCCACCTCCTTATCATTTCTTATAGAAAAATAATATTCCATTACATTCATATATGATAATTTGCTCAGTCATTCCAGGTGATGGACATTCCCTCAATTTCCAATTCTTTACTACCACAAAAAGAGCTGTCATAAATATTTTTAATACACATGAGGGCTTTTCTTTTTTTGATGCTATCTTTGAGATACAGGTCTAGGAATATTATTGCAGGACCAAATGGAATGCACATTTTGATTGCCCTTTGGGCTTAGTTCCAAATGGCTCTCCAGAATGATTGAATCACTTCCCAACTCTACCAAGATTGCATTAATGTACCGATTTCCCCCCATCTTTTCTAGCATTTATAATTTTCCTTTTCTGTCTTATCAGCTAATCTAATAGATGTGAGGTGGTACCTTGGGGTTGCTTTTATTTATATTTCTTTAATCAAAGGTGATTTTGAACATTTTTTTTTCATGCTCGCATGTCTTCTTGAATTGAATGGTTTGTGATTCATTTAGCTTTTGGGGCAAGACTGACTAAACTAAACATATATTGCTAAACATTGGCTAGTGTTCCACAACTGATTGGGAAGATGTTTCCAAATACCAAATTAATTGTTTTCTAACTCCAAAGTTACTCACCTCTTTTATGCAGGTATAGTCATAGAAACAGTCAAAAAATCTATTATAACTTTCACAATGATCTAGGAATGATGGAATGAAGGACACTTGGAACTTGAGATCTGAATTCTAGGCTTGACTTTGATAGGAATTATCTCTATGATCTTGGGTAAGACAGTTTATCTGGCCTTAGTTTCCTTATTTGCAAAGGAGGGAACTGAACTAAATGATCAATCAATAAAATGGCAAGCATTTATTAAGTGCCTTCTATGTGATGAGTACTGTGTGAAAGAAAATGTTAGGAGTTCAAATGTTGGAGTTCTTGTTCTTCTCAAAGCACAGCCGGTTTAGAGGCTTAGAGCCCTCTGAATATCTCCAAATCCAAAGGTTCTGTCCTTCAGCCTCTGCCTCTGCTTTCTTCAGCCTCCAACCAACACAGAGATGGAATGTCTCTCTTGTCTCCTTCTGGGGAGCCCAGCCACCAACTACAGTGGTGTGAGATGAAGATGAATCTGGTTGTCCACTGAACTCTCCACTCGTAGCTTTATCCTCTGAAAACTCTTCCTCTGCCACCAGAGTCGCTCCTCTTGAGTCCAGCTGAACTCCCCTCTGCGACTAGCCAGCCAAGAGGAAAAAAGTATTCTGGAATAGATCTCTCTCCTTATATGCGAGTCTTCTGAGAGAATGGGATTATGGGTTTTTTCCCATAGTGCTCTCTGGCCCAAAGAGCTTTAAGGGAGGTGTGAACTCCCTTGAAGTTAGAAAGTTTACTTTGTGAAGCTGGCATACTTGTGAATTCCAATGAGTAAAAGTGTGAACACAAGCCTTGTATTAATTAGTTCTACTTAGTACCTTGTTTCAGGTTCTGGCCAAAATCTTCTTGTAAGATTAGATCAACTCTAATTAGTTAGCAGTTAGTAAGGATTCCAACAAGAAAATAATCTGTTTCTTCTTAATTCTGCTTTGGAGTTTGTCACAGTAGCCGTAACTATGTTTTGTATTGTTTTGTTTTCAAATCTAAACTTTATTTATAAGTTAAAATATTATAGTACACTACTACATATTTAGATAATTATGTCAAACAACAACAACAAAAAAAAATTGAGAATGACCAACACTGAAATGTTTCCTGATTCAGATTGCATTCCTCATTTCCAACTCCTCACCCATACAATGTTTCTCCCTATATAGCTTTGATTTTTTTCCCATACAATAGTTGGCTAGCTATTTAAATCAAAAGTTAAATGGATAGCCAAATCTGTGTTCTTCCCATAAAGCAGATAAGGAGCTAATATAATAAGCCATAATTTGACTATTCCTTTTAAATTTTCATAAGCCATTCTCATGAGGTAAGATGTGTAGTGGGAAAGTTCACACAATTTGCTTGTCATAATAATAATAGCTAGCATTTATATAGTGTTTTAAAATTTGTAGAAAATTTTTCATAGATTGTCCCATTTGATCCCTGAAATCCTATTAGATCTATGTAGTTATCCTCCATTTGCAAGAACTAAAGGAGGTTAATTGACTTGTCCAGAGTCACACAGTCAGTAAACATTTGTAATAGGTTTCATCCTTGGGTCCACCTGACTATCAAATTCAGTGCTCTATTTATTCTGCCCAAGCCAGGACCTGACTTCCAGAACTACTTCTCTGGGGTCCCTAAAAGGGACAATGTAGTTAGTGCATTGGAAAGAACCCCAGAAAAGTAGTTCTGGAAGCCAAGTCTTGGCCTTTTTGCTAATTAGCTTTACAACCTTGGGAGAAGGTCTCTTAATCTATATGAATATCACATCACTCATTTATAAATTATGGTAGTTATATTATCATATTTGTTTGGAGGATTGAATAAAATTATTTTTGCAATGTGCTTTGCAAATTGTAAATCATACAAATGTGACTCAACATTATCAGAAAATACACTGTGGTGGAAGAAAAATGTGTTCTTTTCAATAAAATATAAGAATTGAATTCTGTAATCTCTGAGGTCCTTCTAGTCTTTTGAACAATGTGTAAACACAAATCCATTGATCAACTTTGCTCATTGCCATCTGTCAAAGAAAGAAAAGGGTCAGAAGGGATGACATATAGCAAAGATAAGATTTCATGAAGAGAAGTGAAACAGATCAAGATTATTAGAACTTGGGACACTATATGGGCTAGTGAAGCAGAAATGTGAGAGGGCAAATGATATTATGGTACTTTACCCATATTTGGGACTTAATAAACATCGATTTAATTTTAAGTTGCTTTTATTAGAATCAATGGTTAAGAGGTGTAAGATCTCTAACTTGCACAATATAACACTGCAAATAGTAGAGTGACAGGTTATTAAGTCCCCAGAACACTTGAAGAGGCTTAGTAATTCCTTGGTGACTACTTTATAGGTAGTGTCAGTGTTTTCACTTCTGAACATATAGCCAATCGATTATATTTGCTCCTAACTTTCAGCCTAAGTCTTTATTTTTATGTATTTCCCATTTTTTATTTATCTTGGAGATTGGGGGAATAATCAAATTTTTTTTTACAAGATCCACATAAATTTGTCAGAATTGATGTAATTTCCCCTCTGATCTATAGAATTTTGCTCCTTTTATTATCACCTATTCTAAGTTATGTGGACCATACAGGGAAGCTCAAAGTAAACAGCATGAAGGGCCCATACAGTTTTTAGTCAAAATCCCTGTGGTCACATGTGCCTTGAAAAACAGCAGTGAACTTGTATTTCTTATAAAAAGCTGGGTGTATACTTTACTCTTTTATAGGACTTTTTTTTCCCATCAGTGGAGAATTGTTATCTTTGGTGATATACACAGTCAAAATATTAATGCAGCTGGTCTTATTGAACACCATACACTTCAGTTTTGGGATCCTGCACTGTTAAAGAGACATTGAAAAACAATAAAAGTGACTTAGATAAATCAGAGTAAAAATTGCAACTGTGAAGGTCAGGCTTTTTTTTTTTTCCTGCAAGTATAGAAAGCTCCCGAAAAGAGTAATTTAATCTTAGCTGAGAAAAGGAATTCTATGTTATTAGCTCCTTGAGTCTTTGATTGAAGGGATCATAGGATCATGCTTAGAGAACTGGGGCGGGTGGGATGGGACATTAGAGATCATTTTCTCCAAACTCCTTATTTTGTAGATAAGCAAATTGGGGCCCAAAAGAGATTAAGTGATTTACCCAAAGGTCAAATATGAAATTTGAACTCAGGCTCTATGAATCTAGCCTATAGTCTAGTGAGCCTCGATGCCAAATTTTTAGAGTCATAAAACATTCTAAATTGGCAGTGTTAGAGATGAGAAGGTTTTTATTTCTTGACTAGTACATAAAGGATAGAACTTCCTTAACCAAGTATATGCTCCACTTTGATCTGGGAGTAACAATTTTAAGATCATTCAGTTGTAATGAATGCTTAATCCCTGGATTACCTTCTAAGAATGCAGCCAAGTTTATCTAGCACAACAAACCTACCATTTAGATGGCTGTTTGGGCTTTGGAAGAGATCTAATTAATATTTATGCACAGTGGGGAGGGGGATGGTGATGGAGGGAGATTTTTTTTTTAATTTTTGTTGTATTTCTCAGGCTTCTGATAGTAACAGCTTTTAGTAACCATTTATTTTAATAACCATTAAATTTATCTGGAAATATGCCTCTAAATATTTAGTTTGTATAAAATGATTATGGCGTATTTGATTTGTATAAAATCTGATTGGAGCTTATGGTCCCTGGCCTTATACCATAGTATAGCTTTCTTAATTACTTTAGCACCTCCCCCACTGTTCCTCCGTCCCTTCCCATATATAACTAGAGAACATGTTGTGGAAAGTCCTTACCAATAGTGACAAAAGATTAGGAATCGGGGAAAAGGGATTCCTACTTCTTGAATACCCACCGCCATTTAGAAGATACAGATAAGAGGGATAGCTAAAGCATTGTATGATATAGTTAAGATTCAACAGCATTCTACCATGCTGGAATTTTGGAGGAAATGAAATAAAGTAAAGCATAGATAAATGTAAAATCTCAGACTTGGGTTGCAAAAATCAAGATGGAGAAGATGAGATTGAACTATAAGCTAATTACAAGTATGATATAAAAACCAAAACAAAACCCAACAAAAACAAAAAGCTTAATGAGATCTGAAATATTGTGATCAGTTTGAAGTGTGACAGTTTGGGAATTGCACTAGAAAACTAACACAGAAAAACAGCTAAGATGATGGGCCTTGAGACAATGACATAAGGATAGAACAGAGGACAAAGGAAATGGGTTTATTTCTCTTGTACATTTGGGGGAGAGGGTGTGTAATACTCCAAATATTTGAAGAGCTGTTAAGTGGAAGTTAGATTTGTTCTGTTTGGCCCTATATCTAGAAGTGGAAATCATAAAGGAACAGATTTAGCCCATTAGAGCTTATCCATTAGAGCTATTTATAATTAAAATATGCTGCTTCTGGAAATCTATTCCTCTTTACAGGAGTCTTCAAGCAAATTTTGGATGATTACTTGCATGTTATGTTGCAAAGGGAATATTCATTCATGTATAGATAGATAAAGTGGGATAGATTTCAAGTTATATTCCAATCTGAATTTATAATTCTTTCATTACTTTGGCCCAAAATGATTTTCAAGGGTTCTTGGTTGGAGAGAATCTCTCTTCACAAATGGTTTATAATTTTGTCCCAGATTAGGTTATATTTGTCAATCATAAGTAGATGATTTCAAAGCAATTGTTCATTGCCTATAGAGAAAGTAAAAGAAATAAAAAGTTATGGATATATAATAGGCAGAGCAGATGAATTCCAGTTGCAACTGAATCAGGTATTGTGGTAGCATTGGAAGAGAGATAAAGAGGTTACAGAGAAGGGAGGGATCCCATAAAGAAAGGGAGATTCATATAATTAGAACTAGGAATCATCTAGTGCAATCCTCTAATTGTTCAGATGAAAAAACTGCGGTTTATCAAGTTCAAGTGACTTGCTCAAGGTGAATTTGAATCCAGGTCTTTTCTATCTTCAAACCCAGATTTCTACATATACTAGTTATTTCATACTACCAAATGGATTGTCAATGTTCTGAATAAAAATACTTTCTGTCAACTAATCATTGTCATAGTGTGGAGTAATTATTTTCCAATGTATTCTATTTGCATATAGCTGTTTATATGTATACTTTTTAAAAAACAACAATCCTTTCCATAAGAATAATTTTTATAAATATACTCTTTTAAATAAAATAATAATAGCTAAAATGTATATTGGGCTTTCAGATTCGCAAAATTATTTTCATCATTTGTTTCTTACCTCTGTTACAAAATAGGAACTATTTTTATCTTTGTTTTATATATGAAGAAACTGAGGCTGAAAAAGATTACATGACTTGTTCACTTAGAAAAATCCCAAACTGGAACTGATCTTGTGTATTCCTGACTCTAAGATTGTAGCCCATATTGTGGAGTGACTTACATTCTGATTTATATGGCATTAACTTTATGCCCATCCAAGTGGTGACAGAGAAGTGTACAGAGACATCCAAATCCCCTATATAAACCTGCAGGATTTTCCAGTTTACAGAATGAATGTTGGCTTGTCATTAACATTTAGAAATACAGTTGATACAAAGGGAAATAATCCTGCACCTCTTTCCTCTCACCCACAATCTCATCAGTGGAGGCAGGGGAGAGGAAAGAGAATTCCACCTCCCCTCTCTCCCCCATTAAAGCAAGCCTGTGATGATCACAAAGGCTTCTTCTTTGTTATTCATGGAAAAAATCACTGAAGAATACTTCTAGAAATCAAGTGGATAATCTAAGATAAAAATATAAAATAGGGCCCCTGTTTTTCTATTTATAAAATCCTCATGGTTATTTTCATAATTTAAAATGTTTTGTTGTTTTCAAGGGCTGCAAAGAAACCTGCAGAGTGAGGATTCATTTATTTTCCTTGTCATCATCAGGGTCATCATCATTGTTTCTATCAATTTCTGTCCATTCGGGATTGGATGTCAGCCTCCCTATTCTCTCCTCCCCCTCCCCCGTCAAGTTCTTTCTATCCAGGGATGCTCATTCATCTTCTCTAGGTTCCACATTTGTCTAACACTGGAATGAATAAAATGATTGATAGTAAATGCACCCCTCACAGCTTCCTTATGGTAATATAGCTATCTGGCATAAGAGAATGGATGAGAAAGATGTCTGGGCAAACTGAGCTATCAGAACTATACAAGTAGAACCCAAAGTGGTCTCTTACCCATTAGTATTTTGGTTTGGATTGCAAATCCATTTGCAAAACATTATGGAGGGAGGAACAGTATTGCCTTGTAAAACAGCATATGGAAACTAAGAGGAAAATGCAGAAGACTGCGCCCAGCTAAGTGTGATCACATAGAGCATATCTGTAGATGAAATTAGTAGAACAACAACAATAACAATGGTGACAAGAACTAAAATGGGAAAAAGCAACTCTAAGGCAATCTATTCTCATCAATAGCAACATTAAAGCTATACTACTTGGATTGTACCAACTTAGTATTTATCAAATAGCATCAAACAATCAAAAAAATCTAAAACAGGGACTCTTTACCTGGTGTCTATGAACTTATTTTTTTTAATAACAATATTTCAATATAATTGTTTTTCTTTGAAATGCTACTAATTTTATTATATTATAATGAGTATTTGTACATAGATAGACCACCTCTGATGTCACAATCTACACCCTGGAGGTTAAAATGCCTAATTCTGAGAGAAGCATTTATGACCTGTAATACACATACCTTAGAAAGAGCCTGCACCATGCATAATAATCCTATAATTGGCTATAGTCTGCTAATGGCATGGTAAAAAGAATGCTTTTTTGATTGTCTCTGTGGCTAGAATTGGGGGTATCTTTAGAAAGAAACTAATGACCAGGATCTCTCCCATTTTCTTCTACTCTTGGTTTGACTCCTTTACTAAAGGCATTCAATAAAAGACAATAATGTAAAGGAAGAGGTCCCAGGCTTTCTTTCTTTAACAAGGCTAATTCCTGGGACTGTCAAAGAGGTCTTAATCCTTTGCCTGCTTTGGTAGGGCTTCATCAGACTTCTGAATTGATTCATGACATACTCACAAAATTTTGTTTTTCTGCCTTAAGAAGTTGAAGTGAGAAAGCACAACTGGACCTAACTAAGGAGAAAACATTGTGGAAGTGATAAAATTTTAATAGGGTATTTAAAGATAGATTTTCAAAATATCTCAAAAAGGAATTTTTTAAATAGAAAAAATAGCAGATGGCCTTATTAACAACAACAAAAAAAATGGAAAGGAAAGAGAAGGAAGGAAGGAATGAAGGAATGAATGAAAGAAGGAAGGAAAGGAGGACGGGAGGGAAAGAAGAAGAAAAAAAGGAGGGAAGGAAGGAAAGAATAAAAACAAAAAGGATACAAGAGATTATATAAGCAACTAATGTGCCTGCTTTTTTTCATTACATTAACATCTTTATATGCATCTATATCAGTATGTATATATTTATTTATATACTTAAATATATTTATATTTTTATTTAATATACTTATATAACATATACATGTAATGTTAATATATTTAATTTATTTAATATAATAATATCTATTCATATGTACATATGTATACATTCAGATTACCCTTGATGAAAACAGAGTGATATTGAAAGGCTTTTAAACTATTTTTTTATATAGAAAAACACAACTTTAACTATCACAAAATTGTCTAACAGGGAGAGACAATGTAGTTTGCAAAACTTTATTGAGTTTTCAATGATTGTGAGTGGCTTCTTGCTTAAAAACATCTTTTTTTTTAACATTAATATAAATTATAGTGATTCCATATAACAACAAATTATGGGCAGACCAAAATCTCTGATGAATTAAAATTTCAGATGACCTCAAGTTCACAGAATGTGACAATATATTTAAGAATGTAATAAATGATGACTTGCAAGTGAGAAATAGTGTTTAAAGAAAAATCACAAAAAATAACCAGAAAGGGAGGTAAAGGATACCAAGCATGGTCTTTTACCAAGAGTGAAAAATAACAGACAGTGAGTCAAAAGGTTCTATTTGTCTTTAAAAAAAAATGAAAGAACACAAAAAAGGCATATAGCATTCTGAATAGATTCTCTGTAAATGATTCATCAGAAGACAGGGATAGGAATCACATAGAACAAGAAATTTTGGTTGGACTGTGACCTACATTTAGTACAGGAATATGGAGGGTATTCAGAGAGGACTAGACTTCTGGTATTAGGGCTTGCTGAGTGACTTTGAGAACTGCTCATTCACCTTTGCTGTTTTCCTGATTCACCCAACTCTCCCCTGTGACTCCAAGAAACTATGTACAATGGCCACATCCAAGTAACCATGTGGACAGATGGGTTAGTGAGGGTAACTGACAGGCCTGAGACCGGTAGGTGATTTAGGGGACTGAGAATAATTTGGTCCAGTGGCCATAAAAGCAGTTGAAACAGATGCTGTGGAGCACTTAGAGTTTGATCACACACCAAGGTCATCCACAGCATCCTGAGCCATCACCAGTCATCCTGACTTTTATTTTGCTACTGCTATACAGAAGAGAGAATAAGACTGACAACTTTGTGTAGCTCAACCTCACTTAAATCCAATTCATGCACAAGTCATCACTCTATGATGTCATTTTCTGAACAAAGGATGAACAACCCATCATACATTAGTATTAGTATTAGAATGTCTATATTGATGATGAGATCAAGAGCTCTTCCAAGTAAGTAAGTAAGAATTTATAAATGTATTTTGAAAGAATTTGTACCTAGCTTAGTGCCTGGAAAATAATAGATGCTTAATAAGTGCTTATTGATTGTTTTATTAATGGATCCTAACCAAAATAAGAATAAAAAAATAGAACTGCTTAGAATCATGGGACCACAAAATATTGGATCTGAAAGAAATCATAGAGAGCCTCAAAACACACTTGCCTTATTTTGCAATTGAGGAAACAAAATCCTGAAAATAGTTAAGGGACTTATCCATGGCTATGTTGCTATTTTGGATTTTTTTGAGGGGCCAAAGAAATGAGTTCTGAGAAAAGACATTTTATGTTCCCACCTCTTAAATATCAACAAATCGGTAAGTATTTATGAAGTGCTTAATATGTGCCAGAAACTAGGAGGGAATATAAAGAAGGAAACAATTGCTACTTGGAAAAGGCTTATATGCTATTAGGGAAGAAAAGCACAGAATAGCACAAAGTCCAGCTAAGGATTGAAACCCATCTCACTGTTGGGGAGGATGCATTATCTATATCACTTTCCCCAGCATATACCCACAGAGAGTTTCCTTCATCTGGATACCATCAGCTGAGAATAGCAGTGTAACATGGGTTCCTGGAAGCCTAATCAAGCTCATTAAATGCCTGCCCTTCAGTGTCTGGTATGTGCATCATTCAGAGAAAGCACTTTTTGATACAGAGAGGCTTCAACTTACACACATGGGACTCATTTATAAGTGACTGCCCCTACCCACCCCCAACCAGAAGACCTGGTACCATTGTGAAGACATTGTGAAGAAATTCTGAGAGATTTCTGAAGACTCAGATTTGGAAGCAGGAACAAACTTGAGAAAAGAAGGAGCACCTTAAGAGATCTGATTCCACACCAAGATTCTTAAGCAAGTCTAACTTGTCTGCTATGTCACCCTCATGCCTAAAAATAACTCCCTCTAAATTATATACAAATTTTCCCTATTGTATCATATTACTTTGAATTTTGCAAAATACAAATATTTCTCAAGTGGTCTCTATTATTCCTACCACTGAGTGGATTTGTTTGATCAGTTCAATCCTCTTCTTTTTAATACCCAACTATAATCAGCAACACTGGAAGAATGGAAGTTTTTATTAGGTCAGGAAAAAAAAGTTTTTAATAGGAGCATTTAGGTCCCTTACAGCCTCCAAAGTAGCTTTGCTTTAGTGGGGTCTTAGAGCAATAAGGATACACTGGAGCCTGAAGGAGAAGTGCACAAGGAAATAAGGCAGAAATTAAGAAAAGGAGGTGAGATGACATCAAAATCAAATTCTATTTATTTCAAATTTTTGCCTATTGTTGGTCATCTTTTCCTTCTCTTTTTTTTTCTGCCACAATGACCCCTTCTCCATGGGGTCTGGTCAACAAGTATATTTTAGGTTAAATTAGCTTTTGTAGGCTCATCCACTGTTTCTTTTACTGTTACAAATAGATAAACATTTCAAACAATAAAGATGGGTTCTTGCTGAAAGCTAGACAATATAGTCTAGAAGATAATTCAATTCAGATTAGTGCAATTCAATTCAATAAAAATTAAGTACCTACCATGTGCAAAGTACAGTGTTATCCATCAAAAAAATTTACAAAGAGAAAAATACAATACTTACCAACATGCAGCAGTTTTCTGAGGGAGATAAAAGATTTGCTAACTTAGTATAAACCAAAAGAACCCGAGTAGGGGAAGAGACTAGGAAGTGAGGGATGCAAGTAGGCTTTAGGGAAGAAATAGTACCTGGACAGCATGGGGATAGAGAGTGCTGAGCCTGGAGTCAGGAAGATCTGAATTCAAATTTGTCCCTAGACACTATCTGTGTGATGCTGAGAAAGTCATTTAACACTGTCTACCTCAGTTTCCTCATCTGTAAAATGAGCTGGAACAGGAAATGGCAAACCATTTCAGTATCTTTGCCAAGAAAACCCCAAATGCGATCATGAAGAGTTGGACACAACTGAGCAACAGCACCTGGGCTGAGTCTAGAAATGTGGCTAAGAGGGAAATAGAGTCAAGATGGCAGAGTAAAGGCAGGAACTTCTCTGATCTGTCCTCCTCAACTGCTCTAATTCCTTTAAATAATTTAATTATTATTAATTAAATACTTAAGTTAATAATTGAAACATTAAATAATGTTTGCATTTGTAAATCAACAGACAAAAATCTGTAAACAAATTTTTGAACATCAGAACACCTCAAAAGATGAAGTAGAACATTTTCCATCTGAAGATAACTTACAAGATAAGCAGGAAAATCTGTTATACTGGGGAAAGTCCAATATGTAGTCCTGGGCACAGCCCCAGCCCCAATTCTAGCTCCAACCCTAAATCCGGCCATGTTCCCAAACCAGCAAAGCATGAATGGGTCTATGGACCTCTGAATCAGCACCAGTACAGGTGACTTTCAAACTTCTCTGCTCAGAGACCAAAAAGAGGACGTGGAAGGTCAGTAGAAAGGTCTGCAGCATTAGGGTGGGAATCCTAGCATAGACCACACTAGTGCAGCCCAGGCTCTAGTACCAGCAAAGTAGAACTCTATTGCTTTAACACACTAGATTGTACAGCTACAGTGGGACTTCCCTCATAGCTCAGGGAAGAAAAGAATGCTTGTAGTCAGGTCCCTAGAAGGATCGCTGCAAACAGCTGCACAAAATTCTTGAAGCTTGAGACAATGCACCCTCTTACTTGGAAACTTTAACAAAGTGTTAATAGCCAAGTAATAAACTAAAAAAATGAGCAAACAACAGAAAAGATTTCTGACCATATAAGGTTACTATGATGATAAGGAAGATCAAAATATATATTCAGAAGAAGATAACAAAGTCAGTTTCTACATCCAAGGCCTCCAAGAAAAATAAGAATTGGTTTCACGGTATAGAAGAGCTCAAAAGGGATTTTGAAAATCAAGTAAAAGAGATAGAGAAAAAAAATTAGGAAGAGAATTGAGAGTGGTGCAAAATAAAATTTTAAAAAAAGCTAATGAGGGAGAACAATGCCTTAAAAAGGAAAATTGTTCAAATGGGGAAGGAGGAATTAAAAGTTCACTGAGAAAAATAATTCCTTAACTATTAGAAGCTAATTACTTTATGAGAAATATGATATGGATTCTGAGATAGAGATAAGGGAGGAAGTGGATTCCACGCATGGGGATTGGGCTCTGAAAAAATATAGAAGCAAGAGATGGATTTGTAAAAAAATATATTAATATCTTTTAAATATTTTATTAATATATTAACAATTTTGCTTAACTATCATTTAAAATTATTTTTGGTGTGAAAAATGCATTCCTACTTCTAAAGGAATCACAAATTCATTTTTGGAATCTAGATTTTCTTTTTTCTGGTTATCTTATATTCATTGGGTTGTTTTTCTTTTTTTACTTTAAATGTATATATTTATATATGTGCATATATATATATATATTTTTTTTATTCTGAACTTAAGAAATAATAAAAGCATTTACATAATATAGAATAGAAAAAATCAGAAAAAAAGATTATTGCACATGAAACTACAAATCCATTATGTACAACTTGCTACTCCTTTGAAATGTATAATATAATTCATTCATTGTTCTAAGTTATGCACACCTTGAACCATGGTCATTTCCCTTGCTCCTAGGTTGTTTATATCTTTGTAGTAGTATCATATCATTACCTTACTTGTCAAGCTCTATTTATGGATATATTGTCTGCTATGTCAATCTTGCCACATAATTCATATTTCCCAATATCTTTATCATCTTTGTTGCACATCTTTGAACTCTCTCCAATTTATCTCTATACTTTCAGCTATTGCTGTGTCTAGACATGAATGCAGGATTCAAAGTATATCACCAGACCACCTACATTTCCATGCTATCTCTAAGAAATATGCTATATTAGAATGAGCTTCCCCACTTTAAGGTCCACAAAGGAAGAAAAAAACAATTACCTGAAATAATCTTTACTAGACGGTTATGGGAATATTTGGGAGAAAAAAATTAAATTGGAAAGTAGCTAATTTGGTGCTTTGTAGGCTTCATTTTCAGTTGATTTTAGTTTTCTCCCTAAGATACCCCATCAAGGAGAAAGGCATTGTTGATCGAACTAGGAAAACATTACTTAAGCAGCCATTTATTAACACAATCTGAGACAAGAACACAGTGAGATAAAAATTGCAATTCTAGACAGATGGACAATTCCAAACACCCCAAAATGAATTTCAATTATCTACCTCAATTAGCTCTTTTACATGGACTGGGGTGGGATGATTCCTGAGAATGAGAAATAATTACGGGAATTGATGTGAACTAAATCTGGAATGGTAAGTTGGAGTCAAGTTGTGGAGGATTTTGATTACTAGACCTTTGGAATTTGAAAGGCAGTGGGGAGCCACTGAGAATCTCTGAGTATGGGAGTGATGAGGTTAGACTTGTTTAGCAAGCTATTGTGATGAACCAGATGGGAGGTATTAACACCTGTTTTATTACCTGGAAGAAAGAATTGGCTTCATGCTCTTTTGCTAATCTGACTAGCTAGTAAACATTAGCTCCCTGCTTATACTTTGCAGCACACCATATTAGATATTACTGAAGGATTAAAAAAAAAAAAAGCAATTCATTATGCAATGAGCTTATTTGCAGTTTAATTGGGAGGGGGCAGTGAATCCACATGCAAAGTAACTTGACAATAAAAATAACAGACTTTTAATTTGCACTTTAAAGTTCACATTTCTTTTCCACAATGACTTAGTGAGATATATCTGATAGGAATTATAATGCACATTTTACAGATCAGTCAGCTAAGATTCAGAAAGATTGGGAAATGTTCTTGATCAAATAGTATCAGAGACAAGTATAACTGAGGTACTACAGACTCCAAATCTAACATTCTGTTCACTATTATCTTGCTGTGATTTCTTTCTTTCTATATTTTCTTCCTTCTTTCTTTTTCCCTTCCTCCCTCCTTCTCTTCCTTCCTTCCTTCCTTCCTCCCTCTCTCCCTCCATCTCTCTTTCCTTCCCTTCTCCCTTCCCCTCTCTCTTCTTTCCTGTTCTTCATTTCCACTTCCTACATAAAGCCATAACTGATTCCCTTAACCTAGTTATTGCTCCCTTAGGATTCTTATTTGCTTTTATATGTATTTAACAGATTTTGTTTATATTAAAGTTACCTATGTTCCTATCATTTTTTCTTCACTAAATTATAAGCTCTTTGAGTTTCTGGACTATGCCTTACTCATCTTTACAGAGAGTATATTATTTAGTAAGCTACCAAGCATGTAGTAAGCACCTGCTACTCAAGCAAACCCAGTAAAAAGCCAATAAAATCATCAATTTTGCCCCAAATAATCATATATTACTATGCTCCATGTAAATGAACTTTTATCACCACCACTATTTTATCACCACCACACACCATTGTTGTCGTCGTCATCATCATCATCATTTTTATAGTAATTTCTAGTTACAAAGCACTTTTCAAATATCTCATTTTATCTGCATAACTACATTGAAATAACTTCTGTTATTTCTATTTTATAGATTAGAAAACTGAGGCAGATAGAGATTAAATGGCTTACCCAGCATTATACAGTTATTTAGTGTCTGAGGCTAGATTGCAGTTTAGGTCTTCATGTTAGCAGCTCTGCTTTTTTATCTCTGACTAAATATTAATTACTGAAATTAAATCCTTAAAGTCTTTAATTAAGAAAATATTATTTTTTGGGTAGAAGCTTTTCTAAAATGTATCAAATGCTTCTCTGTCTTCTTCTTTAATATAGGATAAGGGGAGTGTTTTTATCCACTGATAAGAGTTAACATTTATAAAGATAGCAAGGTGACATAATGATTAGAGTCAGGAAGACTCATCTTTCTGAGTTCAAATCCAGTCTCAGACATTAGCTGTGTGACCCTGGGCAAATCACTTCACTCTGTCTGACTCAGTTTCCTTCACTGTAAAATGAACTGGAGAAGGTAATGACAAACCACTCCAGTATCTCTGCCAAGAAAATCCCATACGGGTCATAAAGAGTTGGACACGACTAAACAATATTCTCTTTAAAAGTTCTTCTATCTGCTTTTTATAGGATTACTGTATTGCTATAAGGCTCTCAGCTGTCCCTTCTTGAGGCTGCCAATGGGCTCGCCTACTGAAGCTTTCATATCCACCCACCTTAAGTGTTGCTTTCAATCTGCTGTGGATGGGAAAGGCAGATGACTATAGCTTTTAAAATTGTTTATGAAATATATTCTCAGAGTGAGATTGACCTTAGGAATCCTCCTAAAGATTTTTCTATGTGAGTTTTGTGCCTGCTTTCTGTTCACCCATAGGCCTTTTAAGCTAACTTGATTGGGCTCTGGATGGTTAAAGTTATCACCATCAGCTAAGTGGAATTTTTTTTTTCATATTATCTGGAAGGAGAAACATCAACATCCACCATCATGGCTTACTTTAAAATGTAATAAGCTGTCAGCTACTTGAAGGAAGATAATGCCCAGCCAGTTGTGATGTAGAATGAATATACTCAGGGAGTTTGGTACTTTTGGCAAGGAAAAACCCAAGGAAGGAGTGAGGTGAGTTCACAAGCATACCCAGAGTAGAGAGTGGGAATGTCAAAATAGACTGGGATTAATAGGATGTTCTAAATGAAGAAGTGTAAGAAAAGGAAGACAAATCACCTTCCCTTTGCAATCTTGCTTTAAGCAAGACTTGTCTGTTGTCATGGTCTATGTGGGAAATTAAATTTGGAGGAAAATTTTTTTTGTCATCTCCACAGGTGTAGGATTGTATCCCACGGGTTACAGAAGTTGGTTTATGGTTAGCTATAACTAGTAGTTCTCTTTCATTGACAGTTTTCATGCCATATAAGTAACTTGTGAATAAGAATCAAATCTGTATTTACATGGATTCAGTGGGGTGTATAATCTTGGACTCATGGTTCCATTTAAGATTTCTTCTGATATCATCAGAATTTGACTTTTATGTAGATTCTCTATAGCAAAAGGGAAAGAATTCCCAGATGCCCTGTTGGAACGCAAATGAATAAAATAGGGATATTTAATGGACTTTAATTTAATCTAAAAAAAGTAAAAATTAAAGCTAACAACTTGTACCAAACCTACAAATAAATAAATACTCTTCCCAATGATGTTTCTTTAACAAGGTGTTTTATTCCTTGCCAAGGAAATTCACTTCTTATTAGGGTATGAGTTTCTTGCCCTGTCCTACTTTGTCCTCAACACCTGGATTCACACCTACTGCATGAATGCTACAGGTGCTCTGGTTCAATATTTGTATTTATATTCATTTTCACTTCCTCTTACTGCTTTGTTCCTTTTCTTCCTGTCTATACACCCAAATGTGATGTCAGACCTTCTCATCCACTGTTTGTTTTACTATTACCCAATATGATATCCTTTCAAGCTCCTGTTAAAACAGGATAACCACAGGAAATATAAATCTCTTCTCAAATAATACTACTGAGTAATTTAATATGTCCACCATTTTAGAATCTGAGCCATCCTTGTCCTTAAAATGACTACTTTAGTTAATATTGATATTGATTCATTTCTTAGTTATTCAGACAAGAAGGAAGACTCTTTTACCTTGAAAAAAATAAAACAAAATATAAAGTTTTGAATACTGATGAATTATGCTTCAGACAGCTTATAGATCCAATAAAATGGATGTGCTATAATGAGAAAGCTCACTGTCTTTACTTCACCCAAGACATTAGTTGAATTTGTGAAATTGTTAAAAGTATATATTAATGTTTAAAAATTTAAATTTCACAAAAGAAATGAAAAGCTTGATAAATGCACTCCATGGGCAGTTATGAATACAGTGCAGAGAGTGCTGGGCCTGGAGTCAAGAAGACCTAAGATCAAATCTGGTTTCAGATATTTACTAGTTGTTTGATTCTGGCCAAATCATTTAACCATGTTTGCCTCAGTTTCCTCATCTGTAAAATGACTTGTGGAAGGAAATGACAAACCACTTCAGTATCTTTGTCAAGAAAACCATAGATACGACTAAAATTACTCAACCACAATGAAATTATGTCTTTATATGAGTCTACTCTCTTCTTTAATGACTGAATTTGATGACTTTATTAGAAGACTATTAGAAATATCAGCTTTTGCTTAGTCCAGACAAGCTATCAGAGAACTTTTGATATGGATTACACTTATAAATCAAAACTCTTAAATGTTGATTCCTGAGACAAATTTGACATTGTTCATCATCAGTAGCTACCATAACTGAATTAAGACCACAGCTAATCAACATGAATCACTGTCTTTGGTTCTTCAAGATAATCTGAGTAAGCCTTCCAATTTTCTCACTCAAAACTTTTTCCATGTATATTTATATTCTGTATCATATTCTTCAAAAAATCCCCTCTATAACTTGAAGGAATATTCAACTAATTGACTGAAGACGTTCCTTCAACATTTTTAATTATCATGTAGATGCCAGTGAAGCACTTGGACTGTATATTTTTATCATTAATTCTTGTTGCATGACTTTTTTTCTTACAATACATCTCTTGGATGGCCATCTTTTATCTCTTTTGTGCTTATAAGTAACCATTAGTAATATTTTAAAGCCTATGCATTCCATAATATGTCTCTCCAATGCTTTTTGGCTTACCTACAATTTTGATTCTGGAGAGGTTGTGGTATCCTATAATTCACAGCCGTAAAAGAACACTTTACAAATATTGGCTTTTGAAAAGATGCGTTTTTGTTTAAATATCTCTATTTGTGGCAGAAATGAAAGGAGCAGTGTCCAAGATGAATGTGCTTAAGACATCCAGGTAGGAGGCTCTTCCCAATATGGTAGGTTAAAAATCAATAAATTAAAAAATCCACAATCTAGTCAGATACTTCAACCTTCTTCTTACAGTTAGGATTATTGTGACTTTGTATTTGAAAAATAAAAGTTATGGGATGTGAATTCTGTGATAAGAAAAATCCTATTTGATATTTATCAGAATCAAGTCTAGGAACTGCTATGCAAATTGATATGGACTAGCATTTGATCATCTTACATACTTGGATGATAATAAGATTCAGAAACTATCATACTTTATCACACTGCAGTATTTACACAAGTTCTTAAAAATGACTAAGTTTGCAAGGTGGAAGCCAACTCTATCCCAGTCAAGAATCTTTCCATTATATTTGTTCATGTGGTCAACTGCTGGTCACATGAACTTGTCTTGTACACTCAAGTCCCACTTATTATGGTTTAGAATGTGTTCTTATTTGTGCTTCATAGCACTAGAAGCCAAAGCACAATGGACTCATGGTACCAGAATAGCTTGGTTATCAATAAATCAGCAATAATTTATTATTACCAAGATCCCAACCCCTATATTAAGTTCTGAGCACACAAAAACAAAAATAACATAGTTTCTTTTCCAGGAATGTGTCAGAAGAGAGACCATGGAAAGGGGACCTTATGCATACCTTTCCATCTAGATGTAGTTGTTTCACAGATTTGATTTAAATTGAAATAGTTTTTGTTATAAATGACTATTGATTAATTCACTCAGAAAAGAGTGTTTACTATGTGTGTAATACCTTGTTGAGTTCAATTGAGAGAGGACATTCCAAGGTACTAGAAATGGTGTGCTCAAAGTTACAAAAGCTCAAGAGTAGTCCAGACTGGATGGATCCTCAGTTATAAAATGGAGTTCATAATAATACCTACTTCTCAGAATAAAATGACATGATAACATTTGTAAAGCAATCAGCACATATTAGGTAATTCTTGTTTCCTCTCTTCCAGGAATCTTCCATTATAATATATAATCTTTCATTGATAATCCTTTTATTCCTTGGGGACTCTATTTGAATTTTATCTATTATTTTTATTCAAATTTTGGTCTTTCTTTCTTTTTTTTTTTACATGCATCATGATTTTAGAGTGGTGTTAATTTGAAGTAGCTTTATACTATTAAAAGCCTGCCACATTCCAGTTCTTTTTGTCCCTTTTCTATTTTACCATAACCCAATACAAAATGGCATCAGAAAGTTGTTTCCTTGTTACATATTGTAGTAGCTTTTATGTTTAGTGGAACAGTTCTCTCATTGATCTATGAATAAGCCCAGTCCAAAAATAAAGCTGGAAAAGGACAGTGTGTTGTGTATGTGTTTACTAGTGGGAATTGCATTCTTTCTTCCCAGTTACGAAGAAAAGACTGAAACTGAATGAAAAAGACTTTCTAAAGTCAAGGGAAAAAGCATATATTGATTTTTCTTAATCCATGAGACCCATTCCTCTCTTCCTCACAGTGGGAATGAAGGAGGCCTGGAAGCTAAACAATCAGGTAGACTAAACCCCGAGAGGCAGGGTCTTGGGTGGGTATTATTGGCAAGGCCATATTGAACTGGCTATTAAAATGATCCTGTATCCTTTAGCTAAGATGGAAGGAGAGCTCATTGGACAGCTGATCTAACCCCAAGGTTAGCCCATTCAGAGAAGGGAATTTTGAGTCCATCAGAGAATTGCTGAGAAAAAACCAGTAGAGGCTAGTGTGGATATGGCAGGATGTCAAGACTACCAAAGCAGCAGCTGCTGTGGGCCCAGGCTCAGGCCTGCATCCAGACAAAGAGGAAGACATCGTGGGCTTCCAACCAGGCCCCAGTCTGGGCTTGCAGGAAATGAAGGAGGGGAAGGGAGAGCTGTCTTGTGTGGGAAGGTATCTTTTGATTGATCCTCTGAGTAAACAAGTAAAGGGGATGTCAGTCTTCACAGGATCTGGGAAGGGAAAGGAATGTGCCAAATGCCATAAGGGCCTCCAAAGTATCAGCGGGAGGTATATTCAGATGGCTGCAGACCCCTGCTGAAAACAGGCAGGTTCTCAACTCTTATTCATGGGATGTGAAGATCAGAAATTTGTCCTAGTAGAGAAATGGGAGAGACTCCTTTCTGACTCCTGAATGTTCAACTTGGGAGATGGAAGGCTGAGAATTCAGGGCAGACCCTGCTTGGAGGCAGACCATAATGGCTCCATGGGTCTCCCTAATGAAAGAAACAGAGGCAACTTGAGAATTTGATTTGTTGTTCTCTCTCAAGTAGAATATACCTACCTTGAATTTAGGGACTTCTGTCATTTAAAAATACATACATTTTCTGTACTTCTGAGGAGAAAAGTATCATATTAAATCAAGAACCAGTCTTAGAATCTGAAAGACCTATGCTATAAACCTATTTTTATTATGTTTTGGTGGTGTGATTTTAATGTGTCATTATACTAAACAATTCTCTAGGAATGTAGGTTGCATAATAGAAGCTGATAGAAAGGCTTTCTTTACTGGAAGTTCCCTATAATGAAATCATAGCTCTAGTCTCAATCCTTATTGCATATACCATGTCTTGAATGAATGAATGAAAAAACCATGAATTAAGATCCCATTATGTGTCAGTACTGTACTAGGGGCTAATGATACAAATATATAAGTGTGAGAGATCCTGCTGGCAGGGTCCTTAATTCTAATTAGGGAAGACAACATTTACAAGGGGAATCCAAGAGAATTTTAGTTTGGAATTATTATAAGGATAGTGAGTAGAGCCACAAATCAGTTAACTATCATGACTTTTGCAAAAGTAGTAATAGTATTGCTTTAAATTTGGCTAGAGTAAATTATGTAAGGGATTAGGGATATATGCAGAGAGAAGAGAATACATGTGCTAGTGGTAAAGTAGATGTCAGGATGCCAAATTTCCCTAATGGATAAATGGAGAGAATGTTATTTGTAGTTTGGAGATGACAAGATATGATGGATTAGGTGATTTTTTTCATATACTTATCAATTGCTCATTTAAAGTCAGTTCACCTCAACACCAATGTTGAACATAGTAGGTATTTAATAATGATTGTTGAATTTGAATCAATTTTCACAAGTTGTGGCTGATGCGATTATGGTATCTTTAATGTTGCCAGATCTAGGTTGTACAACGCATAAGAGCACTGAACCTCGAGTCAGGAAAACCTGAGTTCAAATGTGATTTCAAACATTAACTAGCTAGGTGACCTTTGGCAAATCACTTTACTGCCTTATTTCTTCATCTGTAATATAAGGGCAATAATACTAGTGTCCATTTCCTAGGATTGTTGTGAGCATAAAGTGAGATGATGTATGTAACCTTTTAAACCTTAAAGTACTATGTAAATGATAACTATTATGTTATTGTCAGTTATTTATTATTGTTATTATTAGTACATGACGAACAGGTCAGGTCAGAAGGCTTCAAAGTGAATGAAGGAGGCAAGATAGTAAGGAAACCCCCTCCTTTAAAGTTCTAATTAAGCAAAGTTATCTTCAACAAGATAAAAAGAGGCCATCATATAAAACAAATAAATAATCAAGGAAGCAACAAAATTAAATTAAGTGTTTCAGGGAAGTTTCTCAGGTCCTCTACCATAATCATTGTCAATGACAATATCTACATCAATGACTTTTGCTATATACTGGCATCTTAAGTCCTTAACTTTTCAACTCCTATGGCCTCTATCCCTATTCTGCTTTGCCATCCAGTACAGTGGTTATACCCTACACTCCATAATCACTAGAAATTGTTCTAACTTGCAATCAACTCGGAAATTTTCCAATCTGACCACAACTTCTGGTCTCTCACGCCTTCTGAATTATCTCTTTGACCCATTTGTAATATTTATTCATTCCTTGTTCTTTCAGTCCACCTTCCTCTACTAAATTCCTTCACAGACTTTATGCTAAAGTCAGTCATATCCATAGTTTAACTTCTTTCCTTTAGAGTTCCTCATTTCTTTATATTTATTTTTTGTACTTCCTGTCTTGTTAATGTCTACAACTGATGATGATGGTGATGGTAAGAATAATAGTACTAATAAATATAATTACAATAGACATTCACATGAATATAAAGATTACAAATAACTTTTGAAGGATCATAGATTTTGACTAAGAAAGGACCACAGAGTTCAATTTTAACCCCCTCATTTTACAGATGAGGAAACCGAGGCATAGAGAGATTAATATCTAATTTGCCTGATGTCACAAAGCTAGAGTTTGAGGCATCTTGATCTCAATCCAATACTTTTTTCCCCTATGACACCAATCTGCTCTTTACTATAATTTTGTAATTGCAAGAAACCTTTGTAATGATTCCATGATATTGCCTGGTATTTATTTGCTTCTCTAAAATAATTGTTCATATTAATTAGGGTTTATCTCCCTAAGGGATTCTTTCTAAATTAGTAAAATGAGTTTCCAAGTTTTACAAGTATAAAAATTGAACAATATTTTAGCTTTTTTTGGCTGGATAATTGCACCATCTCCCCATTCCCTCAACACCTCATCTCAAACACAAATGCACATCTATCTCCTCCATTCCAGTTTTTCAGTAATGCAGCACAGTTGGAGGAAATTATAAAATTGTGGTGACTCTGTCTCCTAAAAATAGTCTGCTGCCTTTAACTTACCTCCCTCTGATACACAATTATCTTTTAAATAATAATAATAAAGTAAGTTGTTTATTCCCTATCACATTTGTCCAAATAGCTGTTCAAAATCTTCTCTTCTATTAACTTTACCTTATTCACTTCTCAACAGATTAACCCACATGTTTCTTGCTTTCTTGAAAAGATTAGGGAAAGATTACACAAGTTCTTCCAGTTCTCTCCACAACAGGTCTAAATATGTCTTACTATCCTCTTTTCTTGGAGGATAAAAGTCCTATTGCTTCTTAACAAAGTTTGCCTCTTACTTTTGCCCTTGATCACATTCTGACCATCTTCTCTAGAACCCTATATGAATCCTGATAACTAAATGTGAAGATCATGAAATTATGATTTATTATCAGTAAATGTTTGCTCTGCATATACCTATATACCCAGTGTCATGTTAAAAATTCTTGAGCAAAAAGGGGGGTCACGAGTAGAAAAAGTGTAAGAAGTTCTGATCTAGGATATAGCTCCATCCATTAGTTTTCATATTTTGTAAATTCTTCTTTCCAACTACTTAAGTCAAAAAATGAATGATTTTGTTTCCCCTTCTCTGAAACTTCTCTGTAATTTTATTTGTGTGATTACATGTTTCACCAGCTTCCTATAATTCAGTGGTAGACCTTTAAAAGTACTTGAGTAAAAAGCCATGAGCCTTCTACCAAATCTAACATTGAGCTTTTATGATTGGCTTTTGGATAATCAATGTAAAATGTATCCTTGAGCTCTATCTCAAAGCCTGGTATAGCTTTTGAAAATCTAATTTCACTATGCCACAGTGAAGCATCACAGTATTAATAGAGACCCAATTTTTTGTAGTCACACTCTCCATCTTTCCATCTCATGTTCTTATTCATTTACTTTCTCCCTCTATCTAGAATGCTTAAAAATCTCTAATTCCAACTCTCATTCACTCCCCCAAGGTCAAGATCGATCTCTATTATTAGAAATGTTCTTCTGGATGTCCTATCAGCACCTTAAACTCAATATGCCCTAAACTGACTCATCTTCTCACCAAAATCTATCTTACCTAACTTCCTTGTTTCCATTAACAATATTACTGGTCCCATTTACTCAAAGTCACTAAGCTATTAACTCTTCCCTCTTCCTCCTACTCCCACATCCAATTCATTGCCACGGGTTTTCAATCCTACCTTTAAATGTCTTTATCCTTTCTTTCAACCCACAGGACTATCAAACTAGTTTAGTCTCTTGAGACTTTTCACCTTGACTATGGTAATAAAATCCTGATTGGTAAATACAGGTTCCCTCCTCTATAACCCTTTCTAACACACATGCCTGACCATACTCAAAAAGTTTTAAACAACATATTATTCTCTAGGGATGCTAGGGTATCACTAAACACCCTATAAGTTCAATACTCTATATTTCAATGTGCCAAACTCTCTTTACATAAGTATTTCACAATATTCCTAAGGGAGATCTTTCCTAAATAGGAAATTTACTTAAATAACTACCCTCAGCAATATTATAATTACTGATGAACAAGTCAGCACCCTTTAGGTATTTAGAATAGCTACTATAATAACCAAACCTTCCCCAGGTGAATAAAGGAATCATCTCACCAAATGGAATAACAATAGAATGTGTTTTGACTGAGTACCCATCTTTTTTTTTGTTTGTTTGTTTGTTTGTTTTTGTTAAAGGTTATTACTTTTGCTCAGAATTGACCACCAGAGGCAAGTTTCTTGAAATATCTGATACTCTAAAGATTTTGCCTTCATTTTCAGATGAATGCTGATCACATTTAGATTTCTTTTGCCATGAACAAAGAAGTACATATGTTTATGTCATAATACAGTAAGCTCAGTAACCTTAAAGTTGCGCTCAGATTTTGGTACACCCTGGGTGTTTAGCTGTAACATTCATTGCATTTGTTAATAGTGATATTGAAACATGGAGTTCAGTTAACTCATCCTACTTTAATTTATTCCTTACATCAGGAATCTTTCCCTACTCTAATTCATTCCTCAAGTCTTTAATTAAGGTTTTCCCCTACTACTATATCCCACACAACTTAGACTTCATCTCCTGTATTGATTTTCTTCACCATGCATCTGGTCATTTGACTTTTACCATCTTATGTTATCTCCATATTTCATATGAATTGATCTTATCTTCCCAACAAGATCATAACTTTCCTGAAGGCCAGTAACATTTCATTCACGTATTTTTAAATCAGAAATTGCTTGTCTTTCTTTGAACAAAAGAATCTGTCTCTCCTATACTTAGATTTCCAAAGCTTAGAGTAACTGCTCTATTAAACTCTCTTTGCCACATCCTATCTCTATCCTAGAACAAGGTACAGCTATATTAGATACCAACCAAATACAAATTATTTATTATAACTCACTCTAAGATTCTTAGACAAGGTGACTTGCCTCTTAAATCAGAAAATATCAAGGTCCCAAGAGATCCTCATTATTTTAAAAACTCATCAACTTACATTAACCTTGGTTTATCTTTAGATATCTATGGGTAGATTACTGTTTTATAAAAGATAAACATTACATTTGTTAATATCAGTTATTCTGCACTTAAATATTTGTTAACCTTCTTATGAAGGTTACTTAGCATGCAAAGGAGTCTTTTGCCAACTAAATACTTGGCCACTTTCCCTAATCTAGGTAAAATTTAAGAGTAAGTAAAACCTTAAATCAGTCATTGATTTCCAACAGACAATATTTGAGTGGGAAGATTAGATGGGGGTAACTGGACAGTTTCCCAGCTTCTCTTAAATCAGGTCTTCACAGGGGTGGTCTCATTAGTTTATTTGAAGTAAGATCCCAGAACATTAGACACATAGATATCCAAATATAATTCCAAAATTGCAAAAGCTGTGTGTGTGTGTGTGTGTGTGTGTGTAAACATAGACATATACACATATGTGTATATATTTATGTCTATGTATTCTAAAAAAAATCTTTGCTTAATCTATATCTCCTTCTTTAGAGCTCCATTCTAATGCCTCATGCCTAGTAAAGCGCAATAGAATCCTGAAAGCTCTTCCATTATATTGTGAATTGTAGAGTTTCTTTTTATAATAAGAATTCATTTCTATTGAATACTTTTTTAGTTACTTTATACATATTTTGTATTTAATTTTTTTTTTTGCACGCACACTATTTTACCCCAGGAGAATATAAGCACCTGGAGGGTAGAAGCTGTTTGCATTTTTGCCTTTGTATCCCCAGAGACTAGTGCAGTGGCTAACACATAGTGGGTACCCAGTGAATGCTTTTTGGTTTGAATCGGATTATCTAGCTTAGAGGGGTTTGAGAAAACTCATTTCTAGAAAGTTGACTATAGTATGGTAAATTTGGAAAGTCTGCATCAATGGAGAGAATACTCACACAAATTAAGTCATGGATCCTAGAAGTCAACAAAATTTACATATACAGAGATATATACACACACAATCACATAAATCAACAATTAATTGAGAGATAATTCTGATATACAATTTTTCATAAAGAGCTGATTGACCAGCATACCGTGAGTGCCATTACTATGAATGTACCATACTGTGTCATGGCTACGTGGGAGTAGTCTATTGATGACATTTTACAAGCCAACTTGTTACACAGCCTTAAGGCACCAATAGCTCTCTCTGAGTCCAGGTGTCATGTAACCTATTAGGTGAGGAAGCAGCTGCAAATAGCCCTTGTTGTTATTGCATAAAGAACTGCTGCTACTCATTAGTCTGTTTTTCTGGTCAGTCCTGGGTAACAGCACCTCCAGGTCACACTAATGATTAAACATCCAATCTCTGTTCAGGCCATAAAAGCCACCAGGAGGAGCTAATGACTGATGGAGCTTTATGCACACCAATATTTAAAGTGAATTCCCTCCACAGAACTTCCAACCTCTTGCTGGCTCAGTGTTTAATTATTTATGTGGTAATGGATGGACCAGGAATAGCCTGCCCTTCAAACAGCTTATTGAGAAGAGCAACTGTACCTCATTGTTTCTTTTGTAGGTTCTTTCCTGGGAGGAATGCATTTCAGCTTTCCTAGAGACAGAATGGTGTAGAAAGTGCTGCATTAGCAATGCTCCCAAATGACTCTCATTTTAAATTAAAAACATGCTGACTTCTGGCGTTTTGATACTTCCCACAAGCTCACCATGTGCAGACAGCCCTGAAAAAGGGATGGAGCCTGGAGATGACACATCCGTTGCCATTATGGGAGAGCTGAGATAGAGAAAGCAGAATTCTCATTCTTAACTCTCTGCTTTTAAGGAAGCAGCAAACTAGAGCATCATGGGAATGGAAGAAAGAGCCTGAAAAGATTCTGCAAAATCTTCTAGATACAGTGAAAAAAAATGGCATCAGTACAGGAGAGAGGAAATCTCTAACTCCAAGTCTACTGTAACTAGTTAAATTGCTGGCTAAAGTGGTCCAGTGAATAGAGCATTGGACCTGAGTTAGAAAGACCTGAGTTCAAAAACTTATTGATTGTAGGAAAAGTAACTTACATTTTGTTGGCCTAAGGTTTCTTTTCTGTAAAATTGTCATAATAACAGCGCCTTTGTTTCAGGGTTGTTTTGAGGATAAAATATGATATGTATTAATTGCTTTGCAAACCTATTGTATTATTGCTTCTGAGTTAGTTATTCCTAAATAAGTTCCATAATTATTTATCATGATCTAACTGTTCTCACAGGAAAAATAAATAATTATTTTGTATTCAAATGAAATCAAGCAACTTAAAAAAAAAAAACTAAACAAATTGGAATATATACAAATTTTTGTATATATATGTATGTGTATATATAAGCACACATACATCAGTATTTATATATGTATATATGCATGTGTGTACACATGTGCATGCATATATAAATTAATACTTATGCATATAGCACATTACATTTTTTTTATTTAACAGTTTTCTTTCATTTGAATAAGAGGTTTTGTTTTTTTCTTATGTGGACAGTTAGTTTACCAAAAATGATTGTGGATCTCATTTAGCGATCTCTATAGAGTTTCAGGGATTTATGGAATTATCATGATGCGATATGCAGATAAGAGCCTCTGGAGGACTTCATCTTCTATATGGAATCTTCATTCTTTTGGTCTATACTGGCCCTCTTTAAGGACAGTAGCATGTTTGGCAAGCAAATGTCTCTTAGATGCTTCACTTGATATTGATGCCATCGATATTATTAACAAGCTAAAGACCAAGTCAAAATTTTAGTTATTATAAAGCAATTAGCTAGAAAAATTAAAATTTCCCTGCATTCTTGTTTGTATAGAAAATCTATAAAGCAAAAATATTAATCTGAAAAAAATGATAGCAGATTTTTAAAATGGAAAACAATAACTTAAAAAATACAAATTATCTTAAAAATCTTAGAGGAGTTTCAATCCTTTAAAAACAGAAAACTGCACTAAGATATTTGGAACACTTTATTTCTTAAAAGTTTCTCTTTTGTCTAACTGAGCACTCACAAGACATTGGAAACAAGTTTTGAGAAAGGTAGTATGACAAAACTGATGACAGCATATATGTTACAGGTTATATACCTATTTTGAAAGCAAAATTTTATATATGTATTTTGCTGTTTTTCTTATGAAACAAACATAGCTCTATTGGAAATGTTTTTCATGGACCTTTTTGATGTGAAATATTGCTCCACTCAAAGAAGAGAAAGAATATGATGCAATATTGTTGTTGTTCAGTTGAAGTGAGTCTTTGTGAGGATTTCTTGGCAAAGATACTGCGGTGATTTGCCATTTTCTTGTTCAACTCATTTTACAGATGAGGAAACTGAGGTAAAGAGGGTTAAGTGATCTGACTAGAGTTATATAGCCAGCAAGTATCTGATGACAGATTTGAATTCAGGAAGATGAGTCTTCCCTATTTCAGGATTAGTACTCTACCACTATGACACACCCATCTGCCTCATGGTACAATGATGCTAGACCAAAGAGGCAGGTAATGGTAAGAACTTGGAGTTGGCATGATGTTGGCTGTAGTTCCTTCTTTCTTCTCAAGTACACTCTTTCCTTCCTGGTGCTTCCTGACTTGGGCATTTTTAAGGGTTATCTCCTTCTAGCAGTGAGAAAGGGTAAGTAGAGTTTGGGGTCAATATTGTAAAGGGGAAAATAAACAAAACAGAACAAAAACAAACAAAAAAAGTGGGGTTAGAATGAAAAGTCACCTCTAGTTATTTGACTTAATAAGTATAAGACTATAGATGCAAGGCCAGAAAGGGCCACAAGCCATCTAGATCATTCCCCTAATTTTTATAGAGAGGAAATTGAACTCCAGGAAGTTCAAGGTTATTAAGGAAGTCCACATTAGAGGTGGGATTTGAACCCATCTTTCTTCAGAGTTGGTGCCCTTCCATTATTCCCTATTGATTCACTTGGAATTTCTGGGCCTTGGTTTCTCCATCTGTAGCATTAAGGACTAGATGATCATTGAAGCTCCTCTGAATCCATAATCCTATGATACAATTTAGAAGTCATTAACTCTATTCCTTGGAGGATAACAAGAGAAGAATAATCCAAATGGATATAATGAAAATTGGAATTATTTATGATTTTTTACTTGCTCACAACTCTCTTAGCCATAATAATCTTCTCCTCTCCCCCTCACTGACTATAATTAGTCAGAGAATAAGGCCAGTGGCTGCCCATGGAATTCTTAAAATGCATCATTTGTTTCAAAGAAAGATGATGTGATTTTTCTCACAGTGGAGCTTGGTGGTAGCTAGCGAGCAATGAGCAAAATCAGGTTTAAGTTGTTTCAGAAGCAACTGAATTCTGTAGGGCCTGGGCAGATGAATAGAGCCCAGACTTGGCAAGTTTCCTTCTAAAGAAGAAGAAACTACATCTCACCTTTCATTCATGTCATTGGTTGAATGGTTTTCCTGGGTGACCCAGGCACCAATGAAAACATGCATAATGAAGGGATCTATTTTCAAACAGCATGTGAAGGTCCCCTCACCACAATAAAACCCAGAGATTTCACTAAGCTTAGACCAAAGCAGAGTTCCAGCCCAGAGTCCCCCAGATTGGACCTGAATCAATGAGATATCAGGCACATGGCAAGCACTTTCTCGCTTCCAGGCCTAACTAAGAGATATTATGAGAGATTCCTGTTTGACTTAAGTAGACCCTCATTTGTTGGAGGTAAACCTGTTTAAATAAAACATGAAGAATTGCCAAAGCCTGTAGGACATATAAAGTAAGGTACATTAGTAAAGTCTTATGGTATGTTAGCAAAATCCAACATGTTTGTGCTAATGAAATCTATGATTCAAGAAACTCACACTTCTATAGTCTCTGAATGAGAGAAATGCTTCGCTAGGTGTGAGTGAGTCACATCACATACATGTCCAGACATTCCAGGATTTTATGTACACGAATTCCATGTTATTGCAGGAAGGCTAAGCTGGTGAGGAGCATAAAAATGATTACGGAAGCCCTGTAATATACTTTCTCAGAAAGAGATTTATGGAACAATTAATCAGTCCTGACCAATGCATTTCATTTACTGGTAGTGATAACAACAATAATGACCAGGAAAGGAACTCACCATCACGCTGGAGTTATTTAAATCCCTACTCAGAGATCAACATACAAACTCTACCAGAAGAGAGAGTTCTATTTCACATAAGGGACAGCACACTATTTCACTTAACATAGACTTTCCCTTGAGATCACCTTTTAAAATGATTCAGCTTCTGCTTCAACCTTGAGATGACTTTCCTTTAGAAATAATAATAATAATAATAAAGGTTTGTATGCTATTTTCCCTCTGGGTTAGACTAACAGTTTAGGTTAAAAATAAAATCCCCAAAGACATCTTATTGTAGATTTTCTTTTTAGACCTGTATTGTAAATAAAAAAGGGGAAAAACCAAGCAAAACTAAACAGAGAAAGTAAATGAAGCCAGAGCAGTAAACCAGGGCTTGGATGCTAGAATAAGCCAGCCAGTCATCGCAAGCAGACATAAAAATGGTGTCTGAAAAGAAGCCAGATGTGATCAGTTACATAAAAAACACTTTGCTCCTTGTTTCAGCCTCAAAATTGGTGATGAATCTAGGATTTGGAAATGGGATTCCATTTATATGGAGAACTACTAATATGAAAAACTATCCATTGATGCAGAACAGAAATTCATCTCTAATTTAGAATCTTAAAAAGTTTGTTACTTGGAATACAGAAGGCAAAGTGACTAAGTGAGGCACAGCTATAGCCATCAAACTAGCAAGAGTACAAGGAAGAACTTAAATCCTTTTCTTCCTGATTCCAAGGCTAGATCTCGTTTTAATAGGAAATATATATGTCTGTATATGTGTGTACTACTGCATGTGCATGTATGATTATGGCTGTGCTTATACATATGCATGCATAAACACATATATATCTATGTGGTCATGTATGAGTATGTATCTATACATACACAAGCATCTAGAGAACGAGTTATTCAGAGATGACTAGCTCCCTCTAGTGAGGGGGCTTTCTAAGCTCTTTTCAGGGCTGTTCATCTACCTTTGGCGTCTACTTCCTGCCCAACTCTCATCTGTGGTTAGAAGAATCTGCAATGTGGGCAGTGACCCTGGTAAAACCTCCTTGGTCGGTAGATGGGCTAAACAGAGTTGATGTAAGTGATGGATCTCAAACCCACTGATGACTTGAGGTGGGAGGAGTGTTTACCCCAATCATGGGAGGACTGCCCTGGCAGAATGGGAGGATGAAAACAATTTGTTCCAATAACCATGAAGGAGGCTGCACAGCAGGCACTGTGAGTGCTTAGAGCTTAGTCAGTTAATGAAAATGCCAGGTCACTCACTGCCTTCTGGGCCATTGCCAGTAATCCTGAATATTGTCCTGCCACTGGACTTCATTGACTTTGGAAGAGACACTGAGGTTGACAAATTTGTCCAATTCTGCCTTACTTAAGATGCCATTGGCCTTCTTTGAAAATGAGGATGAACAACAGCAAATATGCATATACATACATATATGCGTGTGTGTTTGTTGTACACATAAACATATAAAATGTATTACATGTATACCTAATCTTGGTACATGTATCTATATATTTAAATGTGTAATGGATATTATGTTTCTATTTCTATCAATATCCATATAAATAGTATCCTTATCTGTCTCAATTATTTCTATTTTTCTCTATCAATTATCTTTCTTTATCATTTCTTTCTCCCTAATATTTCTCTCCTTCTTCCTCTAAATCTACTTATTCTAGTTAACATTTTTTAACATTCTATCATGTATCTCTAATTTTTTGTCTCCCTGTCTCTCTCCTCTCTGCCTCTATGTTTCTGTCTCTCTCTTTCCCCCTCACTTTCTTTCTGCCTTCCTCCAATTCTCTGTCTTTGCTTCTCTTTTTCTCTCTGTCTTTGTCTCTGTGTCTATTTCTCTCTCTCTCTCTCTCTCTCTCTCTCTCTCTCTCTCTCTCTCTCTCTCTCTCTCTCTCTCTCTCTCTCTCTGTTGTCTCTGTCTATCTCTGTCTATTTATCTCCATCTCTGTCTCTCTCTGTCTCTATCTTTTTCTTGGTCTCCCTGTATCTGTCTGTCAGTCTCTGTCTCTTTCTCTATCTCTGTCTATGTCTTTACCTGTCTCTTTTTCTTTGTCTTTGCTTGTCTCTGTCTGTCTGTCTCTCTTTCCCTCAAACTCCCCTGTCTATCTGTCTTTCTCTCTGTCTTGGTCTCTGTTTCTCTGTCTCTGTCTCTCTTTCTGTGTCTCTGTCTCTCTGTGTCACTGTTACTATCTCTCTCTTTGTCTCTGTCTTCCTATGTCTCTCTGTCTGTCTGTCTGTCTCTGGCTCTATCTCTGTCTTTGCTTGTCTATGTCTCTGTCTCTCTGTCTCTGTCTTGTCTCTCTCTCTCTCTTTCTTTCAGACTCCCATGTCTGCTTCTCTGAATTTCTGTCTTTCTGTCTGTCTGTCTGTCTCTCTCTCAGTTTCTCCTGTCTCTATCTCTCTGATTTTCTGTTTGTCTCTGTATCTCTTTTTCTTTCTCTCTGTATCTGTCTCTCTCTCTCTGTCTCTGTTTCTCTGTCTTTCTCTGTCTCCATCTCTCTGTCTCTCTCGGTCAGTCTTTCTCTTTATCTATCTGTCTGTCTGTCTGTCTCATTTAGTCAATAAAAAATTGGCTTAGAAGCCAGGAACTCCAGAGTCAAACTTCTCCCTGATAAATTTCTCTAATCCTTGGTAAGTCACTTAACTTTTCAGTCTCTGGCCACCTTCTAAAAAGATAAGTAACAAACAAGGTTTGGAATTGTATAGTGGGAAAAAAAAAAAAAAAAAAAGCCCTGGCTCTGGACTCAGGATCTGGGTTCAGTTTTTATCTCTGATGCTGATGAGAATTAACACAAGAGGGGCAGCTAGGTGTCACAGTGGATAGAGCTCCAGCCTGAAGTCAGGAGGACCTGAGTTCAAATGTGACCTCAGACACTTAATACTTTCGAGTTGTATGACCCTGGAGAAGTCATTTAACCCCAATTGCCTCAGTTTAAAAAAAAAATAGAAAGAAAGAAAGAAAGAATTAACACAAGTAATGTCCTCTGTGACCTTGACCAAAGCAGTGAGGAACCCTCCATTTCTTTATCATGAGCTACAAAGAGCATGTGTGGTACTTATCTAGATGAGTATCTGTTGTTCCTTATATAAGCTGATAAAATCACAGGCTCGGTACTTATACACACATAAATGCACACATTGTGTACCGTGTTTATAATATATATCCTCTGTGTTTGCATACACATATGTTAATCAGCCATTTTTCTGGCACATGGGTGTGGGGGAGTGTTGCCCGCATGGGCACAGATTCAGTCACTGACTTACAACCCTAAAAGGGTGACTGCCGGATGCCTATATTTCTCTTGGACAGGTGCAGAATGTGATATGTGTTTCCTCCTGCCTTTCACAGGATCTGCCCTCCAGATAAATACAAGAACTGTCAGAAGTGACACTTTCTGCAGGAGTTAAGAAGGAAAGAACTGAATAGATAAACTTGGTAAATTCTCCCCAATATTTCACAAACATTTTCCTCAGGAGAATCTGAAGGACTTTAATTTTCCCCCTCCTCCCCACCCTCCCAACTATGCTAAAAAACTCCAGCCATTCATCTGAGTAGATGGGAACACTGTAACCTCTGGGGAAGGGAGGGCAATATTTTGCTCAAACTTTAAAGCTAAACAGAGTAAATTTTTCTCTCACTGAATGCCTCTGTGCTAGGAGCTGGCTCTGCCCAAAGGCTTCTTGGGAAAAGGTGGTTTTCAAAAGCCTATTCTTTGGGGCTTACTGCAGTGTGACTTTTGTGTAATCTCTTCGGCAAAATGGGGATCCGCAAAGGAAAAGGAAGCTGCAACAATGCGCGCTGGCCCCTGGGAGACGGGGCTGATTAATGGGCAATTTTATGGCTCATTTGTAAAAAGGGAAATTCTAACAGAGCACTCTGTTTACTTTGGTCATACGATTCATATCAGGATTGCAAGGAGAGGGTCCCAAAGAAAGGCAACATTTTTAGGTTTTAAAACACTCAGTGGCTTGACTAAGCAGGGTGGAATAGATTATGGGTATTAGCATTAAAGAGTCCCAACGACCTAAAGATTTATTACAAATACTGATTGAGTTGGAATGGTGAAATGCTAGCCCATTTTTCATTTTGCAAGTGAGGTAGTGTAAACTGAAGTCCAAATGAAACATTGGAAGCTTAAGAATACGTTGAGTTTCTCCCTCCCCCTCTCCCCCTCAGAAGACTGCCATAGTTATCATGGTGGCCTAGACATGCATTAGGGACTACCATCTATCTTGTTCTACTTGTAGCATGTAACTGTTGGATTCTTGGGGTTTAGACTGCAGTGGAAGGTTACTAATAAGCCCATGAAAGTAATCTAAAACTTAGATTCTACTTTAGAATTTAAACTTTGGATTTTGGTTCATCAAACATTTTTTAAAAAGCCCTTCCTAACTTTATAAGATATAGAATGTAAGCTGCTGGAGGGCAAGAGCTGCTTTCAGTTCTCTCTTTGTATCTGGAGATTTAATATAGGGCCTTACACAAAATAAACACTCAGGAAAGGCTTGCTTAATTGAATTGTGTCCCAGGAGTCAAGACACCTCATCTTCCTTGAGTTCCAATCTGGTCTCAGATACTGAGTAGCTGTATAACTCTGGACAAGTCACTTAATCCAGTTTGCCTCAGTTTCCCCATCTGTAATCTGGAGGTTTAACATAGGTCCTTACACAAAATAAAACTCAGGAAAGGCTTGCTCAATTAACTGAGTCATAATGACTCATCTTCCCAAGTTCAAATGTGGCCTCAGACACTTACTAGCTGTAAGTTTGACCGTGGGCAAATCATTTAACCCAATTTACCTCAGTTTCCCCATCTGTAAAATGGGATGGAGAAGGAAATGACAAACTACTCCAATATCTTTGCCAAAACAAACCCAGATGGAGTTTTGAAGAGTCATAGGATAATAAGATTTAGAGTTGGAGATATTAGAAATCAGACAGATACAACTATTTTAGAGATGAAGGACAACCATTTTAGGCCTGGAAAAGAGAAATGTAAACATGATTCAGCTAAGGGTATTGTGAGAGAATCCTGACAATGAGCTTTACTACTTGGGCAAACCTCCAACTTTTTTAGACCTCAATTTCCTCATCTGTAAAAAGAAGAAATTGCCTTAAATCAGGAATTCTTAACCTTTTGTGCATGTGTTATGGATCTCTTTTTGGCAGTTTAGACTCTTCAGAATGTTTTTAAGTGCACAAAATAAAATGTGTAGAATCACAAAAGAAAACAATAACATTTAATTGCAGCAAATTACCCCCCACAAATTCACAGATACCAGATTTAAAAACAAATTAACAATTTTTTCCCTAGATGATCTGCAGATTTTGTCTGGCTTAAAATCTATGATCTTAGGACTTGTTCAAGATCTCACAGGTAATAAGCAGCAACTGGAGCCCAAGACTGCCAAGTCCAAATCCATTTAGTCAAAAAATGGAGAGATTGCCCCAGAAAAGTATCCATTCTTTCTTTTTAAATCCCTTTCTTCTTTTTCTACCTCACTAATAATACAGGAGCTAGTTGGATAATGTTTACACCTAGATATAGAGATTTTAGCTTTTTTTTTTTTTTTTTTTTTTTTTTTTTTGGAGAAACTGTTATGTATTTCCTCTCCAATTCAGGGGAATAAAACCCAGATGGAAATAATCAGCCTACTTTAGCCAATGTGAATTAACTGAATGAGCAATATTGTTACTACAGAGTCCATAGTACAGGGAATATTTAAAGCAGCCTTGCTTCCAATCAGTCTGGTCTCCAATGTACACACACACACACACACACACACACACACATACATACATACAGATACAGAAATTCAGAAGATACCATATGTTGTCAAAATTCCAGAAGTCATTAACAACTGACTGCTTCCTGATAAGCTTTGTAATCTCAGAATATTTTCCTATAGCATCGGAAAGATCACTAATACCATTCTGGTCTGGATACCAAGGTGCTGATGCATATTTTTTCAGGGCTCTGGGGCCCACAGCAAATTGTTGTACCTTTAAGAACTCACAAGGTATTCAGACTTTTTGGAATGACAGTCATCCTCTTTATTTTGGTGAGGAGTACAATAAAGAGAGAAAAAAAAATCACTGACAAAGTATAGAAAGGGGAGTTTAGGGAGGGAAAAAAGGCTCTTTTCTGCCACAACAGTGATTTGTATCAAACCTTTTTCCAACTTTCATTTTATCGAATGACCAAGAAAAGTGCTGTGGGACACAACACATAAAAGAAAGGATAAAATGGAGGATTTCTCGTGAAGTCCTGATTGTCCCTTCCCCTGTTTTATTATTGTTAGTGTGTCAGAGACAGACAGACTGAAAGACAGAGGGAGAAAAGGAACAATAGAGAGATAGAAAGGAAAAAAAAAGAGACAGAGACAGGGAGACAAGAGAGACAGAAACGAGGGAGGGAACAAAAGGAGGCAAGGCAGTCATGAGTGCTATTTGACTACCTAGAGTAAATTGAAAAAGCTAATCACCTCGCAGAAAATACTCTAATATTCAGTACCCACTGGGGTCTTTTCCTAGAAAAGCTTTACAATGAATAGCTGTATTGAGTCTCTGCTACTTAACAAATTTAAGCTTCTATATTGTAGTATTATTATGAGGCAACATGGACTTATAAGGAAATTTCATTACTTGTGCATTTACCAACCATGGGGTCTATTCTCCTCTCAACACTTGAATGTGACTCATATTAATTTCAGTGGGAGCTGAGCATGTGTATCAAGGGGAGAATAAAGCCCTAAGTATATAATTAGTAATTACACATTTATTTCTAGGTCTTGACTTGGAGAGATCAATTTTGTTTTGTCCTTTAATATACAATGATTGCATTGACAAAATCTGGGGCCAAACAATTTGCCAGGCTGGTTCCTCATGGATTTTGGGTCTTTACTAGATTTGTCTTTATCACAAGCCAGTTGCCCCTTGTACAAGTACAAATATGCCCTTATATTTGAGTTATGTTTCCTCCTCTGCACCATTTGGTATTTGAGAACCAGACTCATTTATAGGATACAAATGGGCATTTGTTAATTTTAATGAAACCTGAAAACAGTACAAAAGAGTGAAAGAGATACCTGGGATGTATTTGACCAGATTTCCTGATCAGGAGAGCTTGGAAATGTGGTTTTATATATATATATATATATATATATATATATATATATATACTATATATATATATATATATAATATATATATATACATATATATATATATAGAGAGAGAGAGAGAGAGAACATTGAACTTAGGATCAACTATCCTCCTAACTAAAGAGGGAACCATTTTCATACATTGGGAGTTATGTGTAGTATTAAAGTAATTGCTCTTCTGAGCTTCTGGAAACTAATCTGTCCTGATAGAAAGAAAGGAAGAAAGGGGACTACTGTATTTATTTATTTATTTGAGACTTAAGAGAGTATCCATCTCCCCCTGGAGACAGAGACCAGAAATTATTCTTTCACCTAACAGCCTTGAGCCACTAGGAAAGAGAAGGATAGCTATGTTCATATTTTTATAATGTCCATCTCCTTTTCCCTCAGCTAAACATACTACATGCACGCGTGCACACACACACACACACACACACACACACACACACACACACACACCTCTTTTTGTTTTTTTTCCTAATTTTTCATAGAATAAAAGTATATTAGATCTAGATGAATCCTTGCAAACCATCTAGTCTAATTCAAACATTTTATAGATGAAGAACTGGAATCAGGGAGGCTCAAAACTCCTAGCTATTTTTTATATTATATTCATTTTATTAAATTACAGAAGTATTGAATTCTCATACTTGCTTCAAATTATGGCTTGCATATTGATAATTTTTTAGTTTTGTAATCTGATTTTTGATTATGTGAGGCAGTTTGATATGGTGGCTTAGAGAACTGGTCTTAGATTGAGGTAGATTCTGTTTCAAATCATGCTTTTCATATATACTAATTATATACTTGTATATTAATGATAATAATTAATTAATACAATAATATTATATGATTC
The DNA here is from genome assembly GCF_016432865.1 of Antechinus flavipes. Taxonomy (NCBI): domain Eukaryota; kingdom Metazoa; phylum Chordata; class Mammalia; order Dasyuromorphia; family Dasyuridae; genus Antechinus; species Antechinus flavipes. Next base: position 61,608,652 of record NC_067400.1, read on the forward strand.
TAATATCCAAGACAAGTCATTTTTTTGTCTTTCCCTATGCTTTAAGCAACTTCATAGTATTATGGATTTTGAGTGGAAAGAGACCTTAGAAGCCATTTAGTTCAGTCACCTCATTTTATAGATGAGTAACTGAAGCTAAGGAAGGTTAATTGATTTCTTAGAGTCTCGTAACTAGTAAATATACGAGATAGGTTTTGAAACTAGTTCTTTCTTATTTCAAGTCTAACATTGTATCTATCTACTATTCTTCCTCTATCCATGTATCTTCATATATCTCAACTTTTGTATACACTTGAAATCATCTGAAGAAAGTTTGTTAGAGTAGATTTAATGAACAAAAGGAATTAGATGGCAAAATCCATGCTGATAGTAATCGTCTTAGACTTCTTCTAAAGTTCAACTCCTGGCTCTGCAAACAGTGGGCCCTTAGCTTAACTTAACTTGTTGTTATTACTTTATTATTGATAAAGATAATGTTTGTGATGTACAGAATTCTGTGCCTCCAATGCTTATTTGTCCAAAGGACCAATAAGGAGAGATAAAATACAACCAACCACATAGAAGTAAAAAAAAAATAAAAAATAAAAAAATAAAAAGACTACTTTGTTTTCAAGCAATATTCTCTGCCAAATAACTCTGAACTTAATAAATATTGGACACGATCCCAGTGGTGAGAAGGCAATGAGTCATTCAAATTTTAGAGAGCTTATTAATTCTTTCATGGATCCCCACAGCCAAAGAATTCATCACTTAGTGGTCAAGCTACTGGTTTTTCTGAGCTTGTAAGGATTCATCCTTGGGTATTAGACTCAGTTTGTTCTTGGGACTGTACTCAAATTTCTTTTGAGCTTGGTAGATCTTTCTAGAGCTTACATTCTACTAACATAAACTTTGAGAACCCAGATCAACTTTAAGGTATAAAGTAGTATTGATTTGAAATTTGTTGGCTAGCAGGAGCAGGGGAGAGACAGAATTTGCATTTGGGAAATAATACATTTTTTTAAAACCATCCCATGCTTCTCTCTGACACAAAATTCATCTTCTTTTTTTTTTTTTAATCAGTATTCTCCTGGTAAATCAGTATAGTTAAAAATAGTAGAGCATAACATTCCTCAGTAATTTGAGATTTCCTCATATTTCCACAGGTAATTTACATGTAAAAATGTCATGTGTGATATAATTCAGAAAATAAATCATGAGAAAAGGAAATAGACTCGTCAGGTAATGAAAAAAAGGTAGCACAGGTGTGCTAACTACACTGTGACCATGAAATGTGATGACATAGAGGAAGACTCTTTACATGGACAAGAATTATTCTGATAGTCAGTGATTCATTTATGTCCAAATCCTCATTACTCCATAGACCATAGCTTGCCAGACTCTTCTATCCTCTGCTATCTCCCAAAGTTTTTCATTGTTCATTGTTTCTATGACACTATCTTTCAATCTCATATTCTGCTCCCCCTTTTTCCTTTTGCCTTCGATCTTTTCCCAAGATCAACTTCTTTTCCAATCATCCCATTTTCTCATTGTGTGGCCAAAGTATTTAAGCTTCAAATTCAGTGGGTAATGTTCCACTGAATAGTCAATTAATTTAAGTATTAACTGATTTGATCTCCTTTCTGCCCAAAGAACTCTCAAAAATCTTCTCTAGAACCACAATTAGAAGTCATCCTCATAGTCCAACTCTTAAAACCATACATTACTATTGGAAAACCTATAACTTGGACTAAAGGCCGTAGCCTTTGAGAAAGAATCAATCCTACCTTACACACTTGCTAGTTGTATGAGTCTGGGTGAGTTATTTAACTGTATTTGTTTTATAATAACAAAAGGACCTAACTCTCAGATTGTTGTGAGGATCAAATGAGATAACATTTGTCAAGCACCTAAGATACTAAGTCTGGAACATGGTAAGTTCTATATAACTATTAGTTACCATTTTTAGCTATCATTAAGATAGCTGATTAGCAGAGAATAATTTTGAGATGGGGTGGGGAGAGAGGGCAATAAAATGAATTAAAGATATTAGTTCTGAGAAGATGGAATCTTAGAGATTATTTTATAGCTGAAGAAACAGACCAAGAGAAATGATGATATTTATCCAAGCAAATGCATGACTACAAGTGAAAAAAATATTTAATTCAGAAATACAATCAGGTAGTTATTATCTTGCATATTATTCTTTTTTAAAGAAATGGTAAATAATAGTGTTCAAGAAATTAATTAAACTATCTATTAAAATGTTATTATTCAATATTATGATTACTAATAATAGCTAGCATGTATATAGTATTTTGAGGTTTATAAAATATTATATATACATATATAATATTACATATATTATATATCCTCACCTTTTACAACAATTGAGGAAACTGAGGCAAATACAGGCAAGCAGACTTTGTCCAAGATTACACAGACTAAGTATATGAGGTTGGATTTAAATTCACATTTTGCTGCCTGTAAGCCTACTGTCCAGTGAACCATCTAGCTGGTGAAGAGAATTATCCATATCACTGTAGTCATAGGGTCATAGAAATACTGAAATATATATTCTTTCAGACTGAAGTAAGGTTCATCAAAAAGCTAGTCAATATAGGGAAGAAACAAGTCAAACCGCATAGCAGACAACCTCATTAATTTGAGGGTATAGTCAGATTAAGAAAGAAAATTATTTTTCTATCTTTAAGAAATAAATCTTTTTAACTTTCAAAACTATATTGCAGTAGAGGAATATATTGACAAATTAAGACCTTAGCAAGTTTGTTTTAATGAAAAGCTAACATTAATTTTGTATTTTTAAATTTTTTTTTTCTATACAAACAAGAATGCTGACTCAAGCTTTATAGGAATCAAATAAGTGAATACCATGGCTAGAGTGCTGGATCTGGTGTCAGGAAGATCAAATTTTGCTTCTGAATCTCATTACTTTGTCATCCTGGGGAAAAAAAATCACTTTACCATTTTTAGCTTCAATGTTCTCATTGGAAAATGAAGACGATAATAGTACCTTCCTTTCAGTTTTGTGAGAATCAAATAATATAACATTTGAAAAGCATTTTTAAAACATTAAACTGCTATTTAAATGTTAGCTATTGTCTTTTAAAATACATTTATTTTAAATGCATTTTAATCTGTCATTCCTATCTCCCATAAAAACAAACAAAATAACAACCATAAAAAAAGAAAAAAGAAAAACAAATCCTTGAACATAAACATGCATAATTGAGCAAAATAAATTCCTACATTGAATTTACTCAGCAATGTACGTCTTTTTCTATATTTTAAGTTCATCAATTCTGTGGTGAGACATGAGTGACATGTTTGATCTTTGTTCCTCTGGATTCATGGTTTATCATTGCATTGACCATATTGTCATAATCTTTTAGTGTTGTTTTCTTTTAAAAAAATATTGTTTTCTTTTTTTTCTAGTTATACATTTTTAAAAATATATATTTCTTTATGAATCATGTTGGGAGAGAAAAATAAGAACAAAAAGGAAAAACCATGAGAGAAAAATAAAGAAAAAGAGAATAAAAAGGGAATATAGGCATGTCTTGATTTACATTCAGTCTCTATAGCTCTCTCTCTCTGGATGCAGATGCCATTTTCTTTCCAAAGTTGATTGGGATTGTCTTGGATCACTGACCCACTAAGAAGTATCAAGTCTTTCACAGTGTTTCATCCTATTGTTGTTTTCAATAAACTGTTGTTATTGTTATATATTCTTAATTTGGGCAGCTAGATGTCACAATGGAAAGTGTGTCTTCTTTTTTTGAATTTAAATCTGTTTTCAGAAACTTGTTAGCTATGTCAATTTGACCAAAACCCCTTATCCCTGTTTGACTCACAGCCAGAGAAAGAAAGGGCAAACTATTCCAGTATCTTTGACCCAAATGGGGTCACGGAAAGTTGTGCATGACTCTACAACAATATATTATTTTATAGAGTTATTTCTAGTTTCCTCTAAAACTGTTCATTTCATATTCTCTTGTCAGAACAATTCCCCATTATTTGCATATAAAATAATTCATTTAAACATTCTCCAATAAGAGGATCCACTTTTAGTTTCTAATATCACAGTTTCTGCTATGAAAAGAAATATTGACTTTCATTATCAGTCATCATCATCATCATCATCATGAAAATAATTTTCTTAAAGTTGAATAACAGCACAGTACAGTGAAAAGAACATTGAATTTGGGTGATAGGAAGTGAGTTTGAATTTGAGCTCTGATACTTATTATTTGTGGGACATTGAGCAACTTATCTGATTTTTCTATTCCTCAGTTTATACATCTAGAAAAAGTTAAGATGCAACTAGTTAGACCAGAAGGACAGAACAATATTCTGACTTCTACAAATATGGCAAAGCATAATTATATCTTAATTATCAGTTAGTAATTTATCAAGAACTGCTTGACATTTCACTTCATTGGGAAATGAGAACCAAGAAAGAGGCTTGGGAGGTGCATGACTGAGTTCTCAGGGAGAAGGGCAGCCAACGGTGAGCCTAGGCAGGGCATCAAAGACAAAGTGGCTGCTTCCCAGTATTGCCAAAGGCTGGTCCTGCTGATTTTCCCCAGCTGGCTTCACTTCCCAGAAACTGGAAGCATTCTTCCAGCATTGTACTTCCAGCTCAGTTCTTATCATGCTCCTGGCACGCTTAAGCTGTTTAGCCTCCGTTCTGCTATCAATGGAACAATTTGTTACTCCTGTGTCTGTTTTAAGTGGGTCTGCCCTAGAAAGATAGAGCTAAAGGAAAGTATACAAATATATTTTCTTCTGAGGCATGTTTTACAGGGAAAGAGCGAAGAAGAAACCTTTGAACAGTTCTCCTTAGCCCTTAGCAGCTGAAATATGCATTGGGCCTCCTCCCTGCAGGCTGCAGGTTCAGTAACCACTGGTATTTCAATGAGTTTTGGAAACAGTGTGAATCTGTTTTGTTCCTTTTGAGAGGCACATAAAGACATTGCAAAGGTCTCGCATTTTTCAAATTTTTCTCCTCTCTTCTCTCCACCACTCCCAATTCTCCCCCTTTTCCAGATCTTTTAAGCCTCATTCAGGTGACGCTTGGAGACTTTGCAGCAAAATCCTGCTGAGGTGGGGTAGAAAATGGGGGGACTGGACCCTCCATAAAATCTCCTGTGGCCCCTGCCTATCAATGTCTTCTCCGATTCCAAAATGAAGCTGAGTTGTCTTGGCAGGGAAAACTTGGTGGAATCAGGTATAAACCTCTGGAGAAAACAATTGTATGCAATGAAAATTTGAAAGCATGAAAGGAAGAGTTTCAGCAAGAAAACTTCTCTATGTAAGGCATTATTGACAAAAAAAAAAAAAAAAAAAAAAAAAAAGGACAAAAGAAGCTCTTTTGTTGGTTTTATAGAATACTTTCTTTTCTTTTCCATATCAAACAGAACGTCAAAGAAAAGCACAATACCAGTATTCTTTTTTTTTTTTTTGCTCTTTTTTTTTAAAGCAAAGGAATGGTTTTGAATTTCTAGAAAGAATACTTAAGCAAGATGGAGAAGAGATTGGTGTTGAGAAGGGGAAAAAATGCATTCTGTGGACTGTGGTATTGAGAGTTTATTGTCCTTTTTTCATCTTCACCAAAAATAATTTGTGACATGTTTCCTCCACTGTAAAATGGGAATAATAATAGCATTTACCTCAAAGGGTTATTATGAAATCAAATAAAATATTATGTATTTTAAAAAATTTTAGCACAGTATCTCATACCTAGTAGGTATTTAATAAATAAATGCTTATTTTCTCATTATATTTTAATTGAGTATAATGAAAATCTTGAAAGGATAATGAACAGCTCCATGAGTGTCAGAGTTAATTCAATTGTACATCCTGTTTGCGATGTCTTGAATATAGAATCATATATGAAACCAAATAGGGAAATTCTGAAATTGGCAAATGGATTTGAAGGCCACTTTTGAAGGCTATGGCTAGCAGTTTTGTGAGAAAAGTAAGTTTATTAAATATTGAGGATGTCTGTTAGAGATGACTTGACTGTTTTTCTCTTTTGTCTATACCACAATCTATTTCATGTTAGTGATTAAGGTATCCTGGCATTGCCTCTACTGTCTCCCTTTTATATATACTTTTATATTTCCCATCCATAATAGCGTTTTCTAAATTCAGCATACATAGTAGATGCTTAATAAGTAATGGGTGAATTTAATTAAATTGAGCTGAGATACTTTAAGAGGAATAGTGGATTTAACACATTAACATACATATTTTTTACATAGTTCTTTAAGGATAGCAAAGAACTTTCCTCACCACACCCTTTCAGGGAGGAGATCAGCAGGTCATAGATTTAAAATTGGGAGAAAGCTTAGATATTATTTCATCCAAATCCTTTCATATCACAGATAAAGAAATTGGGATCCAGAGAGATTAAGATCATATAATTATCAACTCCTCCGACTTGCAATCTAATACTCTGGATCATGCAATAAGCTTAAGAAACCTCATTCTAAACCTGGGATCATGAATCTTGATGAGTTGCTAGAAGCCATACCAGAAAGTGTCAGAATCAAAATTTTAAACTAGGCTTTAGAATTGCAAGTTTAACTGTTCTTTCTACTTGAAAAAGACAAACCTAGACATGCACACTTTCTTTCTTTCTTTCTTTCTTTCTTTCTTTCTTTCTTTCTTTCTTTCTTTCTTTCTTTCTTTCTTTCTTTCTTTCTTTCTTTCCTTCCTTCCTTCCTTCCTTCCTTCCTTCTTTCTTTCTTTCTTTCTTTCTTTCTTTCTTTCTTTCTTTCTTTCTTTCTTTCTTTCTTTCTTTCTTTCTTTTTACATGACCAAACCGGTATTTTGCTGTATACAAAGAATCGGACTCTGAAATATTGTACAATTAGCCTGTGAAGGAAATCAAAAATGCAGGTGGGTAAAAATATAAGGATTAGGAATTCAATGTAATGGTTTTTAGTTATCTCCCAGAGTTCTTTTGCTGGATGTAGCTGGTTCAGTTCATTACTGCTCCAATGGAACTGATTTGGTTTATCTCATTGCTGAGGATGGCCAGGTCCATCAGAATTGGTCATCATACAGTATTGTTGTTGAAGTATATAATGATCTCCTTGTCCTGCTCATTTCACTCAGCATCAGTTCATGTAAGTCTCTCCAGGCCTTTCTGAAATCATCCTGCTGGTCATTTCTTACAGAAAGATAATAATCCATAATATTCACATACCACAATTTATTCAGCCATTCTCCAATTGATGGGAGTTTCCATCACTTTCCAGTTTCTGGCCACTACAAAAAGGGCTGCCACAAACATTCATGCACATACAGATCCCTTTCCCTTCTTTATGATCTCTTTGGGATATAAGCCCAGTAGTAACACTGCTGGCTCAAAGGGTATATACAGTTTGATAACTTTTTGAGCATAGTTCCAAATTCATGCACACTTTCTTGAAAGCCATATCAGAAAATGGTCTAGAAGACTGGTAACAATCCATGATAATGAGAAATATACATCCACATATCCATATAACATATAGATAGATAAATATAAATGTACACACACACATGTACACACATAAGTATACAAGCACATGTATGAACACACATGTATATAATTTAAAACATATTCATATAAACATAACATGAATAATATATATATAATTCTTCATATCACATAGACTTTTATAACTTCTAAGAAAGAAGAATCTCACATATTTTATATTTCTCCCTGCTACAATTTAGCAATAGCATTTTAAGTTACAAAATTCATAAACATATAAGTTTGGGGACTTGATTCCAATGGAAAATTTCCCCTTCCCTTTAAGTTATGTTCCAAGGAAATGGTACATTTGCACAGTTTCTATATGTAAAATTCATCTTTACAAATGCTTTTTAGGGAAGTAGAAATGTGAATTTTCCTGTCAAGACAACACTGTGTCATTAGCAAAAAATAAAACAAAACAAAAGAACAACACATGAGTCCTAAAAATATAATAACGTTTAGAAATAAAGGAACTAAGCAAAATAGAATATTGGGGCACAATCATAATTAAGAGAGAGATTTTTGTACATGGGGCAAGCGGCTTAAAGTACCACTCTGGAGAGGAGGAGATACTTCCCCATAAAAAGGGGACCAGATCTCCTAGGCATGAGCCACTGCTGAATAAACTTATGTACAGTATTGGGAGGACAATATTTCTCCAGAGACCATTATCTAGTAGCTTTCTTATTTTAATTTTAACCAATTTTCTTGACTAATAGATGCTAAATTTTGTTATTTCTATACTCTTGAAGGACAGATATGTTAATATTTGTCTCCATTTTGCTCCATGAAGTAAACCTCTGATCAACCCCATTCTAGCTTATTTTCTAGGTGAGGGAACAGAACATTTCAAATGAGAGAGAGAAAGAAAAAGAGAGAGAGAGAGAGAGAGAGAGAGAGAGAGAGAGAGAGAGAGAGAGAGAGAGACAAAGACATAGACAAAGAGAGACAGTAAGACAGAGAGAAATCACCAATGGCAAAGAGAAATAAATAAGAGAAAAGCCAGATTGTTCTTCCAGCTTCATCTGGGCTCATTCTGTGGCCCACATATAAATAAAATCAGAAAACCTGTATATCCATACCCTGATATACACAGATGCAATACATATTGTACATGTATGTGTATATGTATGTGGGTGTACATACACACAGATCTATATCTATATACCCAATGCTTAGACTCTCAAGGATGGCAATTTTAATTTCCTTTCCTTTATAGTTAGATATATCCCCCATCCTTTGCATCCTTTGGCAGTGACGGGGCCCTCCATAGCAACCAGGAGTGCAGGCTTTGTAGATTGGGGAAAAAACCCATATTGGAGAATATCCAGAAGCAAGCTGGCTATTAGGAAGTCACTCTACAAAAGCTTAAAGGCATACTCCAGGAGCTTAGATTTGAAGGAAAAAGGGAAGATTATATACTGGCTGGTGGAACAGAAGGGCCCACTGTCCATTTTTTTTTTCAGATGTGGCTTGAGTTAGTTTTTTTTTAAATAAAAACAGGGCAAGTGATTAACATAGCATTGCAGAATCTTTTGTTCAATATGAAAGACAAAATTAAGTTCTTCATTTTCATTATAAATAAAGCAATCCACATGACCAATGTTTTTATGGGCAAATTTCATATTGGGCGAACAGATTTGGGGTTTGTAGTAAAAGTTTATCTTTTTTTATGTGCTCCACATTCCAAACTTCATTTCTTCATACCATTGCACCAAAAACTTTATTGCGTTTAAGATAAAAGGGTCTCCTGTAAATCATACTTCTTCCCTGTAAAGCATGTTTAGTTCTACTGTTCACACCCCAAAGATCAGTTGTTGTATATCTACATATAAAAATAATTGGTCCACAAGAGGGGGAGAGAGAGGGAGAAACAGGTAGACATAGACAGAAACATACAAGAAGACAGAGACAGAATTATACAGATAAACAGAGAGACTGAAATAGTGAGACAGAAAGGAGAGAGGGAGAAGAGCCAAAGAGAAAGACAGAGACAGAGAAAGAGAAACAGAGAGAGATAAAAATCAAGAGACAGAAAGAGGAGAGAGAAGGCGATAGACAAAGAAAGAGAGGCAGAGACAGAATCAGAGATGGAGAGACAAAGAGAGACAAAATAGACAAAGAAAGACAGGAATAGAGACAAAGAGACAGAATCAGAGACAGAGACAGAGATCAATAGATAGACACACAATTCACACACACACACACACACACACACACACACACACACACAAAGAGAGAGCGAGAGAGAAACAAAGAGAGAGAGAAAAAGAGAGAGAGAGAGAGAGAGAGAGAGAGAGAGAGAGAGAGAAATAGCACTCATAACAAAATTCCTTCCCCCTTGATTGAGAATTTGATGCTTTCTCAATTCTGGAAAAATTGGGATCCTAATGCTACTAGTCTACCCCACAAAATATAGATAAGAAAAAGTATCATCTGAGGATTTTCATAATGTGCAAAGATACTCCATAGATATAGAATCATATACTCAAAGGTATATGTCCGCCATTAAAAGTTAACTTTTTTTTTCCTTTTTTCCTTTTTGAGAAATACATTATCTGCCAATGACTTTCTGTGTGACAAGACTTTTAATAATGTCTCATAGGCAGTATAGAGAATTGAAGGCAGCAGCCAGTGAATTGAACTGGTTCCCCTTTGTCTCCTGTTCCTGACTTGAGATGCACTGATTATCTATCCTGTGAATTCCCTTTCTCTTTCTTTTTTCTGCTGCCACAAATGATCTAAGGCTAGAAGGAAAAATGGAATCTCTGCCAAGTTGTCTTGGAACAGGTACATGGACTGGAGACTTGACCACAAAAGTGCCCTGCCCTCTTTAGTTTCGAAAGCTAATAGCTTTGGGAATTGCATGCAGGTGAATGTGCATTTGTTGGTAGATTCATAGTTATTTGGGGGATATATTTAACTAGGTTCTTAAATTTATCTTCTACCACTATGCTGTCTTAAGAATCAATCTATCTTTCCAGAACAATATTTCATAAATATAGTTATGAGATGGGCTGCTTCAGTATCTGGAGTTGGAAATGACAGGGAAATGACATGGAAAGATACATGTCCTTTTTTTTTTCTTTAATGTTCCTTCTTCCTTAAACAAATACTAGTGTAAGATAAAACAACATGTAAAGATATGCTCAGAAAGGTCTGAGATTGATAGGGAAAGCTGTGTTCCTATTGGTTTAATCTTTATTTTAAAAATTAGTGGAAAGAAGAATTTTAAAATTCGCCTTTTAGATGACAAAGTTAATTGCAACAAAAGTCTGCTTGTTTGCAATAATGGTATCTAGGTATTAAAAATCCAAATATGTGAACTATTGACTTGAAATCAAGAGGAAAAATTGCTCATTTTATTTGACCTACCAGATTTTTGCCAATTCTTATCAAATCAAATCCAACAAGGCTTACCAAGTGCTGACTATGTGCTAGTTGGGGAGGTATAATGCCAAAGAAATAGCTACAAGTGAACTAAGTGTTCTGTTTGTTTTAATTTATGCAAAAGGCTTGCTGTTGCTATTAACCAAAAAAAAAAATGTCGTCTGGGTCTGGTTTACTTAGGTGTAAATTCAGGGTTGAAGTCTGTTGTGAGATATTTATATTTCATTCCCCAGGTATCAATGAAAGCCTGATACTAGTGCCTCTGGCTGAGCATGACTGCATCAGGGTAGAATTTGACCCTTCACATCAATGCCAGCCACAGTGATGCATTCTAAAATCTACTAGTTAGATGATCTCTTTTCTTCTTTTTCTTTCTTTTATTTTAATCTGTCATTGTACATGATGAAACCCTCTTTTGTCTATTTTGGACAATCCAAGATATACTGTTTCATATTATGGAAATGTGGAGGGTATATTTAGGCTCTGTCATTCCACAACCAAGTTACTTCATGAATAACTTGAGGTAAAGACAATGTCAATAGCTAGACTCTTGCTTAACAGAGAGACAGAGCAGAAGGGACTATTACTCCCCAGAGTTTATTCACCTAGATACAGTCTGTATATCTCTAATATCATGTAAGTCCCTTCATGGTGGAAAGTCTTATTCCCCAACCTCTTTTTTTAAATCTTTTTACCCAAAAGTCTAAAAGAACCTTACACATAATAGTTATTTGATAGACATTGAATTTAATTATATTAATGGAAATGGAATCTTTTCCCCATTAGATAATAGCTTTATTTAACCAGTTATAAGGTGACATTGGCAAAATTATGTGAATAATATATCTTAAATACTTTCCCACCTCCATTTTGCTTTGTACTTTTTTCAATTTCTTGTTCTCACAAACAGCCTCTCTTCATCCCACTCCCTCTATATCATCACCACTTATACAACCATTTTGTTCTCTTTTCATTTCTGCTATAAAATCTTGATCTTAGAAAGGTTACTTTTTCATTCAATTTACAACCAAGCATGAATACAAGACAACATTTTACTTTCTTTAGGATTATTTGTAATCCTACCTATATTTCTGATTGTGGAAGGAAAACTTTAGCTCCTTCTAGTCTCCATCCAAGTGGGGAAAAGGAAAGCTATAAGGAGGGGGTTACATTTTCTTATTGCCTCTGAAACTACTATATATAGTGTTCACCCTGGTATTCATAATAAATCACAAATAAGGATGTTTAACCTGCAAGGGCATCACTTGAAAACATCAGTGGTCTATTCACCACATTTTAAGGGGTAGTTGGTTAGCTCAATTGTTGCCATTACCATCTTATTACTTTCCCCATATGGCTCATTCAACCAGAGACCCCTTAGGAATTCCTTAGGACAGAGCTATAATAACCTCAGACTAACCAGTCTCTTTGCAAAGATGCTGACTCTATTTGAAAGCAGCATTCTACTTCCCCAAGACTTATAATCTTCTGGACTCTTTAGGCATAGTGATTTCCATGATGGGACCATTTACTGCTTTTCTGCCCCAACCTTAATTTGTCCCAGGTGTTATTTGTTAGAGCTTTGCCTCTGAAGTCTCCCTTAGAAAAGGGAAAGGTCCCTCAATTTTTTCTGATCAGCTCCTTGTGGAAGAGTGGACAGCATTTAACAATAACCCGTACAAAGTACAGAGGAGAGGCGAATGTTGCTGGAGCCAGGCTAATAGTGTCGTTGATGGTACTCTTTGTCCAGTGCTCACATCAGTGACAGGTAGATGTGATTTCTCAGACAGAAGCTCTCTGACACCCTCATCTCCCTTTGCTTGCACTATTTGCTTGGTGACAGATGACTCATGATTGATGGTCAGAGCACATCCCCAGAGGGCGAAACAAAACGGAATTTTCCTGGGTAATTTAAATGGCACCTGATTGAGTTTGGTGCCTCATTGTCAAGTGCCATTCAAACATTACCCAGTTGCTAGTCCTCCACATCCCCTTGCTTGTCGATGAGAACTCCATGTGGGCTGGAATCAAAAGTATTGCTAAAACATATATATGTTACGTCTGCTGCTGACTGAGAATGAAATGAGATAGATGCACAGTATAATGAGATGTGTGTCTGGAGTGTGTAATGAGATTCTTGACTCCAGTGGCTAATGAGGCCCGTAGTCTAATGAAATGTATAGTATAATGCCATGCATGACTGGACTGTATAGTACAGCTTTGAAAGTAGTTTCTGAAATCGTTTGGGTCCACAATGTTTTTTCCTGTCTGCCAGTTAAGCATTAACTCCATGGTTATTTCCCTTCCAGCTTCTGCTAACAACTTCTCATAGCCATTTTCAGCTTAGCCATGGCCATCTCCTGTGATAGCAGCCCACGTCATTAGCTAAGAGAATGGGATCTTCATTCTGAAGCAAATGGGTACTGGAATATTTTTTTTTTAATCTAGCAGACATTTTATATCTTGAGGAATGAAATATGCTCTCCCTTCCTCGGTGTTTTTCAAACAAGACAGAAAATGGAGTCAGACACTTTTGGGTCCCCCAAAGAGTAAAATGACTGATACACTCTTGGGAACGATTTATAAAAAGCTGCTTCCTCCTCGAGTTTATGGGGATTCTGGGAGAATATCAGCTCCATTTTGCCCAGTGGGAGGGGAGAGATATTGGGGGATAGGCATTTTACAGTTCCTGTAGCTGGCTGTGATAGCTCTTCTGGGCCCTGCTGTTTGGAGAGACAGAAGCCTAAAAAATTAAAAACAAGTGTTATGGAGGCAAGGTATACTGAGCTTGAAGAAAAAAAAATCATTAGAAAACAACTTTTGATTTATTTTCTCTTCTGGAAAACATATGACAAGTATGGTATAATAAGAAAAAACACTGATATAGCATCACAAGATCTGGTTTGGAAGTTTAATATTACCATTTATTAGATTGGGACTGCAAATAAGTCTAACTCACATCCCTTCTCACTCTTAAATGAGCCTTAGTTTTCTTATCTTTTGAAAGAAGGGTTGGATTCCAGTTCTTTTCCAGCTCTAACATTCTGGGATTTGGGGATTCAGGATACATAGGACAATGCTACTTGTCCCAACATGCAAGGTAGATTTTTCTTCTCCTACATATTTTTGTTCAAAGTGCACCGAGGGTCAATCCTGTCAAGAACAACTGGCGGCCAACCCATGGGATGTGGTATAAGTTACACAGGCTGACTCTCAACTTCCAGAAGAGCTGTGGAGAATTTGAGCTGTGTGTATCCCATTTATAATAGTCTCCTGGACAAAACCCAGGGCACCCTTTTGAAAATTTATAGGGACTAGCCTATCCAACAAGGCAACAGGCAGTCTGAGATTCTTCACATACCCTAGCCAAGATTTTTACCTCCTCCCCTGCTTCCAGATTGTATATCCATTATCTTTCAAGATGCTATTACCCTCAGATGTCCTCAGATTTATTTGTCTAGCTATTCTGCAGAATAAAAGATCTAATAGGGTCTTCTTTAAATATACATCCTAACCACCTCCTAGAAACCATCAGTGAGTCCAATCATTTCCCTAACTAAAAATTATATTGTGCAGAGAAACATAAATTTCAACCCCATGTGCATGTCACAATTATGGAGAAGAATGAATCAAACAAAATACTGAAAGATCAGAGGCCTTTTCCAAATCATTTCCCAGCTGTAGTAGGCTCCCCTCAATCCCCAACCCCCTAGCCACTATCTATGAGGCAGAGATATGCACTAAGACATGGTGCCTCTTTGGGTAGTTGATAAAAGATTTATCAGGTGATTTTGAGCAGTGTATCTGGTTTGGCTCAGTTACATTGAACTTTTCAATTTTATTTTGGGCTATGAAATATCCATATCTGAGAATTACATAAAGACTCTTTTAAGCAACTCAGACCCTACTTAGAACCAGAGAATCTTAATCACAGCAAGTTGGAACAGAACAGAACCTTTGAGATCTCTAGCCCTGTGATCTTCTTCCCACACTGTTGGCCGTGGATCCCTTAGGAGGCTGAAGAGTTATTGTAAGGAGTCTGTCACAAATCCCTATGCACAGTAAGCATTGGTTGTTGGAATCTTTTACTCCAATAAAAAAAAATACAATGGGCCACAGCATAAGAAATAAGAAAATACAGTGCATCAATTATAGCCTATTACTTTTTAAACAAATATCTAGTACCTGAATAAATGCTAACACACACACACAAGGATTACTATTTTTCAAATATATGTGGATATCCCTATGATTAGTATTAAAGACAAGTATTTGCATAGCACTTTAAGGGGCTAGATAAACAGCTACTACTTCTCACAGTAGATAGAATACCAGCCCTAAAGTCAAGAGTATCTGAGTTCAAATTTGGTCTGAGACATTTACTAGCTCTATGATCTTGTGCAATAACCTACACTTAAGCCCAATTGCCTTAAAAAAATTAAAACACATAGCCTTTAAAGTTTGCAGTATATGCTAGAAATAACCCTGTGATGCAGATAGTACTATCATTTCCATTTTACAGATGGCAGACATTTTTGGCAATAAAATGAGTCTTTCTATTTGAATCTTGCTTCACTCTCTCATTTTATAGAAGAGATAAATAAGATCTAGAGTGGGAAATTGATTTGTCTGAGGTCATATCTCTAGATAAAGCACAGGTATGATGATTTCAACCTCTATCCAGTAAACCCCAATGGCTCACTGTTACTTCTAGGACTCCTATGCATTTAAGATCAAATATAAAATCCTTTTTGGCATTTCAAACTCTTCACTTCCTTTCCCCTTCTATCTAAGACGTCTACACATTACTCCACTAGGACTGTTAGAACCAAATAAAGGCCATAAAGATCTATGAGGCAGTAGAAAATGTCTGGATTGGGAACTAGTCACAGTGAACCTGGGGATTTGAAGTCATAAGACAGTAGAGTCCCAAGCATTCTTCAACTAGAGTCCATGAACTTGTTCATCTTAAAAAAATATATATATATATATATATATATATACATATATATATGTTCTGATACTATATTTCAACATAATTTGTTTTCTTTTTGATCACTAGTATTTTATTTTATGTTTTGAAAAACATTATTCTGACTTCACCAGACTCCAGATTGGTTCATGACAAAAAAAGCCAGCAAAACTTGATTTAGAGCATGCATTTAGCACAGGTACCAAAGAGCAAAGCAGTAAATTAAAGTTTAAGGCCAGGTAGGCAAGGCATTTTTTTTTTTTTTTACATTGGAACCAGGCACTGGGTCAAAAAGTGCAGGTAATCAGATGGTAGGAATCAGAAACCACGATAAGGAAACTAGAAAAGAGGAGCCAGCATCAAGAAAAAAGTTTGAAACCAAACCAGAGACTGTCTGAATGGAGGGGTATTCTGAACTTCCTGCCAAAGGTTAGGGCTGGTCTCAGAAGGCGGGTAAAGCTGAATCCCAAGGCAGAGGGGAACAGAAGTATGTGGACGGAGGGACTGGAGGAAAGGAGGGGGAGAGTAAGGCAGCTCCCGAGGTAGAGGCAGTCTGATGTAAATCCATCTGAGTTGTTGTGTCTGGTTTTTCCAAAGGATGCAGGCTCAAAGGTGAGGAGGAGGGGCATTCAGATTACCTCCGAGGGTCCTGACAATCAGCCTCTTACCTGCTTTTCAGACACTATCGGAACCAACCTGCAGTTATTTCTCTCATCTCTCAATGAATCACAGGCTTTCTGCTATAATATTTCTCATCAAGAAGAGTCTAAAAAGCTTGTGTGTGTATGTGTATGTGTGTGTGCATGTATGTATGTGTAAACATGTGGATGTTGTGCCTCTATGTATATATTTAAATGTATATTGCATACGTGTATGGGTGTATTGTTTACGTGTGTGTATATGTCTGTGTGTATATATTTAAATGTGTTTATGAGAATATGTACAGGCATATTGTATAAACGCATGTATGTGTACTGCATACATGTGTAAACATGTATATACATATATATGCACACATGTGTGTGCGTGTAGGTAATGTATGTTAATGTGTGTATTTGAGGTGTGTATGTGCCTATATATACCACCTATCCCTCCAAAGACTAGGTAGGTTACAAGGTTAAGTTTCACTCTAACATCAGGATTGTCTGGTAGGCTTAAGGAGTTTAGAGCTATGTCTAGGCACTCTGCCAATAGCTCTAGCCCACACTGATAGTGTTACCTCCAAGTTTAGAGGGTGGCTTTCTGTACCCCACTTCCATTGACCACTAACAGTCAAAAACGTGTAATCTTCAAACGGTATAATCATGAACATACAGACTTCCTCCTCCAACCGGTTGGAAGCATACCCCTCCCCTCCCTTAAACCTTAATCCTAGGGAAAGGAAGGCAATTAAGTTTATGGTTCAGCCCAGTTGCTACATAGTCACAGTTAGAAGTCTAAATCCTACCTCAGGCTCCAGTCCCAGGCACCATTATTTCTCTGGTTTCCATGCTAGGCTGCCTGACTGTACCACCTCCCTGCCATCCTGAATCCAAGGTTTCCATGACTCGAACTCATAGGTCCCGTGAGGATCACCTCTGACACCTGAAGATGAGGACAAGCAAGACAGAACAGAAACAAACAGCCCCAAGCCCATTTTTGGAGACGGAGGTAAAAGGGAGGGAACAGGAAAAGGCAAGTCCTTGCTAGTCACCTCTACTGCATTGGTACATAACTTTCTTATTGAGGAGGAACTGGAATCCTCATCCTCTGGAGGAAGAGAGAAGAGTGGTTGGAAAGAGCAGTAAAAAGAAAGGAGTGGCCAAAAAAAAAAAAGAAAGAAAGAAAGAAAGAAAGAAAGAAAGAAAGAAAGAAAGAAAGAAATCATCTTATCAGTTTTATAGATTCAGGTAGCCAATCAAAAGAGGCTATCCCTCCATATCACATACATATATACCACACATATGATATATGTATATGTACACACACACATATATATATACACACACATACACATACTATAAATATATGACCATAATCATGAAGTTTTCATATACACACAGGAGTGTTCAAGAAGAAGGATTAACATCTATATTGTGAAGGCTTGTAGAGCTCATTTCGGGGCTACTTTTCCATTTTGGGAACAATACATGATTTGGGTAAGAAGTGGACAACATAGGTTTTCTAGAGATAAAATAATTATTGTCCTCAAGGGTTTATTATGCTATGTATATAAAATTTGAGCATAAGTACATAGTATACATATATACACATATACATATAAATGTATACACATACATAATGCACACACACCTACATACATGCACACCCCCTTCACAAATGATATTTAAAAATAGCTTGAACCAAATTATGTACCACCTAGGCAAATAGTATTTAAGGAAGCAGATAGATATCCTTCTAGTCCAGTAGGCTCCGTGTATGTCTGGGACACTGTTGTTGTCTGTGGCTCTAAAAGAAACAGATTAGATATCTCTATCTTCTTCTCTCCTGACCTTCCTTCAGAGGAGACTCATTCATGCTAGAAGAGGAAATAGGAAGATGGTCAAGAGGCCACTTTGTTCTCTTTAAAGAGAGGAGCTCTCAGGCTAGCATATATCGGTCTATTCTCTTTAATGCTGTTTGTCTATAGTGTATAATCAGCTTTAAGCTAATTTTTGATCACTGTCATTTGGGAGAAAAGGATGATGCTGTGCTTTATATTCAAGGCTTGACCCCCTTCTCCACCTAATACTGGTTCCACAAAGAATACAAAGAGAAAAGCAAAGAAATCCATTATCCAGACGACAGCCAAACAGAAATCAGAGAAAGTATATCTGGGAGGAAATAGACCAGATAACATTGAGTGAAGGAGCTCTTCCATTGGAACCAGGTTAACTCAACTAAATGAAGAGAGTAGCTCTTAAGAATTGCCTGAAGTCACTAGAGTAGAGAGCTGGGAATAGAACATGTAGACTGCTGGCTCCTCCTGTGTCTTCCCAGAGTTTTTTTCCATCCAGGTGTGGTTGACCTCTTTAATATTATTTCTTCAACCTGGAAGCTGACTAGACTTGAAGTTCGACCAATCCCAAAGAGGGAATTCTTTAGAACTCCTATTTCTTAATGACTCTGACCTAGCTCCTCATGAAAGATATAGTTTTCTCCATTAATAAGAAGAGAGTCCCATACCAATGGGTTTTGGGACAGAGGTTACACTCAGATTGCTAGTTTTTACTTTTTTCCAACTCCTTGAGCCCTTCCTATTATTTCCAATTTTACCTGGATAATGATATTATTATAATTAATATATTTATCCATCAAGATATTTGCCTCCTTCACAAAGACTATCTTGATTAGGGAGTCTAGGTGATGCAATGTTGTGAGAATCAAATGAGTTAATATTTGTAAAGCATTTAGCACAGTGCTAGGTAGTGTAGAAATGATGGGTAATATTACTATTGTTATTACTGATCACCTATATTTCTAGTCTGTTTGAGATATCTAAAAACCAAGGGATTTATGATATCATGATCACGAATATTGTCTTCCTTACCAAGGTCTGTCAATCTCCCCTACTCCTCACCGCTATGATAGGATAATCAAGAAGATAAGGGATGCAATTGATCTCATTCAGGTGCTTAAAAGGGCTAAAACTATAGGAAATTATTTCTACCACTTTTGTGTACATATCACATATACAAAGTTCTCTTGCCCCATTTCCATGATTGTGAAAATGCAACCAGTTTAATATGCTTTATTTTTAAACATTGTTCTGTCAACTGGCCCAATTTATTAGATTTGAACTTAAATCTATTTCAAATATTAATTGGCTTTGGATCTTTATTCTTATTATTTTAAAACCAACACAGTGTGTCTAGATATAAAGATCATGCATAGTGAAATAATCTAGATAGAAGAATTGTCATATAATTGCAAATCTATATAGTCCCTTCCTTAAGATGCTTCATTTTGATGGGGACATGGGGAGGGTAAAAAATTTCTGTTTGTTAACTCTCAGCAAAAGCAGAAGGGAAGATTTTGGTTTACTTTCTTAGTGGTAATGACTAGCTGCCTTCCTCTTGTTTACCACAGCAGTTTATAGCAGGATCCTAGCATGTCTCAAGGAAGGATCTGATCAGCAGAAATGTCAGGAAATTTGCTAGAGCTGTCTCTTGTTTTTACAAAATATGTGTATGCATTCTCCTGGTTTATGGGAATTCAAGAGTGTATTATTTTAATTTGTCTGAAATAGTACCACAGAATCTATAAATATTATATAACAAATCTGAGTATTACTCCTTTCTAGTGCATTCAGGATGTATCTCTATGATCACTATAATCAACTTAATTGGACAAATCTCTCTAAGTGAAGGCAATAACATTTGTTTACTCCACTGCAGGAATGTTCTCATAGCATGGTACAACCCCCTTTAAATTTGTTTTTAACCAGAACAGAGAGAAACACATTCTTAGCTCAATACACACTATCAATTTGAATGTGCTTAAATTAACCATGTGCACCCCTGTAGGGTCACTGAAAAGCTTCCTATTCTGTGGGGACAAGATTCAGTAATCTTCCTCTCTAAGAGCAAGCGAAGGGAGATAATACTCTCCTTCCATTCCTGTTCTCATACCAGATTCTATGGAGTGGTGTGCTAACCACCTGGAGCATCCCCAGAAAATATCTCTGCCTTCATTTGCTTTAAATGAAATCCTGGCATGGTGATGAAGGAATAAAGGAGAAGGAGAAGTCTGTAGCAGTGGTGGAGCTGGCCAGAGCACAGCACAGCAACAGATGGCATAGCAACATTTTCAGGAGATCTTTCCATCCAGAGATGGTGAGTGAATTGGACAACTGGTCACAAGGTGATTGTAGGGGACCCCTATCTAGGCAACAGATGTGGAACAACTCCATTGTTCATTACACAATTATGAGTTGTAGTTCCAGGATGGAGAGGAGCCCTTGCAGTCACAAAAGTACAAGAAGTCTGGTCTCAGTTCCCAGGCAGAGAGAAGCTCTAATGGCTACAGGTCATCAGGACCCTTCCTGGCACAGGAGAGCAATGACTATGCCTTTCTCCCATTCACTTTGGAAGGACTGATAAATTTTAAGACCCCCAGAACTAGTCCTAAAGCCTTTCCACTTTTAGGTGAGCATATCCCAACTTTAACATAAAGTTCAAAGTAAAAAAAATTACGCTACAAAATTAAGCAAACAACAACAACAACAACAAGTGGAACTTGACCATAAAAAGCTATCATAGTGATAAATAAGATCAGGACTCAAACTTAGAAGAAAACAGTATGTGGAAAACAAATCCTCAAAAGAAAAATGTGAATTGCACACAAGCCCAAGAGGAATTCCTAAAAAGCACTTAAGAAAGAGATAAAGGAAATAAAAAAAAATGTTAATCTAAAAAATAAGAATAACAGAGGAAAAACTGGAAGAAGAAATGAAAACTATGCAAGAAAATTATGAAAAAGAAAATAAACTGAAGAGGTACAAAAATAATTTTTAAAAAGTTCTTAAAAAGTAGAATTGATCAAATAAAAAAAGATGCAAAAGTTCAGTGAAAAAAGAATATATTAAAAATTAGATTAGCCAAATAATGAAATCATAAGCAAATTCATGGAGCATAGAGGAAATTTCCTTTCAGATTTATAGCTATGAAGAGAATGTATGGAGAGAGAATGTAGGAAATAAGGAGATTCATGGGGGATAAAATGGAATAATTATGATCATATGAAATTTCATGAAAAGAGTTTTTGCATAAACAAAACCAGTGCAATTGGAACTAAATGAAAAGCAGAAAACTAGGGAGAAATTGGATTTTCCTGATACAAGGCTTCAAATATATACAAAATTGAGTCAAAGTTGTAAAGATTAATAAATAGTCAAAAGATATAAACAAGGAATTTTCAGGGAAAAAAATTAAAGCTATCAGTAATATGGAAAAAGTACTCTAAATCACTGATTAGAGAAAAGTAAACTAAAACAACTCTGAGGTATCACCACACAGCTATTATATTGGATGACATGATAGAAAAGGAGAATGAAAAATTTTGGAAGGGTTACAAAATAGACACACCAATGTAATGTGGAGTTGTGAACGGGTCCATCCATTCTGAAAAACAATTTTAAACTCTGCCCAAGGGGCTTTAAAACTATTTAAAACTAGAAACGTCACCACTAAGTGTATATCCCAAAGGAATCAAGTAAAAAGAAAAGGACCTATATGTGCAAATAGGTGTGTGAGTGTGGATATGTGTGTATATATGTGTGTGTGTTTACAACTATATAGATATAGATATATGGTGGCAAAGATGGTGGCAAAGAATTGGAAGGTGAGGGCATGCTTAATAAGACTGAATACATTGAGATACATGATCAGATTAGAATGGCAACAGGATGATTTGGGGAAAAAACAAAGTAGAAAGACTTGTATGAATTGATACAGAATGAAATGAACAAAATCAGGAGGACATTGTACAAAGTAATAGCAATATTATAACATATTGTATACTGTACTCAATACAATCATTGTAAACAATATCAAAAGACTCATTATGAGAAATATTGTTCACTTCCAAAGACAGAACTGATGAATTCTGAGTGCAAATTGAAGTAAAGAATTTGGAGCTAAGAAGTAGTGAATTGGAAAAGGAAGGGAAATGGAATGGAAATGAAATGATTCTTCTGCCATTAGATTCTATCGTAGACTTTGAGATTCTGAAATTTTAACTTCCCTCACAAAATGATCACCTGATTTTTGACTTTCTTCTTCAGAGAATCCCCCACTGCCAGGTTCCCAAATATCCAGTGTTTGACATACATCTTTCTTTTTTTCACTTTCTATCTTTGGCATTTTTTCTTGATTAATTCCCTCCCTCCATTACTTTATTTTCCCCTACTAGTTCCCCAAATAGCAACCTAGATGTAGAGGGGTTTTTTTGTACATTCTTTTCTTTTTTTTAAATTATGGACTTAATAAACATGAACTTTTTCATATTAAAAAAAGAACAGAAAAAAGCATTAGAGTGAAAATCAATCTTTATTCATATATATATTATATATATATATATATATATATATATATATATATATATATATATATATATATATATATATATATATGCCACTTTTAGGCTTATGAGGCTAAGATCCTATTTGTAAGAATTCTCTTGTGCACTTCCTATGCTTTATTTTTTTTATTATTAGCATTCTTTGCTTTGCTTTCTTTTCCTTTCTTTCTTTTTTCTTTCTCCCTCTTTTCCTCATTTCTTCATTGCTTCATTTCTTTCCTGCTTTCTCCCTTCTTTTTTCCTTTTTTCCTTCCTTCCTTCCCTCTTCCTTTCCTCCCTCTCTTCCTTCCCTCCTTTTCCTCCTTCCTTCCCTCCTTTCCCTCCTTTCTTTCTTCTTTTCTTCCTTCCTTCTATCCTTCCTTCCTTCCTACCTACCTTCCTTCTTTCCTTCCTTCCTTCCTTCCTTCCTTCCTTCCTTCCTTCCTTCCTTCCTTCCTTCCTTCCTTTCTTCCTTCCTTCCTTCCTTCCCTCTTTTCCTTCTTACTTTCTTTTCCTTCTTGTCTTTCTTCTTTCTTTCTTTCTTTTTCTCTCTTTTTCTTTTTTCTTTCTCTTCATTCCTTTTTCCCTTCCTTGCTTGCTTTCTTGTTTGCTTTCTTGCTTTCTTTTTTCATTACCATTACTATCACTTACTTCATTCACAACTTTATCTAAAGGAAAAGTTTTTGACATTGCTTTTCAACTAGTGAGGAGACATTCTGTTAAGAAAGTCAATCAACAAACATTTATTTAACTATTATTAATTGTTAGGCATTGTGCTAGGAACTGGGTATTTCTCAAGAAAAATGAAATAATTACATTCATCAAGGAACTTTCTATTGAAAAATATGGAAAATAATTCATTTCTCTCTGTCTCTGTCTCCCTGTCTCGCTGTCTCGCTGTCTCTGTCTCTATTTCTCCTTTGTCTCTCTCTCTCTCTCTCTCTCTCTCTCTCTCTCTCTCTGTCTCTCTCTTTCTCTCTCTGTCTCTCTGTCTGTCTCTCTTTCATACACACACACACTTGCACACTTACACACACTATAGACTATCAATCTGAATCTTATTTATATTTGGACTTTAAGACTTGAAAAGGATTTGACATGTAATATCATTAGCTCATTGCATACAATCTCACTAGTTTCTATGGGAATCCTGAAAAGCTTTCCTTGAGAAGAATGTTGAAAACTTATCTTCATGTAGTAGAAATGCATGCTTCAATTCAGATGAGACAAAACAGAAAAATAACAATGGAATTAGTGGCAAGTGATGATTTAGGCGTTATCTAATCCAGCCTCTCATTTTATAGGTGATAAAAAGACCTTTAACTAGGACAAATGACTCACTGGTCCAAGGTTACAGAGATAGTCAGTGATAACATTGAGACTTTGACTCCCATAATGTCCTTTTCACCACATAAACTTTGCCATTGCCAGTGCTGCTACCCTCCCTGCCCCATCCCCCATCTATATAACTCTGCTTAGTCCTTGGCAGCTGAAACATTTGTTTGCCATCATGTAAATCCAACATGACAGCCACTCTTATAATTTTTCTGATGAGAAATATGCAGCCAAACGAAGCATTATTAGATTAGCCAGCAACATGACTTTGGGCTAATCACTGGGCCTCAGTTTCATGATCTGGAAAATGAATGGGTGGAGTGAATGATCTCAACAGCTCCAACATTCTAATATTTTATGCCTAACTTTATGGCAAAACTAGGAAAAAGAAATGGCTCCATATTGACCAAACAAATCCATGCTTCAGGCAGATGAACAATGACTTAGGTGGGAAATATGAAAGGTAAGACTTGAGGGAGAATATTTAATACATATAGACATTAAACATATATACATTTATCTACATATATATGTATAATATGTGTATGTGAGTGTGTGTGTATGTGTGTGTCCCAGGACAGATTCTTATTCTTATTCTTTTATTTTATTTTATTTTTGGACTTCTTAATAATCCCTTAAAATGTTCCTCTGGGTCTTATTTGAATATGATTTTTTGTTTGTTTGTTTGTTTGTTTGTACATATTGGGGAAGGGGCACACAATTAGATTTCCACTGAATTTTATATTCTTTTGTTTAGTTGTTTCAGTTGTACATGCCAGTTTGTGATGCCATTTGGGATTTTCTTGACAGATACTGGTTTGCCATTTCCTTCTCCAGCTCATTTTACAGAGGAAGAAACCAAGATAAATAGGGTTAAGTAATAGTATGAGACAAGATTTGAGCTCAAATTCTCTTCCCCAAAGTCTGGCACTCTCTCCACAATGCCACCTAGCTATCTTCATTGTAGTTTTTTTTTTTTTTTTTTTTTTTTTGGTTTTGTTTTGTTTTGTTTTGGTGTACCCCCTTAGGGAATGCCAAGCCCCGAAACTTTCTTCTACTCCACCTGACCCCAAGCCATGTCTTTTATATCAGGTTACATTTTTCTGTCTGATTAATCTTTATGGTGTTGTTCTTACTGGTTTTTAGATGTTTTCCTCCCAGATAATATGCTACAAATGAAAACTACAAACATTTTTATTTGAACAAAGATACTTGGTGTGTTCTAGATTGGGGTGTAGTTACTGGCCTCCAAAGTATTTTTTTAATATCTTGTTAGGATCAAATAAGTTAGCATATGCAAAGCATTCAAATCTTAGCTGTATGTAAATGCAAGACAATATTATTAGTCATAATTAAACTAGTATCTTCTCTCTGTGGTTAACTTCAACTTGCTCTGTATATATCTTGTTTATAAATAGCTGTTTGTATGTTAACTCTCCCATGAGACTGTGAATGGTTTAAAATCAAGGAATTGTGTCTTTCCTTCCTTCTCTCATTCCCTCCTTCTTTCCTTCCTTCTCTCCTTGCCTCCTTTCTTTCTTCTTTTCTTCTCTCCCTTATTTTCTTCCATCTCTCCCTCCTTCCTTCCTTTCCTCCCTTCTTTCTTTCCTTCTTGCCTCTCTTCCTCTTTTCCTTCCTTCCTCTCTTTATCCTTTCCTCTTTTCTTTGTTTTTTTTTTCCTTTTACTTAAAAAAAAAAAATACTTGTTGACTCATTGCTGATCTGAGTCATATATCTCATTGATTTTGAGCCCACACACAGAGCATCTACCCTGATGAAGCTTTGGTATCTGATCCAGTCTAGGACTGTCTGTCTGCATTTTATCAATTGAACATGCTCTGCCTCCTGTCCATAGGGCAGGATGTCAGCAGCTGTTATAACCTGGATTTACCCAATATGTCACCAAATTACTGAATCCAAAACCAGTTTAAAAAAAAAAAAGAAAGCGAGAGAGAAACAAGATTTCAAAAACATTATAGATTCTAACCAGCATTATTCTAGCTCCTAGTATTGGACATGGTCAAAGAAAGCAGACAGATTGTAACCTACCAGAATTTGCAG
This sequence comes from Antechinus flavipes, assembly GCF_016432865.1. Lineage (NCBI taxonomy): Eukaryota > Metazoa > Chordata > Mammalia > Dasyuromorphia > Dasyuridae > Antechinus > Antechinus flavipes. Next base: position 61,634,979 of record NC_067400.1, read on the forward strand.
TCGATTTACCAAGTTCAGCTAATCTTCATGTGTGGGGGGAATTCCTCTCTGTCCGAGGGAAATGTCTAGTCTATAAAATTGGTTAGTAAAACATGCTGTAATTGGGGATTTGGTCATTTTGCCTTCATTCTGACAGAGCCCAGGTGACCTGAGGCATTATGTCATAAACAGATGTGAGTTCTAACAGTGTGTAATGATTAAAACTCAGTTAGGAAAAAAAAAAAAAACGAATACTGAGTCATAGCTGCTTTTCATTGCTTCTCCAGGTACCAGGCACCTTGGCTCCAGTGGAAATAATTTGTTAAAGTCAATTATCTATTCAGCCAAAGGGACATATTTATTGTTAAGAGTAAAAGATTGTTTAGACTGAAATTCTTTAGAGTAACCTCTTAGAGGTCAGAGATCTCAGTAAATAAAGTTTGAAGCAGGGAGATCCAAAATCAAATCTGGCTGGTGACCTTGCACAGTCCTCCCTTATTTCAGTCCAGTTCACTTGTTCATCTTGCCCTTATCTCCCTGATATCATGGTCCTCTTTGAGAATGAAGGACAAACAACAAAGTAATATGACCATGACCAAACACTTAAGTTTACCTTGGTTTTTCATCTGTAAAATGGGAATTAAAATAGTACCTACCTCCCAGGATTGTGGGAACAATGAAATGATATATTATTTTTAAAGGACTTAGCACATTGTCTTGGAATATGTGTTATACAAAATATTAGTTATCATCATTATTATTGTCATTATTTTATATTTATAGAACAGGGACTATCTTTTTTCTTACATGTTCCACACAATGCCTAGTCTAGTGAAAAAATCCTACACAAATTGGCACTTTCAAAAATCTTTTTTGAATATTTCTATAAATTATATTTACCCATGGAATAAAATACCTCTGGTATTCAAAGCCCATCCCCCCAACCTGGTTCTGCTATCCCTTTTCACTCTTAACACCTGTATACAATATAATGGAAAACCAACCAACTAGCCCCAAATTCTGCATTTGGAATCAGAAAATACCAATATAATTTTTGTAACTCATTTAAACTTTTGCCTAAAAATAAATAAATAAATAAATAAGACTTTTGCCTAGCCTTGGTTTTCATGTCTGAAAAATAAAGTGTTATATTAGTTGACAGGTGAAATTCTTCTTATTCTTATGTTGTTGATATCTAAATCCTTCAGCTCTAGACATCTTCATCCTATGACTAGGTAATATCTAAGGGTTTTTTTTTTCAGTTTTAAATATTTTGGTATTATGAAATATCTGTTCCCACTGCATACTGAATGATACTTAAAATTTTATAGTTTCAGAGTGTTCTACTTACTGTTGTTCAAATCTCCTTTTCCTTTTCTGACTCTAAGGCAGCAATTCTCAAATTTTGGATCTTAGGAACATTTTGCCCTTTCAGAAGTTATTGGGGACTCCAAAAAGCTTTTAGTTATATGAGCTATTTCTATCAATATTCACTATATTAGATATTGAAATTAATACATTTAAATATTTATTTATTTTAAAACAAAATTATGCTACATATTAACTTTTTTGGAGGGGGGAATAAGCAACTTTTCCAAACCAAAACAATTAGTGAGAAAAGTGATAATGCTTAACCTATTTTTTCAAATCCCTGTATTTTATGACATAATAGAGAATAGTTAGATTCTCATTTCTACTTTTGGAATTAATCAGTTGCGATATACAGTTTTGGTTAAAAATAAGAACAAAATCCAGTACCATACTAATACTTAGGTGGAAAAAGGAAGAGTATATTAATAAGAAAATAACATTTCTTTATTAGGAAAAAGAGATTTGACTTCATGAACCCCATGAAAAGGTATCAAGACTATTAGAAGTCTGCAAATCACAATTTTGGAGCCACTGTTTTAAGGCATTCACATTTTTTCCCTAGGACTGATATGTTTTTCTTTTGTTTTTGTCTGCTGACTTCCCTCCCATCCTTCAAAAGCCTTCTTTCTAAGCCTTTCTCTTTATGCATAGTGTATATTACTTCTGTAACCAAGTATTGAAATGGTTGCACAGGGGAGAAAGGATAGACTCATACTGTTTGGCTCTAAAGAAAAGAATTGGAAACAATATCTGGAAGCCCAAATGGGAAAGTTTAAATTTGATGCCAGGAAAAACTTCCTAGTAATTAGAGCTATTCCAAAGTGAAGTGGGCTATTTCCAGAGGTAGCAGCTTCTCTCTCCTTGGAATATTCAAACAAAAGCAGGATGACTATTGAGTAGATATGGTCTAGAGAGGATTTTTATTCTGGTATAATTAAGATATGAGAACCTCTAAAAGTCCTTTTAATTTTGAATTGTTATGATGCTATCACTTTGCATTTCTATGTGGACATTTTTAACAGAGGTAGCATGGAGCAATGAAGCTTATAGTCTGGGTTCAGATCTTCTCTTTGTCACTTATGAACTACATGACTTTGGACAGGACTATCTTTGATATTCCTCCATTTTCTCATCTGTTGCATCTCCAGATCTTTTGTATTCCTCATCATTATTTTATTTCTTTTTCTTTTTTATTCTTCATATTCATTTTTGTCACTCTAAAGCAATATTAAGTAAATTAGGACAGCTGTTAACCAAATAGATTATCTAGCATCATATTAGACATATAGGAGAGCTAGATATATTTTATCAAATTATTTTTCTATTAATTAATATCTTTCAAGTTTATTTGAAATGTGGAGCTATTAATGGTGCTTACTTCCCTCTATCAGATGAATTGTAAGGTCATTTGTATCACTATAAATTAGCATTATGTTTATTTCTGTGTTTTGTCTATTAAATTGAATCTAAGTAAGGGCAATGATTCTGTAACTCTCACCTTTGCTTCTTCTGCAGAGCCTACCTAGCCCAGAATCCTGCTGGTGGTGGCACTTAGTCAATACATTTTGAATCAAATTGAAGTGAAACCAAATTTATTCATTTGCTACAGAGAAAGGCTTGTTATACTAATTTGCGTTGCTTAGGGGAAGTGATAAGGGAGTAGTGACTATTAATTCATTTGCAACCTCTTTGAATAAGTACAGATTTTAATTCCCTTCTTTAGAACTAATTGTGATATTTATCACTCCAAAGCAATCTTAAGTAAATTAGGGCAGCTGTTAACCAAATAGATTACCTAGCATCATATTGGACACATAAGAGAGACCACATTTATCTTATCAAACATATTTTTCTATTAATTAATATCCTTCAAGTTTATTTGAAATGTGTAATTATTTTATTTTGATCATCAATTTCTTGAGCTCTAAAATCATATGCTTAAGGAGGGTGTCTGCCCACTATTTTTTTTTTTTAAGTTGAGTACTTAATTATATTCCCCAGGAGCTGAGGTTACTTGAGTATGGAATCTTCAAAGACATGAAAACTTGTCTCAAAACCTACTGAAAAAGCAAAACCAAAATTATTATTCTCAATAATTTATTCTGTGACATCAAGTTATTCTTTAGATCAGGAAAGAAGAGTTCTTCACACTTAGCAACACAATTGTCTGACATTTTCATCCTATAGATTAAAAGTGGGTGATCCATCTTGATATGGAAAATGCTTGATAAAAAAGAAAGCATATGGCCCGCTAAGAGGGTAGGGAGGTGTACAGTTTGGCTGGAGTCCAAGCAAGGGAAAATGTATAGGAGAAGGCTGATTGACTAATTCACTAGCAAAGGCAATGGTGATACAAAGGGGGGGGGGGGGACGTGTTAGAGAAAGGGCTCAGTTTGGGAGAATAAGAAATCTCACCTGAAAATTGGGAGGGGGATGAATAATAATAGTATATAATATAATAACATTATATTATATCATAATCTTATTTTGTAGCACTTTTGCAAAGTGGTTTACATATAATTTTATTTTTGTTCAAAGCCACCCTATAAAGTCAGTGCTATTATTATCCTCATTTTACAGATGTAAAACAAACAAAAATGCAATTTAAAAAATTTGAGTCAGGCAATAGTTTGGATGTGTTAACATTCGTTAACATTTCAGACAGATTTCAAATTCAGTTCTTTTTGTTTCCTGGTCTAACATGCTATTTACTATAACATCTAGTTGATACTAAAAGTCAAAGGTACTTTTCAGGAGTTAGCAAGAGAAGAGTTGAAGGGGTATAAAGGAAAAAGAAGAAACTAAGATAGACATTTAAGTCCTGGCTTAATAGAAATAAAGAAAAATGATAGAAATGCCTTTCTGACAACAAATCTATAAGATGTTAAGGACACTTATAATGTAACCTTCAATATTCAGTGATTTAATTTAAATTACAGTAGGAAAGGCCTATTAAATACACATCTCTTTCCATTCCCATTATTTTTTTTTCTTATCTATAATATTTAGAAGGAATCAAACAGCTCAGATAGACACATCATGCAATATATACATGTAAAAACAAACTTTTGTTGTTGTTTAATCGTATCAGTTATGGCTGATTCTGCATGACCTCATTTGGTATTTTCTTGGCAAAGTTACTGAAGTGATTTGTCATCTTGTCTCTAGCTCATTTTATTTACTTATTTATGTATTATTTGTTTTCAATAGTATTCTATTTTTCCAAAATATTCAAAGACAGTTTTCAACATTCACCTCTGCAAAACCTTGTGTTTCAATTTTTCTCCCTCCTTCTTCTTGCCCTCCTCAAGACAGTAAGCAATCCAATATAAATTAAACATGTATAATTATTCTAAACATATTTCCAGATCCATCATTCCAGCTCATTTTACGAATGAGGAAACAGAGGGTTAAATGACAGGGTCTCACAGCTGCTAAATATCTAAGACCAAATTTGAATTCTTGTCTTCTTGATTCAAGGTCTAGTGCTCCATCCACCGGGCCACCGAGCTGCCAGAACTTACTTTAGAGATTACTTAATACTTTATTTTGTAGATGAGGATTTTCAGGACTAGAGAGATGAAATAATTTATCCAAAGTCTCAGAAATAGCAAGCTGTGTGATTTTAACTCATATTTTGTCTTCCCTGGTAAATCAAACAAAGCCCCTTCCATTTACAGTATAGTTTTGCTGCTAAGAACCTAGTATCCAAACTCAAATGAACTGCTCTGCCTGTCTCTAAAATGGAAGATTTACCTTTTAAGAATAGATAAGCTATTTCATTTTATCACAGCAAGAAATGTTAAGGTAGGTTAATATCTTAAGAAATTATTTATCCCTAAAGAACCCTTGTATCTTAAACTATAGTACCCAAGGGACTAGAGAACATTAATCTGAAGGAAACAGGTACAATTCTCTTGCTCCGTAGAAGTCTAACACAGAGCACAACAAATAATCAAGCCTATAAAGATATACGTTGTGAAGAATTTGAAAATATTTCCTTAACTCTCAGAACCATCTTCCCATTCTACTCCATCTTCTACCTCAAGATCTTAATTCAGGCCCTCTAAGGGCATCATTGAAGCTCTTTGTGCAATTCTTCTTCTTCCTCATTGTATAAGAACACAATACACCTTCTCCTCCAGACCACTATTTATCCTATCCACCAAGCCATAATCAGCTTCTATTCTCACAACTCTGAATATTTTATCTTCCTTTCAGCTTAGCTTCAGATGATACTTCCTCCATGAAGTATACTGTTCCCCTCAATATTTGGCTTCCTTCCTCCCACATTAAATTCACTAATAGCTACCCATTAATGTACAAGTGATAGCTCCTTTCTAGAACAGACTCCCTGATAGAAGGTATTGTTTTGATTTTGTCTTTGTATTTCTAATGTCTTAGATAAAGAAGGCATTTATTAAAGATTTAATTGAATTGAATGAAAGTGAAAGGCAGGAAAACAAAGCAGAAACCTCTTATTCTGGTCCCCAAAATAGAGATCAGGATGTACAGCTGGCTTCCTGATTGGGAAAAGCAGGACTTTGATGAATAATGTCTGAGGGTAGAGGACATCTAAGAAAAAAAAATGATAAAAAAGCTACATAATGTAACCACCATCTCAATTCTCTATCCTTATTCATTGCCATAGTCTGGAAGATGAAATTGATCTTTCCTACTTTATGAAGGCTTAGGAAAGTCCAGAAAAAGGTCCTCCCTAGAGCCCATATACTCACCTGTGTTCTGTACCCTTAGCTTCAAAAGGATCTAAGGGGAAAAAAAAAGTATCTAAGAGAATTATAACATAATATAGAGAAAATACAAAGATCTTGTGAATAAATGGGATGTGGAATAGAGGTATAGGTAGAATTGAAGGGAGGTTGAATGAGATTCAGGAATATTTTATGTCAATCAGCCATCAGACAATTTTTATGCATATTATAAAAGGTTAACTCACTTTGGGAGCTAAGTATTTGTCATCTTCTAACTCTTCTCATTCTTTCATAACGTCAGGATTTAATGTTACTTCATACTTTGTAGAATCACAAGTCAATAGACTCTCAAAGTTGTAAGGGACCTCAGAGTCCTCATAAATTGAAGAGTGACCACTTGCCTTTTACTTGAAGACTCCCGGTAAGAGAAGTTGAGTTATTCCCAAAGCAATTAATTTTTCATAACTTAAATTCTCCTTACGTGGGATACTTTATGAGATAATTCCTTCTAAGTATTCATCAAAGTATTATTGGCTAGTCTTTAAATCTCACTATTTTAGCAATTCTAAATCTACTGATTCTCTGTCCCATATCACTACCTCTTCTCTTTAAAAATACAAATGAATCTGTGATATTATAAATGTGGATATGTTCTCTAATGATATGTAAAGAAATTGCTCACTTTAGTCCATTATGTGGAGCTATTTAGTATCTATGTACTTTTATAAATTCACAAGAGACAGAAAAGATCACATAGTCCATACAATATGCTGTGGGACTATATTGCTTTCTCTTAACATCAGGAAAAAATGAGGATATTAGTGGAAACCAATGACTGTCCATTGGCTGGCCAATGGCTTTCACCATGTAGCTAGCTCTCATTTTTTTGTATTTATACATTTTTTGGATGATAACCACTTTGCTAAATCTACATAAATTGTAACTAAAGAATTCTCCTTACATACTAATGTAGTGATTGCATCAAAGAATGAAATCCAGTTACTCTTAAGTGATGTATTACTTATGCAGCAGTGTGAGCACATGGTGCTGACATCTTCCTTTAAAGACATTTACTAAGAAACTCTTTAATAATATACTCCAGAATGTTGAAACTTGTAACCTATAGTAATATCCTCATGAGGTCAAGAGATTCTTAATAAAGAGTCTTTGAATAAATTTTCAAATAAATAAGAGGAAAAGGTAGTAGAAACTCCAGGGTTGACACTATGGATGTTATTGGAATTTTTTCTCAACATGGTACTCTAGAAGAGAACAAAGGTCTACATGGTAAGGCTCTTACTGTCAAAATTGTTTCCAGATGCTCAATATCTCAGTATGACCTAAGTCATAATAGAGTCAGAGGGGAAATATAGAACTACAAGGAAAGTGGGGAGGGAGCCAGTTAAATCTAATGTGGCTGAGAAAAGCAAATTACTCTTAAGGCGTACATTAATACACAGTGTTGATTCTCACATGATACTATGGACCTCTTTCATTGACTTATCACATATTATTTTTGTATTCTAGTTATTGATATATGTAATTGATTTTCCTATTAACTTGTAACTGTCAAGAGTTCACAGTTCATTCCTTATGTAAACTTTATGTAGCTGACAAATGCTAATAATGATGCATTCATTTTCTAATAATGCACTGGGTTCAAGGTATATGTGCTAATTGGAGAAGGGAAAGCATTTCTGAGATAATTAAACTAAACCATAGCTTTGGATGGTAATGAGGCTTCCAAGAAGTCCTGACACCTCACCCTATTAGGAATAAGAAGCTATCTGGCTACTAGAAGAGTGGCAAAGAATACGTTGGGCAAAGCAGAGTGTGTAATCTGTGACAGTCTGGAGGTACCATATTGAATTTTTATGATTACTCTGCCACAAACTAGCCATATAACTTTGGAAAAAGTAATTTCCCTTCTTTGGACCTTAAATTTTACATCTATTAAATGGGGGAGGATGCACTAGATAAACTACAAGGTCATGATAATCAGTGATTTTATAATTCTATGATTTGCACAATGAAGTGGATGGACTAGATTTTCCCTAAAAACTGTCTAAGCTCTAAAGCAGATACTACATCCCATTGTCTCTTCTGAGCAATAGTACAAAAGACTCGCCTTTATTACTGCTGCATACAAGATCAATGCTGCTTCCCTTTTCTCTCCTCCATATTGTCTTTCTTTGTTTCAATATATACAAAAATAATTAACCTAGATAAACAAAGGAACATGGTCTTTGGGGGAAAATAGCTTTAGTTGTTAACACAACAGCCAGCTAGTATTTTGACAATTCGTTTCAGATTATAGGTCAAAATACCAACAATGCTAACACCACACAGTTGGAAATGATTGGATAAGGGCCATTGAACAAGGATTTTCCACAATATATCAAAATCACAAGAACATCTGTTATCAAATAATTGTCTTGATGTATGTTAAGCAGTATTTGATTGACTTTATTTGTCTCATTTGCTACTTGTGGCTTGGTGGGCTGATGGATAGCTTCATGTTAGGCAAAGGAACAAATATGGGGGATTTGTTTTCTTATTTAAAGATTATCACTAACATGTCTATGAAAAAAAAAAAAACTGTGCATTGATGACTATTGCAAGAGGAAATATGACCCAGAATTAAAAAAAAAAAGTGCTAAAACCTGCTAGAGGAAATTGAAACTACAATATTGCTTTTTTCAAAATGAAGATATAGACCTTTTAAGATATTGGTGAGGAATTTTAAGAAATCTTTGTTGGAAAAATGAAGAAATCCAAGGAACTGGATCAATAAATAAGAAATCCAGGTTAAAGACAAGTAGGATCATTTATAATATTTACACCCCATATGGTCTAATTATTTTTATTTATTTATTTATTTGCTGAGGCAATTGGGGTTAAGTGACTTGCCCAGGATCACACAGCTAGGAAGTGTTAAGTGTTTGAGGCCAGATTTGAACTCAGGTCTTCCTGACTTCAGAACAAGTGCTCTATCAATTGTGCCACCTAGTTGTCCCCATAAATTAATGGTTTAATTCTTTAGTGGACCTACCATTGCAATAATGGATATGCTCCATTCATCATCAGAGATGCCAATCCAAACATATCTTCTCAAACTCAGCAGTTCTCTATGTTCTTCCCAAAAGATCCAACCAATAAGCCAGAGGCCACCATTGATTGCAACTATCTATTTACAAAAAATAACTGAAACAGGAAGGGAAGGGGAAAAGTGTGTATGTGTGTGTGTGTGTTTATGATAAAAATCAAAGCTATTGGCTCTGTTTTCTCAAAGCTGTTTTTAATCTAGTCATATGTTAAAGAGCAACTTCTAATCACTCAGTTCTTCATTCTACTAAATTTCCACAATTCTTTGATTTGACCACAGCCTTATACAAATTTAGTCAATTTTTTGATCTTGTCATCACCCATGAATACGGTACTTCCATGTTCAAGAATTCTTATATCTACTTATCTGACTATGATCTATTAACTTTCTACCTTTCCATTGGCCTTCCTTTCCGAGACCCTACATTTAGTTCAATCTGTGATCCTCAGTGCCTTGATCTCTTTGTTCCCTGCTAGGTCATCTCCTCTGATTAGCCATTTTCTTCTTTTTTCTCCATCCTGACCACTTGGTGAAGTAGTTCAACTCTATACTGTTTTCTTCTCTTGATCCCTAGTCCCTTTGTCATACCACCAATTATGCCCTCCTAAGTTTTAGCCTTGGCTCATTCCTACTTTCCAGTACTTTTGTTCCTACATGTGAACAAAGATAGAGAAAATCATGCAACCATTCTGGTTGGGTCCACTAAAATTCAACTAAGCTTTATCTTAACTAAGCTCTCCTAGGTAGACAATCCTGATATACTTCCCTTATAACTCATCATTTCACTCTCTGCAGTAACTATTCCAAATATTTTCATCGCTCTTCAATCCTCCCATGACTTCCCTTCCCTCTATCCTTTCAGCTGAAAATTTTGTTTCACACTTTACAGAACTGAAGCTATTAACTCTCTCTCTTCTTCATATTTTATTATTCAAATGCTCTCTGCCTCTTTCTCTTCCTTCATTCCTATCTCTCTTGAGAGATTCATTCTCAAAGCTAACTCCTCTATCTATTCAACAAATTTCTCCCTTTTGTCATCCTCACTTTATTATTTCTTTTCAATCTCCCCTGTCTATGGACTTATTTCCTACTATCTACAAACATGCCCATATGTCTCCCATTCTGAAAAAAAAAAAAAAAAAAAAAAAAACCTCACTTGATCCTTCCATCCTCAATAACTATTATTCTATAATTCTTCTGCTCCTTGAATCTAAAACTCCTTTAAAAAGAGTTTACAATACTTGTCACTATCAACCAAATCAACCTGCCACAATGCTCCAAGATCAAATGCAAAATTCATTGTTTGGTATTCAAAGCCCTTCATTATGTAGTCCTCTCCTACATTGCTTATACCAAACTCCCCAAAGTACTCTTTAGTCCAGGGATATTGGCATCGTTGCTGTTCCACAAATAGAATATTCTCTTGTTGATTTCCCCATGCCTGAAAGAATCTGAATTGAAGAATGGAGTTTGGGTGAAGACAGTCCTTCATTAAAGAATTCTCTATATTAACTGTCCTTAATGTTTGTTCCAGAGTCTTCAGAGATCAAAAGATTCTTTTAGGGAAGCTTGGGATGGTAAAGTTATTTTCATAATAATATTAGAAAATGTTGTAATTTCTAATATGCTCCATATTAATAGACATAACCTACAAAAGCTAAAAATTCAGGGTGTGGGTGTGGGTGTACATGAGGTTTCTCAATAATTTTTAAGAATGTAAAAGGATCCCGAGACCAAAAATTCTGAGAACTATTGCCCTATCCCAGTGAGGTCAGGGGTCTGGAATCACTCCACATCTCTCTCTTTACCTTCACTCCTCCAAAAGAGGTGATTTATATCCCAGAATCTCAGAGTTGAAAAGCAAATGTATACTGGAACCTATTTAAACCAGCTAGAGAGGATTGTTAAATTTTCAGTGTTTGCCATTTGGAAATGGCAAACTATGCTCAGTTTAATATTTTGATTTCTTAAGTCTTAAGAAATTGATTACATGTTAATAAAGCAGATTAAACTGGAAATGTTATGTAAATCCATTCTATAATGTATTACCCCTCTTCTTCCCTCTCTTTCTTTGAAGAGCTGGTTGCTAAACATTCACTGTGTCATCACTACTTAGAAGAAACTTTAGAAGCTTTTACATCCATGCCTAGAACGATACTTGACCAATAATCACTTCTACATCTATAACAAACGATCATTCAATCTCTATCCAATGACCTCTGGTAATAGGAAACCTGCTATATCTCAAGGCAATAATTTCCACTTTTATGTTGATTTAGTTGTTATGAAGATTTTAACATCGGACAGAGAATAAGTAGTGATGCCTGGATTGAATTATTGCAGCAAACTCATATTTACCTCATTGCTATTATTTTGCTTTTATTGTTGTTGTTGTTGCTTTTCAGTGTTCACACAGCATAAATATCAAGTTCCCTTTCTTTGTATTTATAACATTAAAACAACTTTCAAATATGTTAGTTCCTTCTGTAAACTATATTTGAAAAGAGAGGAGTAGACAAGATGTAAAATAAAAGCCTTCTTCTTTCGGAGCTGTACTTGAAACAATAATTTGTCAGTTTCTCAAGGTCACATTTCTGTGAATACCAGTGTTATCCTTTCTTTCTTACACTGCTGTCTTCAGGTTCTTTTCAATGTTTTAGGAAGTTCTGCAATTTATAGCTTGTGTCTACATGATGCCAGTGAATTCAGGCATACTGTGTTATTTGCCCTAATACATCTTTCCTCCTTTATATCGATTGTCTACATGACCTGTAATGAAACAGAGAGATCAAACACAGTTTCCCTGGAACACTTGTCTTACTTCGCAAATAGTTTAAATTAGATCCATTAGCAGGAATGCCCTGGGAGCAGTCAGTTTTAGGTCAATGGCTTTTAAATCTTGCATCCTAAATAAACAAGCCTTTTTTTCTTCTTTCTTTCTTTATTGTTTTTTTTTTTTTTTCCAAAAAGAATTGGAGGAGGGTTGTGACCAGAAGAGAATAAAAAGTCTTCAAGGGAAAAAGGAAAACATTGCATTGAATAACAGGATTGACTCTCAGAAAATCCCTGAAGAGATGTTGATTTAAAGTTGGATACTTCAACAATAGTATTATGCAATGTATTATTTTGTGTGTTAGCATTTTGCCTTCATATACTGGCTATATCTTAGCCCGCTATTGGTACACACATCGAGCATATGAGTGTATCTAATGGTGTAACAACAAAAAAGGAGTGATTTAAAAGAAGAAGAGTGATGGAAGAGAAAATTGTCACTGAGGAAGGGATAATGGACAACCTGCTTCTCCTTTTCATGCTGTTTCTATTTGTATTAACCTATTCATGTATATGTTATCTTCCATAATAGAATCTGTTTCTTGACTAAAAGGACCATTTTACTTTTGTCTTTGCATCTCTAATACCTAGCACATTATGGAGCACATAGAAGATTCTTAATAACTTTGTCTTATAATGCGCATTGATGGAGATTACATAATCAGTGTTTCACACCTGAGTGAGCAGTGAAGTTGCCAAGAGATTTAGAAAAGTGAGATTTTGATCTTCTGGCTTCTAGCTTTCAAAGAAAAGAAACATGATTCCAGATTTTCTTTATGTAGAAGTAAGTGAAATAAGAAAAAAAAAAAAAAACTATGGGAAAAAAGTCAATATGTAGAGGGGCCAATCTTCAATCATATCTGTGACTTCAGTTTAAAATAATAGAGATTTGGGGAAATTTCTCCTTAGGCAAAATTAGAAATACCTTCTCTTATTTGAGCTGAGAAATTTTGTGTCTGGTGGGGAGATCTGTGTAATACCTAGCATATTTTTATCTGTAAAAATTCTCTGATTTCTATTTGGTGTTGGTTCAGATAAATGGATTTATTTGCTATTCACTATGTGTGGTCTTTTGTTAACTGGCATTTGGTAGGAATGCATTCAAGTCTCAGATATATAACTTTCTCAGTAAGGGATAACAATCAGAAACTCAGCTTGAATCTCAAATTTATTTCTCTTAGACTAACAATATTTAGGAAGTAGATAGATATAATTCTGTCGTGGAACCCTCTCTCTTAGAAGAGCAGATTGGCCAGCCTCATGACCCCAAACTCCAGCTTCCCTCTTGGCAAGTATCAAAGTCCCCCTTGAAGAGGGTGGGCAGGGGAGATATCTATTCATGCCCCTCTAAACAGATTACATCTAAACAGACCTTTGTGGATGCTCATAACTGACAAAAGCTCTCTCTCTCTCTGTTTCTCTCCCTCTCCCTCTTTTCCTCCCTTCTCTCCCCTCTCTCTCTCTCTCTCTCTCTCTCTCTCTCTCTTTCTGTTTTTGTCTCTCTCTATGTCTGTCTGTCTCCCTACACACACACACATAGTGTATAAGACACATGTGTGCCCAATATACAACACAATGCATGTGTTGTAAATTGATGCACATATGTGCATGTAGATGCATGTGTGTATACATATGTGTTGTAATCTTCCCCATCATAGCCATACCATAGTGTCCAATTGATTGGCTTCAGTGGAACCCTGATAGATAATTCTAACTCCCTTTGGAGAAACCCAGTTTACTTTGTTTCAGTTAGAGGGACAGAATATATGTACACACTTTATAGCGGAGGAGCCAGAGGAAGGCAAAATCTCAGCAATATAAGAGAAGGTATAATAAATTCTTACATCTTCTTGGTATTGATCAGTTTATGCAGTTTTTACTAAAGATACCAAGCAGCCAGTGATTCTGGATTGACCTGATCAGATTGATTGCCCTCTTCATAAATGAAAACAAATAAACAGCTGAAAACTGAACTCTTAGATTTTCCTTTCTTTTCTGCTTGGGGAAATTAGAGTTGAAGTGAATAGGGATTATAGTCTGGCATAAGGGTACTTGATTGGGCTTTCTGGCTACTATATCCAAACTTATTTTTACCATTGATTTTCAAATCTAATAACTTTTGTGGAGGTGGCACAGGGCAGAAGGGAACTGGTATGTCAGTGGATTCTTAATCCCAATCAAGTATTATTTACATGACACTAGGCTACCTATTGCTGTTGTCCAACTCATTCTTTCTTATTCCTACATCTGCCTTGTCTTTATTTCAAGCTTTAATATATGAGCAAACTGTCATCGTTTAAAATTACATACATATGTACATATACATGGATATGTGTGTCACAACAGAGAATTTCCTATATACAAAATCTCTTTAACAATAATAATTGGCCAATTCTATCTTTGTGATAGTTTAAAAAAAAAAAAAAACGGTCTGGGGAACTTAGGTTTTAAGTGACTAGCTCATAATCATTTAGCCAATGTATGTCAGAGGAAAGACTTGATACCTCCCCCATCTTCATAACTCCCAATTTATATTCATTATTCATTATAATTCTCAGCAATATTGGAGTAAAGACAGAGAAACAGAATCTATTTAGACTGAACAAAACCTATTTAAGTTGTGCCAAAGAAATAGACCAGAATGACAGGACATTTTTAGGAGTTACAGAATTAAATGGTTTCAGGCTGGGAATGCTCAGCAACTCAGCCTTGAAAAGCCTTGTCAAAAGATTGAAATTCAAGAAATTCTATTCTTATAGAAATAGAGGAGATCATGAACAAAATTTGGGAATATGATTGTTCAGAGATAAAAGAGGGGAAAAAAGGAAAGGCTTAAGTATAAAAAAACCTAGTGAAGTGGAATCAATTAGGGGGAACAGAGAAATGGTGCTAAACACAAAGGCCTGAATTTAATTCTACCTCAACCACTTACTAGTTGTGTGACCCTATATAAGTCATTTAATTTCTCTATGCCTACTTCTTCATCTGCCAAATGGGAATAATAATAGTACCTCTCCCTCTGTCTTGAGTACATGTGAGCATAATTATTTTTAGCTCATGTGAGCAACAAAATTAAAAACTAAACATTTTTCTGATCCATAAGACCTCTCAAATGCCTTGAAAATAGAACTTATGTAATAAAGATAAAATAATTTCAGTTGTTTTCTTGGCCTAGGACACTGAAAATCCAAAAACAAACAAAAAAAATAAAACCTAATGAATTGATAGTCATTAAATTTGAATTAATTCAGCAACCCTGCCTCACATACCAAGTACCTGGAAGCAAGGTTGCAATAGTATATTCAAAAATCTGGCATATGGGCTTCTAACAACATCTACCCTCATAGCCCAGTAGTTCCTCCCTTTTTCCAATGCCATACAAATCTTTGATCTAGATTGTAGTTGAGTTATAGAGCTAAGAAACAGAGAAAGTAATGCAGGACATCAGGTCAGGACATTGTGGTGGGAGTGATGGGATTCTAGCAGCAATCAGAGAATTGAGGAAATCCCCTTTTGGTCAGCGTAAGTCCTTCGTGAAAGAACTCATGAACCCGAAGAGTTTTAGATGGCAAAAATGGAAATTTATTGTTGGATGAGAAGTCAGCTTTGCTAGAAAAACTGATTTCTTCAGTGGCAGAATCCTATTAGGGAAATGGAGGCTGGCACTGAGAAGAGTAATGGCAAGCAGCTATGCCCTACTCCAAAATTCTGCAAAGAAATGAGTAAACAGAAACTTATTTCATGAGTAGATCTTGGCAGGGGTGGGGAGATGGGGTGGAGTGGGGGTGGGGGTGGAGGGGTGAGGGGATGGGAACAGTTTGAACTGATCACACCAGGATCTCCCAGTTGAAATTACTTTTAAGGCTTTTTCAGCCTGAATTTGAATGGACTTCCGAGTATCAGTGAAGGTGATTTGCCTTAGAAATGGCCCAGCCTGAGAAGCTCTCTCACAGACTCCACGAGCCTAGAAGGCCAAGAATCAAAGGGGACAGAATTTCAGAATGTTAATTTTACAAATCAAAAGGGAACACAGTTTCACACCCCTATCAGGTGTATACAGGAAGGATATTCTTTGTAAGAATCCACTACAATCTGAGGGAAAGAACATCCAGCTGGGGCCAGATCTGATGACCCAAAAGTCAATTGGGGTAGGGACTTAGGCCAGTGAACTATGAATTACTCATCCTGGGAGGAAGTTGGGATATTTTGAAATCCAGTGCCCAAGGAAACCACCATCAGAAGAGTAAGAGTTAGGAAATGAATAGGGGAAAATCTAAGAGGGTAAAGAGATTAACATTTACAAAAGACCTCAAAAAGAAGGAAATCCAAAAATATAAAATATAAGTAGACAAAACAATAGAGAAAACATTAACAGTAGGATGAAATATACAGATCTCACAAAAAAGTCCAGGCATCTATGAAAATATATTGCAAAATGAAGAAATATTATATACTTTATGAGATAGAAGATGCTATGGAATTTGAGGAGAGTATGAAACAACAATTACTTGACTAGTTTAAAAAAAAAAGTGAGAATTATGAAGGCAGAATTCATGATCCATAAAGTAAAAAAGAAGGAGCAGAATAGAAAAACTGGAATCTAAATGGCAAGTTTCAGTGAAGAAATAAACATACAGAAAAAAGTTGGGAACACAAATACATGGAAGGGAAGTATAACCAAAAGAGAAACAAAACAAAACAAAACAAAAACAAAAACAAAAAAACAAAAAAAACAAACAAACAAACAAACAAAAAAACTTCAAAAGAAAATACGCTCACCATTCAAGCAAAACATACTGATCTTGGAGACAATATACATAGAGAAAACCTAAGGATCACAAGTCTCTCAGAAGAACAGAACTGCATAAAAAAACAAAACAACAACAACAACAAAAAAAAAAACCTCACCCCAAAACCTTAACAGCCTAACACAGGAAATAACAGATGATAACAACACAGAACTTCTGAACAAAGAAAATGAAATTCCAATTGAAAGAATTAACAAATCATCTCCAAAAAACAAATAGCACTCCCCCCAAAAAAAAAAAAATTCAAGGCTATAAACTTTTAGACATCTTGGTTAAATTTAGCAGTTCAATTCAGAAAATAAATTTCTTCCAATTATGTGCAGAAAATTCTTCAAATACAAAGAAAAGGGAATTTGAATAATGCAAGACTTTTCTTTACCCATGAGAAAACCTAGGAGAGAATGGAATAATGTATTGTGAAGAGCCATGGAAGCCAGGAGACATTCCATAGTAACCTACTCTGCCAATTTGACTTTAACCATACAGGAATAAAGATGGATGCTCAATCTAGAGTTTTTTAATATAGATCTGTTTGAATTTTTTTTTAAAGAAAAACCAAAGAAAAGGCGAGTGTTAGTTTATTTATCCAAACAGCAGAGATATAAAAAGTGAAAAAAATCTAGCAACCAAGGACAGCAACAGTAGCAGAGTGATTGTAATGAGACCAGTAAAAACTGCTTTCTAAATTTATACAAGGAGACAGAGATGAAGATAGAAGACACGTGGTAGTAAGAGTGAAAAGATGGCCATACAGTATTATAATCAGAACTTGGTGACACTATGTCTTCAGATAAATTAATGTTTCTGTTTTGTTTTATTTTGTTTATGAGAATACATTATACCATGGACAGATACACAAAGGGGTGAGAGAGAGGAGGTAATCAAGATATCAAGAATACAGAGAAAAATGTGTAATATGCCAATGTAAAATTGCCAGTGCAAATAATTAGGAAAAAATGATTGTTGTGGTTTCCAAAAATAAATATCTTATAGGGCAGTGTGTATGGAAGAGGGGAATTATAGAAAAAGGAGGGAAATGAAGGAGGCTTGGCTTTGGTGATGGAAAGGGGCTCTACTGATGAATGCTCTGGTTGGTGAAGATAAATAATCTGTGAAGGGAAATGAGAATCCTATTCTGGGTTTTGGCCCAGGAGAGTAAGTGCTTAAGAAATATATTCATATAACCTCAGCATCATGGAATTGGAACAAAACATAACTCAAAAAACATATAGCAGCATCTTTATGTGAAAGATAGTATCATTATTTATATTTAAAGATACTATGGGGATCATATAATCATGGAATGTGGTGCTAAGGATCAGTCTAACCCACTCATTTTTAGACGAGAAAGCTGAAATCTAGAGTACATAAATTAGTTGCTAGAGTTCACTTAATTGTTAAATGGTGGAGCCAGTATTTCAAACCCATATGGGTATCTAGCATTTCTTTTCCTTGACCCCACTGACTCTTAGAAGTCATTTTATTCTTCCTTAGAGAAATCATTCTAATCCTAAAGTTGCCTCTTGTGCAATTGGAATAATAGATAAGAACTTGACCATGGAAGTTCTAAGTGATAGATGAGCCCACCTAGAATTTAGTCCCCAATTTGTGTTTGCGTTAGGGATATGATGCTATTTGGGTAAAATTTGGACAAAATCTTTCTTCTGAGGTGATTCCCCGCCCCCATTCTACTATCTCCACTTCACCTGAAGAACAAGAGTCCACTTCAGCATGTTGGCAAAATAGGAGAGAGAGAGACAGTGATAGAGAGACAGACAGACAGAGAGAGAGAGAGAGAGAGAGAGAGAGCGCATGAAAAGCCTGTGAATTTGTTATCTAATCCGTAATTGATAGATGGCACAAGGAAACTGGTGGAGATCTGCATACTGACATTTGGGTAGGTCCTAACCTATTTAATAATGCTAGACAATAAACAACAATTACTTCCCTCCTTTATAATGTCAAATCCCTTCATAAAATATTTACATTGGGCAGCAATCCAGCTTTTATGGTCCTTGTCTAGACGACTGGAGGAAAAAATAGCAAACAATTCCATGGTCTGGTGATGCTTTCTTGTTGCCTTGGTAGTCAAAAGAGATTGGTACTCATTCGATTGCTTTGATTGTTCAGAAATCAGCTGTCAATCAATACTGCCTCCCCAAAATGGAAGCCACTAGGCCACAGATGACCTAGTCATTTCATCAAGATACACAATCTATGTACCAGACGAACTTTCATTCTCCATATCAGTGCTGATGTCAATAAGGGTCACTGGCATAAAGTGAGAGAAATCCCTGTGAACATTTCCTGTATAAGGAGAATGAAATTCTGTTGTTTTCAGACAAAATGCCCTTAATTACCTCTGTTACAGGGGGATTTAGGAGTCAACTATCTTTGGACAGGCATTATTAGTTAAAATTCACTGGTTGCTCAGAAATCATCTGTGCTTTTTTGAGATTCCATGAATAAAACACCTGAAGATAAGACACAAAACACCAGAGGGAGAAGGAAGGGTAATAACAAATCTCTTTTCTCCCTTGTGAAATAATGACTTTCAGCAAGAGAAGAATGGAGGAAAATGTCTTGCACTCTATCAATGGAGTTAAGCAAAAGAGAGAAAAGAAAATGGAGGTGGGGTGTGGGTCAGTAAAATAGCCTTGAAATGATGGAAGTATACACTTTTATAATACTTAGGAGAATACGTTCATATTCATTGTTTTAATTATTCATTGTAAGAATCCTGTACTGTAGGTATTGTTATTATTGATAGAACTATTATCATTATCATATTATTATTATTGATACAAAGAAGGATTGGCAAATACCATAGGTATTATTATACCTATTTCACAGATGAGAAAATTGAGAACATATGACATAGCTAGTGTTGGATGCTCCAAGTTCTTCCAACTCAGTCACTTTCAGTTACTTTAGTGAGAACAATTATTAAAGGACTGTATAATCTTTCTACCCTATGCCAATGTCAATGATTGTTTAACTGTTGCTATTCTTTTTTGAAGGTAAGTATAATATAATGGAAAAGGTGTTGCCAATAAATGTAGAAGAATTTTGAATGTAAATTCCATTTCTACTACTTACTAGTTATGCAGCAGTTGGAATCTTTACAAACTGTGAAGTCATTAGAGTTGATAGAGACAATAATTATCTAATTTAGCATGGTTCGGTATCCTTGATCTGATCTTACAAGGAGATGTTTTGGCCCAGAACCTGAAACAAGGTACTAAGTAGAACTAATTGATACAATGCTTATGTTCACACCTTTACTCATTGGAGTTCATTTGGGAGATTTCAGGGTTTAGTATGAGATATCTGAATTCACATCTCCCTTGAAGCTCTTAGGGCCAGAGAGCATGTTGGGAGATAGCCCACAATCCTACTCTCTCACATATAAGAAACAGACAGAGGCTCTCGGAGAGAGTTCAGCTGAATTAGATTGGAGAGGAGCACTCTGGGCCAGACACAGAGCACACTGGGAGATTGAGAGTCAGAAACCTTCTCTCGGAGGCAAGACAGATTCAACTTGGTGCTAGCTGGAGGCTGAAGAAAGCAGGGGCAGAAGCAAAAGACAAAGCTGCAAGAGCTCTTAGAACCAAGCAGAGAGATAGTACTCAACTAACCGGGTTATTTTGGAAGAAGAAAATAAACGTTTGCATTTTATCACCTGGCTGTGTTTTGAGGTGATTATTACTTTCAACTGCAAGTAAGGCTGCCTCCAGAAAACCTCCCCAAGAAACCTGTTCTCCCAGAGAGAACCTATTATTTTAAAGAAGAAACACTCCACATGGGACTATGGCCAAGTCATTTAACTTCTGCAAAAGGGATATAATAACATTTTTAGAACCCATTCCATGACATGGTAATACTGAAAAAAAAAAGATAATATATATAAAATGCTTTACAAATCTCTCTTTTTTTCCATTGCTTTATTTTTTATTAAAAGCTTTACAAATCTCTCTTTTTTTCCATTGCTTTATTTTTTATTAAAAAAAAATTAGGGGACAATTACGTGGTGCGGTAGATAGAGTAGCAGCCCTGAAGTCAGGAGGACCTGAATTCAAATCTGGCCTCAGACACTTAACACTTCCTGGTTGTGTAGCCCTGGACAAGTCACTTAACCCCAATTGCCTCAGCAAAAATAAATAAATAAAATTATTCTATGATTTCTATCTTATTTTTCATTTTAAACAAACACTGCTTTATGAATCATGTTGGGAGAGAAAGATCAGAACAAAAAGGGAAAAAATTATGGGAGAGATTAAAAAAAATAGAAAAAAGAAGTGAATATAACATATGCTGATTTACATTCAGGGTCCTTGGTTCTTTTTCTGGATGCCGTTGGCATTTTCTGTGCAAAATCTATCGGGATTGATTTGGATCACTGAATCACTGAGAAGAACTAAGTCTTTCCTAATTGATCATCTCACATTCTTGTTGTTAATGTGTACAATGTATTCTTGGTTTTACTTGTTTCAATCAGCATCAGTTCATGTAAATCTTTCCAGTTCTTTCTAAAACCAGCTTTTTTGTCGTTTTTTTTTTTTTTTTTAATAGAACAATAATATCATCTTCATATCCCACAACTTATTCAGCCATTTCCCAATTGATGGACACTTTACTCATTATCCAATTCTTTGCTATCATATAAAGTGTTGCTACAAACATTTTTGCATCATGAGTCCTTTCCCCTTCTTTACAATTTCCTTGGGATACATACCTAGTAATGTCACTGCTAGTTCACAGAGTATGCACAGTTCGAGAGTTCTTTAGCCAGATTGCTGTCCAAAATGGAGGAAGGAAGGAAGGAAGAAAGGAAGGAAGGGAGGGAGGAAGGTGAATGAGATAAGGTGAGATCTTTCAAGACAGTTGTGAAAATTGAGTAAGGCTTCATCTATTTCAAAGTTTGAGTAGGCCTGAAGGATTTTAAGCATTAAGTTAAGGGCATCCTTAAAGTGTCTCCTCCCTGCTATTCTCCTAAGGGCATACTTAAGTCCCCTTCTTGTTATCTTCCCTATTCAAATATGGGCAACTATGTACTTATTGGTCAAATTCAATTTCTTGGATAGTTCCCGCATTTAGAATGTAAGCTCCTCAGCCAATAAGGATGAGGGTCAGTGGTGGGAGAGGGAATTTGTGTTAGGGATTAAAAGCGTTGACCCTGCCCCCTACTATGCTTCCTCCCTTCGATTGTCTGCTCGATGGGTGGGAAGCCCTCCCGAGAATGTATAATAAACTTTGCTTTGCTTCTAGAGATCTCTCCAGTCTTTTTTTTTTTTTTTTTTTTTTTTTTTAATTAAATAGTTTCTGACCCACACAAAGGGAAGGAGGGAAGAAAAAAGGAGGGAAGGAAGGAACCAGAATTAAACAGAAAAGTTAATCTACTAACACAGGACTCAAGAGAACCATAGATAGATTAACAGGAGAAAATAAATATTATTTAAAGATTAAACTGTTTATATAACCTAGATGGGAAAATGATACCTGTAATTCCTGAGAACTATATCTATCACTGGGACAAAAGGAAATAGACATCATATGTACTAAGAGTGTAGTCCTGAGTGAACTCTGATGTGATGACATCAAAGAAAAAGATATTAAGAGGTGAGAAAAGGTCTGTACTGGAAAAAGAAGAAAGGGAAGTATAATGATAAAATTAGTTCACCTGAAAAGGGGCAAAAGATCTTTAACAATCAAGGGAAAGAAGAAAGGGAGATGAGCATTGTCTGGAGCTTGATCTCATCAGTTTTGGCTTTAAGAAGGAATAACTTAATCATTCAGTTGATGTTGGAATCCTTACTAACTGCTAACTAATTAGAATTGATCTAATCTTACAAGAAGATTTTGGGCAGAACCTGAAACAAGGTACTAAATAGAACTAATTAATACAAGGCTTGTGTTCACACCTTTACTCATTGGAGTTCAATGAGTTCACACTAACATTTGGTGATTTCTCTAATAATATAAAGAAATAGGAGGAGAAACAAGAAAAGAAAAGAAAAAAAGGGACAGAATAGAAGGGAAGACCAAAACACTAGGGAAAAAGGTAAGAGAAAGAGGGAAGTGGTGATAGAAGATAAGGTAGTGGGTGGAATGCATTAAAAAAAAAATAAACACTACTAAGTGAAGGGGAAGGGGTGAATGGAGATAATATGGTAGTGGGTGGGGTGGGTAAAAATTAAGATTATTATTTAATGTTTTTCCATAATTTCTCAATAGAGGATCCATGTAAGCTGCTAGAGGCCTGCTTTTAGCTGACTCTATTTTCAAAGTTGTGTATCAACCTTTTGGTTGTTGTATAAATGTGTTTCTTTAAGAGAATTCAAGTGAATAATATTAGTTGACATTTATATAGCTCCTTAAATTTTTGCAAATCATATTTTTAGAAATTTGTAGATTTATAGCATTCCATTAATGAAATTCATTTCATTTTCAGGTTACAGTAATTTCTAAGAAGTTTTGCCCAAAATTGAAATTTCATTTTTCTCTTTAACTCCTGATTTTCCTAATCCTGATTTTTGTGAATAAAGAGTACCTAGCCATCCCATATTCATTTTGTGCAAGCAAAAAATCCCTCTTCTCCATGACAGAATTTCAAAACTTAAATATGGTTGTCTCCCTAAGATTTTTCATTTAGCCTTTTCCAACTAAATTTTATTTCATTTTAGTCTTTAGGCATCTTTTTGAAATCTGCATCTGTAATATGACATGTCAAATATCCTTCATAATTTGGTGTCTTATAGTAATGTTACAAACATGGTCACCTTGACATATTCTAAAAGTGTGTTATTTTTCTATCATCTGACCTACAATTCTATATCTAGTCAATAGAAATAATACAAGAGCTGTAATCTAATGTTTTGCTGAAACCCAGTAAGAAATGGTTGAATTAAGAGTTACTTTTTTCCAGAGTCTAGTGAGGAAAAATCCCAAATTTGAAGTTTGAGATTTGTATTCAAATCTTAACTCTACATTTTATTACTTTGTGAGTTTGGGCAAGCCATTTAATGGGACTTAAAGGGACTCAAAGGGACTCTCAGTTTCTTTATCTTGTAAAGAGAAGGGATTAGGCCAACTGACCTGCAAACTTTCATTCCAACTCTAAAGGAATGTTTTTATGATCCTATAATCTATAAATATGGTAATCTTGTCAAAAAGGAAATAAAATTAGTTAAGTATTCACAATTGACAAAATGCATATGGAAACAAAGGAATATGCTTTTTTGAAGTAAGTCATTTATTCAAGTAATATAAACATTAAAATCTTTATATTATTCATTGGTTTATGAATCTATAATTATCAGTCTAGATTTAAATAGACACTTTAGAAAGAAATAAGGATAGTTGATGATTATCAAATTTAGAGTTAAAAGGAATTGGTTAGAGACTTTTTTCACTCACTGATCTTATTTTAAGAAGAATAAATTGAAGCCTACTGATAGGAGAATAAACTACCCCAAACACAAAAATATAGTAACAAGAAGGGTTAGGATTTCAACCTAGGTTCTGAGGCTGAACATCTGTGCTATTTGTATTAATAGTTTATTTAATCTAGATCATAGTGAAACCACATTTTACTATACATTTATATGAAGAATAATCAGGGGGAGTTGGCTTTCTAAGAGAAGACATATACAATCATCACCATCATCATCATCATCACCACCACCTTTACCATCATCGTTTTTGTAGCCAGAATACTATTGGATAGAGGCAGGTTAATAGAAAGAAATTAATTTCAAGTATATAAACAGAAAATCAACCTGTGAATCTTTGATGCAAGGACTATATGAGGGATGCTTTACACACTGAAGAAAAGGAGAGCTCTTAGAACATCACTGCATTTACGGCTGTGCTAACCTCAAAGTCACAAGTATAGTTTTATTAAATTAAATCCTTATCTGAACTCTCTGGATCCTAGTTGTCCATGACAAAGGATGTATAACTTTTTCATAGGAAAATGATGATAATGATGAAAATTTATATTCATATGTCAATTTAAGCAAAATGATTGTCTCACTTTTAATCTTGTTTTGAAATAATATTATTCACATTTTATAGAGGAAGGAATTGAATATATGGAAAATTAAGAGATTTGGCCAAGATCACATAGCTAGCTAGGAAAAGTTGAGAATTCAGATTTGATCTTTTGCCAAGCACAGTATTCTTCAGTAAGATAGGGCTACAAAAATACTACTTGAAAAATCTCACATTCTAAAATGTATATCTTACAAAATATTACAACAATAATCTACAGAGAAGAGAGAAGGAGAACAAGAAAAGGAGAGATGAGCAGAAAGTGGAGTAATTCTTGCCCTAGTGAACATAGAATTTAATTTTTATCCACTGATGATATAAATTGTTTCTATGCTAACTTATATTCTTATATTCATCTTTTTATATGGATTATGGTTAATGTGGATAGTTTGGTATATTATAAATAAGATGAATAATTCTAGAAACAGATATCACAGAAAACAATAGTCCAAGGCAACTTTTTCTTATTAACATTCAAAGCATTCATGAATTCTTAAAACATCTTTGTGAGACAAGGGAGGCTTCTTTCCTCATTAAGAAAGCAAAGCTTATTCTGGTATGCACCAGCTAATTCCTTCCCTAAATGTTTGCTGTCATGTAGGTAATGATAATAATAATTCACCTTTACATAGTGATTTACCATTTAAAAAGCATGTTACACAGATTAGTTCTTATGAGCTTTACAAGAGTTCCATGAAGTAAGTAGGACAAACATAATGGTTATTAATATTTTACAGATGGTGAAACTGAGGCACAGAGACTAAGATAGCTCTTAAAATAGAATTAAAATGATGACTTTTCCACTACATTATTATATCTGTCTATAGCAGACCATCATAAAAAGGTCACAGGGAACTTTGCTTTATTAATCTTATTTTTAGAGATAATTTTTGTATCAGTTTTATTTCTAAGCTATTCATTTCATGTCTTATAGTAAAGATTTTAAGAGAAAGAGGCAGGGAAAGCGGGTTAGCAAGGCCTGTGAAATCATCAAATGTCTTTGACAGTATGTACATGATTCTTATCCAATAGTACCCCACTTTTGCTAAGAGAGGAGGCTAATTCATTATCTCAACTGTTGGAGTTAAATTATTAATATGAAATACAGATCCAAGAACATAAGATCAAATAACAGAACCTTAATGAAATAATCCAAATTAGAGATAATTCTTAAAAGTCCACTTTGAGAAAGGGATAAAGCAGATGTCCCCTCATTCATGGTGATTTGTGAGGGGAGTTCCAAAGCCTTCTCCTCATAATTTATCTTCATCTGTCAAAGCTCATGCCAAAGATACCATCTAACAATGCTCATAAAAAACACTTGGAAAAATGAATCCTTGATGGAACAGGAAGCTGAGCAGGATATTTAAGATTCAAGATTCAAATATACCACTAGACACTGAAATATGACAAGGAATCAGAAGTAAAGGAACCAAATCAAGTTTATGGTTTTAAACTGCCAAAAGCATTCTTGATTGATAGAGATTTTCTTTTTTTTCTTTCTTTTTTTTTTTTTTTTTGATATTTTTTGTGGAGATCTGAAAGAACTCAAAAACTAGGAAACCAACCAACCAATGAAGAAGAAGAAGAAGAACAACAACAACAACACAACTCTGGAAAAGGAGGAAAAAGCACCCAGAAGTACCATAAGAATTAATTAAGTTAAATTGATTAAATTATAAAACTGGGCAATGTAGAATGTTACAATACTAAATCAATCAGTAATAAGAAAAAAAAATGTAGATTATATTTTCAACAGAATTGATGCATTCAAACATTGCAAGAGGTTTTTTTTTTTTTTTTTTTTTTTTTTTTTTGAGAAGCTAAGCAGACTGTCTTTATCTAAAGCCTAGACAAAATAAAAGCACAGCACAATTCCAATCCTAATGCATTCTCACTTTATCTTTATTCAAATGTTCATATAGGGAAGGGAGAGCTATTATTGTGCTAATCTAGTATCCTTTTCAAAGCTCCTAAGTACTCTAGTTATAGGCTCTATAGAAATACTTGGACAAATAGATTTCCTGTGTAAGAAAATTCAGAGGCAAATGATATAACCATATTATGAGCATGAATGGTATAATTAAAATTAATACACTGTATCAAAATCACCCCAAAAGGCTCTTTTTTTTTCAATATCTACTTTTATAATTTCAAATAATTGCTAACTGAAGTAATAAATGCATTCATTTCCAAATTCATTTGGCAGGACTGAAAACTTAAAATGAAAATGATAAGGAGTTTAAAATAAACAATTTGATTACTCTCTCCCTGTTCATAGATAATTCAGACTCAAGTCAAGGGCAGTTAATTTTGTGCCTGAAAGAAGAATTACATTCAAGAATGATATTGCTATATCTTAGTAATGTTTACTATATGGATTTTAAAAAATCTCAAATCACTAACTTCCATTCCTCTAAATATTTAAAAGAAGTTAGTGAACCTATAAAGATTGGGATGGGTATTTGGGAAGGAAAAAGTGCATATTTATAGAAAACCAGCAAATCGATCACTCAAATAAGGTCTTTCTTGAGGTTTTCTACTGTTTTAGCTTTTCTCATTGTATCTTCAGCACTTCGCATTGCACCTTGTAAATACTAGATGTTTAATAAATGCTTATTGAATTGGATTAAATTGAATGAAACAATCCTTATTCCTCCAAAGTTTGTGGATACCACTCAGATTTTGAATATAACAAATATATGGATCACAAAGATTAAGAAATTATGAACTTCTTGTTGTTGTTTTTTGGTTGTTGCTTTTCAAAAATTTAAATAAAGACATAAATACATCTTGGTAGCCAATATGAAAAAATACTATGTACAGGAGTATATGCATACACATGTACATACATGCATGTATGCATACACACACACACACACACACACACATACACATGCTAAGTTTTTCCTTCCACTTCCCAAGAGGTAGGGACACAGTGTTCCCATGATCTGGAAAATCTGCATAGAAATTTTTTCCCTATTTTCATACCAGAGAAGAAGTCTGAAACATTAAAGTACTGAAAGATATAAATATGTTAATGCTATATAATATTATACATATATTTTATGCATTTATGAGTTTCTAAACTTTTTCTGTGTCATCTGCTGACCTTCGTATGTCATCTGTGGCTTCTGCGAAACTCCTCCCAAGTTTCCATTTAATTTCTTATGCCAATCTTCAATATATCAAAATTATGATATTTTGGAACTATGAAGGGAAAAGTCACAATGTGGTAGGGATATGTATATATGTATGCATAGATGCATATATACATATAGGTATATATTTGGTTTTGTGCTGTCTTTTTATATTTCTTAGTGACTAGAGAATATTGATCTAAAACTGATTGGGAATTAACCCAAAGAAGCACCCTTTGTTTCATGAGCTAAGGCTTAAGGATTTATTATATAAATAAAACTAGAAGAGTTACATTACTTTTTTTTTTCTCAGTGAAGACCTATTATAGGAACTAAATAATTTAGTTTAACCATAAATGAAAATGTGTAAAAACTTTCCCCCTTGTTCGACTTTAGATTAGTTTGGGAATATCCAAATCTGGCTTCTGTTATCTCTTGTTATTTTGCTAATGGGCAGATAGATGGATGTCAATAACATGGAATTGTCAGTATCCATGGGACTCCCATAGGAGTGAAAAAATAGTGACTGGAAGCCTGGAAATAAAAGTTCTAAATTGAGTTTTTCTGGCAAAAAGTGAGATCTTAGAGTTGGACCTTTATTTTATAGATGAAAAGACAAAGACCCAGATAATATCCAAAATCATGAATGAGTCAACAAGTAGTATTTCCATGACTTATACTCAAACTTTTCTGACTCAAAATCCAGAATTCCTACTGCCATACAAATAATAGGATGACCTTAGGAACATTACTTTATTTCTCTAGGCCTCAGTTTTGCTTTTTTGTATTATGAGAACATTGAACCAGATGGTTGCAGAGTCCCTTAAGTAATTTTTTTGTTATTTATCCCCATATTTCTTGAATAAAATGCTCTTTACTATAAATTAAGCATCTTATATCTTATCAACCCAAACTCTTCCACTTTTCAACTACTTTTTGAAATGATCCTTTTTAAATAAACAGGGAAGCCACCAGTTCTGATATGTTCCTCTTCAACACATAATTATAATTTGGCCAAAGAAGCCATGGAACAAGCTAAGTCCTGGAAAAGCCTAGCCCCAAAGTTGGCTCTTAAATCCATGGTCTATAATCCTGGACAAAATCACTTAAAATTTAGGTTGGGTTGAAGTGAATGGTCTTCTTGAAAAGGAGAGTAGAAATTTAGTCAGTGTATAATACAGATGTACAATTCATGCCTTAAAGGTGATTTAATCTCATCCCTAATTTTATAGATGAGGAAAAAGAAACCAAAATAAATGAGACAACGTACCAAATAATATGGAATTGTAGCAGAAGTTGCTCATACACACATATACATTTATTCACAAGAGATACATACAGAAATGCATGTGTATATATGCATATACACATACATATAAATGTATATATATATATATGTATATATATAATATGCATTTGGAAATGTGTGTTTAATATATATATTATACAATATATAATGAATTTGTATATATGTATACTATATATATGCACATAAGTACATATATGTGTGTGTGTGTCTGTGTGTGTGTACAGAAAGGCATATATTGTAAGACATTTTAAGGTTTACCAATTTTTTTTCTCTCTTTACTTAGATAAATCTAGATTGTAGGATTGTCACCACAAAAATATTTGATCCAGTGATGGATCTGAGAGTCAAATTTAGGTCTTATATAACTCTCCTTTTATGTGGCACACAAGAATACCAGACCTGGAGACAAGAAAACATGAGTTCAACTCTGACCTCAGACATTTACTAGCTATGTGATACTGGGCAAATTATGAAACTTATTTCAGTCTTAGTTTCTTTATATGTAAAAATAGGAATAATAATGGTAAGGTTGTTGTGAGGATAAAATAAGATAATATCTGTAAAGTATTTTCAAACCTGAAATTGGCATAGAAATGCTAATATTATTATTTTTCTATTATACTACTTGAAATATATTTATAGTCTGCTGGTTTATGTAGTCCCTGTCAAATACCTAAGTGAGTACTGCAGGGGCTGAGTAAATGAAGTCTGTTGTTTCTCTTACATTCCTTTTCTCTCATTCTCAATCTGTATTTGTCTGTTTCTCTATGTATCTCTCTCTGTTTCTGTCTGTCTATCTGTTTCAGTCTCTGTGTCTCTCTTTCTCCTTCTCTTTACTTCCCTCTCCCTTTCCCCTTTTTCCTCTATCCCTCCCTCCTTTTCTCTCCCCTTTCGCTCTCCCCTTTCTTCTCCCTCTCCCTCTCTCTCTCTGTCTCTGTCTCTGTCTCTCTCTTTCTTTCTCAACCCTAAATGGGGTCAAACATGCTGTTTGTAAGTCCAACTACTACTGCTGTATTATATACACTGGGTGAAAATGCCAGGACAAAGATATGCTCTTTACTAAGGAAATCTTCCAAAGGTTTCTTTAACACAGTTATTTCAGTCCTATTCCAGAGTCTTTGGATCAACACATCATTATCATATTAAAATCCCAATGCAATGCCGTAAAGGACTGAAACTCTTGAGTTTATGCACTGAGGTTGGACAACTGAGCACTTAAGGCTAACTATCAATTGGACAATACTCTATTAATATATGCTTGGAAAATGGCCCACCCCACTATTCTGTGCTGGCTGGAGAAGGGATTAGAGGGTGGAGTAAGACAAACCAGAGTCATTTTTGGGTGGGAGACAAAGAAAAAGGTGTGAAGATTCCTGTGTCCATTCTTCTCATTTTGACCAAGAATAAAGACCAAGGACTTTTGCTTATCCTGATTCCTGGTGATTCTAAAGTTTCCAGGGTGTTAACTCGATCTTCAGATGCCCAATGTGTTGACAAAGGACCCTACTTTCACTGAAGTCCCCAGTGACCAGGAAATTGGTGAGTATTTTAATAGACAAACAGGGAACTTACTTTGCTAAGGGCTAAACTAGTAACCTTTTTCTAGCTGAAATGGGGCAGATATTAGGAAAAGATTCTCCCCCAACCCCAGTCCCACCCCCACCCCTAACTCCACCCCAAAGGAGATCTACAGGAAGCATACTCAGACTGATAAAGAGACAGAGTTTAATTATGACTTGGGAGAAGATTGATGGATTCCTGGATACATTAGAACATATGTCCCCTTGGTTCTTCAATGAAGAAGAGATAAGGGCAGATAATTGGAAACTAGTAGGAGATCAACTATATGAATATTGTAATGATAATGGTTCTGATTCAATTTCCAAAGAAACATTCTATATATACAACATAATACAATTGGCCTTAAAGACTCTTGCAAGTTATAGGAAAAAAAAAGTTTTCAGAATAGCCAGATGAGGAAGTATGAGGAAAAAGAGGAAGACAAAGAATAGTTTAATGACCATATCGTCAGAGGGCATGGGCTCTTAAATGAGGTTCAAGGGTGTGGTGATTCTCCTTCTCACAAGGCAGTTCAATCCTGCCTACGGAGCAGATAATTGACATGCCCCCATCAACTCCACCTTCTGGGATAGAGGGAGGAAGAGTAGTGGGAGGGACAGTGATACTACCAGCACCTCCCTCCCTAGTAGATTGCAAAAGCAGTACTTAAAGCTACAGAGGAAGGGGAGGATATAGCTGATTTGAAACTAGGAATGTATCCTGTGATTCAATAGTTCAACTCTTCAGGTCAAGAAAGTAGAAGATACACTCCTTTTGATATACAAATCCTCAAAGACCTGAAAAAGGCTTGTACTCTTTATGGGGCTACACCAGCTTATGTTAAGATGTTATCACAGAATTTGGCTTATGAAGTCTTAACCCCTAGTGACTGGAAATCTATAGTAAGGATATACTTTGAACCTGAACAAAACTTGTTATGGCTTTCTGAATATAGTGAGCTCTGTAGGATACAAGCCCAACAAAATAATCAAAGTGGAGTTAATCTTCCAATCACCAATAACCAACTAAAAGGTGTAGGTTGTCATGCAGAAATTTCAGTAGAGATTAATTACTCCATGGCAGCATATGTGCAAATTGCTGCTGCTGCTATCAAAGCATCGGCTTTTCTCCCCAATAAAAATGACAAAGATGAGGTCTTCACAAAAATTGCGCAAGAACCAAATGAACCCTTTGCTGATTTTGTGGGACGTTTGCAGACAACTATCACATGAACTAATAGTGAAAAGGCAGTAATAGACATTTTGATAAGGTAACTTGCTAAAAAAAAAAAAAAAAACTAATGAGGTTTGCAGAAGAATTGTATTAGGACTACGCAAGGATGCTCCTTTAGAGGAGATCATAAGACTCTGTGTCACAGTGGGCACAAATGCTTTTTATAACCAGGCTATGATGCAGACTTCCCAAAATCCCAACATGGAAAGACAGGGTCCCTTTTGGCAAGGGACTTCCAGAGAGACTCGTCAATGCTTTCAATGTGGTAAAGTAGGGCATCTGAAAGCTCAATGTTGGCATAAAGACAGAATGAGAAAACAGGGTGGGAGAACAAGACCCAAAACCCCATGTCCAAAATGCAACAGAGGCTTCCATTGGGCCTCAGAATGTAGACTGATTTAGGGAAATGGGATGAGGGGCCGACCTCTAGGGCCCCAGGAAAAAAAAAAAAAACAGCTGGGGCATGATGGCAGACAATGCTACACCCAGAGAATGCTTAGAAATCCAGTACCCAGACAAGATCAATCAGCTAGGAAGCCATCTGATGGGAGAAAGAAATTACACAATTAATCATCCAGGAAGCAACCTGATGGGAGAAAGAGATTACAATTGGGGAGAATAGAGTTGTAGGCAGCTGGGACAACTGAGATACTCCCTGGAGAGGTGAAATCTGTTCCTCTCCAGTCTATGGATCCCTTACCTCGGCACAACAGGCTTGACCATTTCACTTCCTGAGAGTACGTACAAAACAATGTCCATCCACGCACTGATGTGGGAAACTGGGGAATGTGTAGATAATATCCCAGTCACTAATACAGGTAGACAATGTGTGACATCACCCAGGAGAAGTAGTAGCATCAGGTTTACTGATACAGAGTCCTAATAAGCAATCTGGTGATAGTTGCTCAGATTTTATAGTTGAAAAATCCCATCAATCTGTGGGGAAGAGACATTTTACAACAATTAGGATTAAAAATGAATACTTCAATTTTTTAGGCAGGGCTGCTGTTGAAGGCCTGCCAGCACTTTCACCTGTTCCTATCCAATGGAAGACTGATACACCCTGGAAAACAGTGGCCCTTAGGTAGCGATAAAATTCAGGCCTTCTTAATTATAGTACAGGAGCAACTTGACTAAGGACACTTACAACCTTCTTTAAGTCCTTGGAATTCCCCAGTATTTTTTGTAAGAAAGATGGAATTTTCCATCTGGAAAATGGAGGATGTTGACTGATTTAAGAAAGGTAAATGAACAGATGGAAACTATGGGAATTCTTCAGCCTGGACTTCCATCTCCTACTCAATTGCCTAGAGAATGGCCTCTTGGGGTTGTAGACATTAAGAATTGATTCTATTCAATCCCTCTAGATAAGGAGAATATGAAAAGATTTGCCTTTTCAGTGCCCAGCGTTAACTTAGCTGAGCTTTATAAAAGATGTGAATGGGCTGTTTTGCCACAGGAAATGAAAAACAACCCTACTATGTGTCAAATGTGTGTTGCTGCTGCTCTTACTCCAATAAGAAAAGCATTTCCAAAAGTTATGTTATTATATTACATGGATGATATACTGGGATGTGCATCTGAGGAACAAATATTAGAAGCATGTCTACAAAAGACCATAGAAACACTAAGATACTACAAATTGTATAGCTCCAGAAAAAATTCAAAGACATGCTCCTTTTCAATATTTAGGATGTGAACCTAAGGTGCTTACAGTACAAAAACTTTCCTTAAGAACAGAGAAGCTAAACACCTTAACTGACTTTCAAATTGATAGGAGATATCCAATGGATGCGACCAGCGTTAGGCTTGATTACCTATCAATTGTAACCATTATATGACATTTTTTAAGGGGAGACAGTGCTTTAAACTCACCATGCCAGCTTACAAAAGAAGCTCTAGGTTTTGAAAGAAGTTGAACTGGCTTTATCCAATGTGGTTGAAAGAGTCACTCAAAAACCCTTGGAAATATTAGTTTTTGCTACACAAGAGGCACCCACAGCAGTCCTTCATCAAGGAGATAGTGTGATAGAGTGGGTGAACCTCCCAGCACAACCAGAACAAAGCCTTACTCTTTACCCAGTGCTTGTGGCTAGAATTTTATTAAAGGCCATTAAGCGAGCAGTATAATTATCTGGTATAAGACCTGACAAAATATACGCCTTTTATACTAATGCACAAATTAATGTGTGCTGTGAGACCATCCCAGACTGGCAAATTTTATTGGCCGCGGCTCCAAATTTTACACACAGGTCTCCATTAAAGATAACCAGACTTTTACATAATTGGCGATGGATTCTTAAAAGTTTTCTAAAGTTCCTCTTAAAGGACCAACTATCTTTACAGATGCATCCAAACATAATATTTGTGCTGTATGCTCTCATGACTTAACTATAGAGTAGTCAGAACTCCTTTTCAATCCACTCAGCAGAAAGAATTATATGTGATCATGCTAGCTCTCACTTATAACCAGGAGACATAAATATAATATCTGATTCAGCCTATTCAGTAGGTGTGATACAAAGAATTGCCACAGCCCAAATAAAATTTCTAGCCTCTAATATATATCAGCTCTTTAAGGAACTTCAAGAGCAAGTGAGAAAGCATCTAGGTAAGATTTATATCTTGCATGTCCACTCTCATAGTGGACTTCCAGTGTGTCAACCATGCTAGCATCCAGGACACCCAGAATCAGCTGGAGTCAGGATAAGAAAAAGTCTTTAGTCTTAATGCTTGGTCTTTAGGGGTAGAAGTGAAGGGGATGGAAGAGAATCTCCGCAACCACCTTCTTCCTCATCCACCGCAAAGAGTGAACTTGGCTAGTCTTACTCCACTCCCTAGTCCCTCCTACGATTATCTGTATACACCAATCATTGAGCCAGCACAGGGTGGTGGGAAGGACCATTTTCCAAGCATATGCCCATAGAGTATTGTCCAATCAGTAGTTAGCTTCAAGTGCTTGGCAATCCTGACCTCAGTGCATTGACTCAATAGTTTCAGCCCTCTACATTCCAGGTCCTATTTTTGATAGTAATTCAAAGGCAAACAGCCTTCTAACTATGTTGACCAGTACTCCTTTATTTCAAGAAACCGAAGAATCTCATTTAAAATATCACAGGCTGCTCGAGCTTTACGTTTTCAATTTAGAGTAACAAGAGAGGAAGCTAGGAGCATAGTAAAAGCCTGTATAACTTGCCTTCCTTTCCACACTCCTACACTGCCTCCAGGGAAGAACCCTCATAGTTTGAGACCCATTAAAATTTGGCAAATGGATGTGACCCATTTTAAATCTTTTGGTCGCCTGTCTTTTATCCATGTTGTGGTAGACACCTTTTCAGGATTCACTTTTGCAATATCAGCAGCAAAAGAGACAGCCCAAGTGGTCACTGAATTCCTCACGCAAGCATTTGCCATTATGAGTGTGCCACAAGCAATAAAAACAGACAATGGTCCTGCATATACCTCCAAACATTTTGCACACTTTTGTGCACAGTATAAGATTTTACACACTACTGCATACCCTTTAATCCTCAAGGTCAGGCAATTGTAGAAAGAAGAAACTGGGACATGAAGACACTCCTCCAAAAACAAAAGAAAGGGGGAGCCACAGGTAATCCTAGAGGACTTCTAAATCTAGCCCTTTATATTATTAACTTCTTGGTTTTTGACAAAGATGCATTGGCTCCGGCAGACAGGTTTTATAACCCACCAAAAGGGCAGTGTCCAGTGTGAGCAGTTCCACTATCTTTAGATAATTGCCAGGTGATGTGGAGAGACCCAGAAAGTGGTGAATATAGGGACCAGATAGGTTAACTGCTTGGGGGAGAGGGTTTGCTTGTATTTTTACAGGTGGAGAAGGAATCAGATGGGTGCCAACGAGCCATATTCACCGTGTCCATCAGAGAGAGATGGAGCAGACCCTTGAAAAGAAGGAGAAGACCCAAGAAACATTGGGTGGTTCTGTTGCTGACTTTGCCCACCACTGAAAGAGTGTGGCAGTTATGACATTTGACTTATGGACATCAAAAATTGTTGATCTTCAAAACCCTTAGGAATCATTGGATTCTTTGAGACATGATAAAACTGTTGTAGGACTTGAAAGCCTTCAGGAATCATTGGATTTTCTGAGAAATGATATGACTGTTGCAGGACTTCAAAATCTGCAGGCATCATTGGATTCCCTAACACTTAAAAAGACTGTTGCAAGACTTCAAAAATTTGCAGGGATCATTGGATTCCCTGACACATGAAGCAATGGACAATAGATTGGTTTTGGACTATCTCTTGGCTTCTGAAGAAGGCGTATGTGTGACTGTTGTTTACATACCCTCCTTCTAGGACTTCTGGCAATCTTTTACAACACCACATTGATTCATATTATTTGTTATATCACTACTTGCATGTACAATTCATGTTTGTTACACCACATCAAGCCTGCACTGACTGTGGGGAGAGTCATCACCAATAGCCTCTGCATTATTGCTATGTGCTTGTGTAATACCTCCCATGCTGATGGGTTTATGCATACCTGTTTCTAATAAGACCCTTCAGTCCAGAAACCCACTAGCAATCCCCACTTCCTTTG
This sequence comes from Antechinus flavipes, assembly GCF_016432865.1. Lineage (NCBI taxonomy): Eukaryota > Metazoa > Chordata > Mammalia > Dasyuromorphia > Dasyuridae > Antechinus > Antechinus flavipes. The sequence goes on from NC_067400.1 coordinate 61,671,666, forward strand.
GTGCTTTTCATCTCCCTTCCTGAGATGTCAGGGAGGTCGTCATTATCTCCTTTTTAGTGCTTTCACCTCTCTTCTTGAGAAGTCAGGGGGGGCGTGATCACCTCCTTTTCTGTGCTTTCACCTCCTTTCCTGAGAAATCAGGGAAGGTGTGATCACCTCCCCTTGGGGGCTCTGACCTCCCTGAGAAGCCAGGGATAGCGTGACCACCAGTGTTCTAAAACAAAAGAAAGAAGAAGATGTAAAGGTCTGAAACTCTTGAGTTTATGCACTGAGGTCGGAGAACTGAGCACTAAAGGCTAACTACTGATTGGGCAATACTGTATTAGCATATGCTTGGAAAATGGCCCCACTATTCTGTGTTGGCTCGATCTGGTGGTGTATACAGAGAATTGGAGGAAGGAGTAGAGGGTAAAGTAAGACAAGGCAGAGTTACTTTTGGGTGGGAAATGAAGAAGAGAGGTGTGGAGATTGCTGAATCTGTTCCTCTCATTTTGACCAAGAATAAAGATCAAGGACTTTTGCTTATCCTGACTCAGGCTAATTTTAAAGTATTCAGGATGTTAACTTGGTCTTCACACAATGCAAAAAGTGATCAATATTTTAAATTATTTTTATTTCTTTAAAAAATTTCCTTGAAAACAATTCTAATTTTTAAAAAAGGCTTTACTTTTATTATTTAAGAAAACATTCCTTTAGAGGAAATAACATCCACAGGTCACATATTTAGAAGATCAGAAAGTAAAAGGAGATTGTTGCCAGTTTATAATTTCTTTTGTTATCTTTCCTATACTCTCTCTCTCTCTCTCTCTCTCTCTCTCTCTCTCTCTCCCTCAGTCATTGACTTAGTGTTTGCCACATAGAACAAGAAAAGAAGAGAGAGGGGAGGGAATAACCATTTATATAGCACTTATTACATGCCAGGAATTCTGCTAAATGCTTTTCATTTGATCCTTACAACAATTTTGAGATATAGATCTTAATAAATACTTAGTGACTTACTAACAGACTTATTAACTCCTCCCATACACACCTGATGGTTAACCTTAAATTCAAAAGATACAGTCATTTAAAAAAATTATTGATATATTTTTATGGGGACTAATTTCCTCTTCTATATCCTTCTGCTATAATTCAGTCTTAATCTTCTAAACTATATTTCCATTTAAAGGCAAATTTTATTGCTTAAAGAATCAAATACAGCCTTTTTTATTAAACCTGGCAGCCATTCAGGATTTTTTGATCTTAACCATGTACTATCGCAGAACATTGAAAGAAAGGAATGACAACTGAGGCCATGGAAACAGAGGATGTATATAAATGGATATAATTTGAAAGGGCAGTGAGTGGGGAAAGGATGGGGAAGGGGTCTCTTAAAAAAAATAAAAAGGGCTTATTCCAATATAATAGAAACACAAAGAACACTATTGTTTCTCTGGGCCATCATATTTTTCAAGGAGAATTTTAATTGACATCAAGTTAAAAATATGTCTTTTAAGTCAGGGATGTGCTGGTTGATGTTTGATAAATGACTTTCAAAAACATAAACAAACCTATATTATGTTAAACCTGCATTATTAATATTTTCCCTAGTAGTTTTTTTTCCTTCTTAATAACAAGATAACAATTATTCTAATCGCTGTTATTCAAAACAATAAATCCATCTTTGATTTGGAAGTTCTGCTAATTTCTGTGGTATAGAGATATTCACAATGAACATTTAACAATCTGCTCTTGAGATTTCTGTGGTTTCCAGAATTGGTAATATTTCCCTTTTTCAATTATTTATTATTATTTTGTTTTTAAATAACTTTTTTTTTTTTTTGTAAATGGAAAAGAGGTAGAATTCCATTTTAAAGACCATTCCTTTGATTATTCAGCAAGATTCATTAAGCATATGTGATATGATAGGTTATGTGTGTGTGTCGGGGGGGGGAGAAAGACAGAGGTAGAAAGCAAGACAGACACAAAGACACAGAGACTGAGAGACAGAGAGATAAAGAGAGAAATGGAGCTACACATTCACCCACACGCAAAAATCAAATATACATATACACACACATAGATAAATACAAAATACAAAGTGATAAATGTGGGAAGTGAGATTAAACACCAAGAATGCCATGTTCTACCTTTTGCATATAACACATGTGCTTTTTCACTTACCCAATCAGTGAGCCAATATTCCCAATATCCAATCAAGGGTGAAGGAAAGACTACAGATTTCAGGGTTTTGGCAGTTTCTTTTAATTTTTGGTCATAGCTTTGAGACAGAGGTTTTAAGAAGGGTGTGGAATATATTTTTTATACTTGAGTTATCTGTTTTTACACTGTGAGTTGATAGGATTGCATTCTTCCAGTAGGTTTTTCGATGATTTTCTAGGATTCTTTAAATGTATCATCTTTTAAGTGATTTTTTTAAAGGAAGGTTCCCTAGTGTTTTTAATAGGAATGAATGCTGTATTTTGACAAAAGCCTTTTCTGCATCTGTTGAGATTACCATATGATTTCTGTTGGTTTTGTTATTGATATGGTTAATTATAGTAATAGTATTGCTGATATTGAACCAGCCCTCCATTCTTGGTATAAATCCTACTTGGTCATAGTGTATTATCCTGCTGATAAGTTGTTGTAATCTTTTTGCTAATATTTTATTTAAAATTTTTGCATCAATATTCATTAGGGAGATTGGTCTGTAATTTTCTTTCTCTGTTTTGGCTCTTTCTGGTTTAGGTGTCAGTACCATATTTGGCAGGACTCCTTTATTTATTTTTCCAAATAGTATGCATAATATTGGAATTAACTGTTCTTTAAATGTTTGGTAGAATTCACTTGTGAATCCATCTGGCCCTGGAGAGTTTTTTCTTAGGGAGTTCATTAATGGTTTGTTCAATTTATTTTTCTAAAATGGGACTATTTAAGTATTTTATTTCCTCTTCTGTTAACCTGGTCAATTTATATTTTTGCAAATATTTCTCCATTTCTGTTAGATTGTTAGATTTGCTGTCATAGAGTTGTGCAAAAAAAAAAAAATCCTAATTATTGCTTTAATTTCTTTTTCATTGGTAGTGAGTTCATCCCTTTCATTTTTGATGCTGGTGATTTGTTTTTTCCCCCTTTCTATTGATCAAATAAACCAAAGGTTTATCTATTTTGTTAGTTTTTTTTCATAAAACAAATTTAGTTTTATTTATAAGTTCAATAATTTTCTTAGTCTCTATTTTCTTAATCTCTCTTTTGAGTTTCAAGATTTCTAATTTGGTATTTAATTGGAGGTTTTAAATTTGTTCTTTTTCTAGCTTTTTTAGTTGCATATCTAATTCATTGACCTCCTCTTTCTTTTTATTTATGTAGCTATTTAAAAATATAAATTTTCCCCTAAGAACTACTTTGGCTACATCCCATAGGTTTTGGTATGTTGTCTCATTGTCATTTTCATGGATGAAATTATGAATGGTTTCTGTGATTTGTTGTTTGACCCATTTATTGTTTAGAGTGAGATTATTTAATTTCCAATTTGTTTTTAGTCTATCTTTCCATGGCCCTTTATTGAATATAATTTTTACAGACGTGTGGTCTAAAAAGAAAGCATTTACTATTTCTGCCTTTTTACATATGATTGGGAAGTTTTTTTATGCCCTAATACATAGTCAATTTTTGTGTAGGTGACATATATTGCTGAGAAAAATGTATAGTCCTTTCTGTACCTATTCACATTTCTCCAGAGTCTATCACATCTAGGTTTTTAAAAATCCTATTAACTTCCCTAGTTTCTTTCTTGTCTATTTTGTGATTCAAGTTTTATGATTCCGAGAGGAGAATGTTGAGGTCTCCCACTAGAATAGTTTTGCCATCTATTTTTTCCTGTAATTGGCTTAAAATTTCTAGGAATTTGCCTGCTTTAATACTTGATATGTATAAATTTATCCTTACTACTTCATTATTTAAGGTAACTTTTATCAAGTGTACTTTCCCTCCTTTTCTCTTTTAATAAGATTTATTGTTAATTTTGCTTTATGAGATCACAGTTGCTACCCCTACTTTTTTACTTCAGCTGAAGCATAATAAATTCTGTTCCAGACTTTTACCTTTAATATGTATGGATTTCTCCATATCAATTTCCTGTAAACAACATATTTTTAAGTTATCCATTCTTCTATTTGCTTCCTTTGTAATGGAAATTTCACCCCATTCACATTCAAAGTTATGATTACCAGCTCTATATTTCTCTCCATTGTATTTTCTTCAGAGTATATATTTTTGTTCTCTCTTTCCACCTTGTTTTTAGTCCTCTTTTTTACCCAGCCCACTACCTTATCTTCTATCACCCCTCCTCCCTAGTAATGTCCTATATTTGTAGATTAAATTTTCTGTTTAGTTCTGTTTTTTTCAATAGAAATGACTAAAAGTGTTTTACTTCATTGAGGTTTTATCTCCTCCCTTGAAAGATGGTTCTGATTCTCTCTAGGTAGTTAATTCTGGGTTGTAATACCAGTTCCATTGCCTTCTGGAATATGGTATTCCAAAGCCTCTGATCTTTTATTGTAGAAGCTACTAGATCCTAGATAATCCTGACTATTGCTCCTTGATATGTAAATTATTTTTGTTTGGCAGCTTGCAGTAATTTTTTTGTCTTTGAGATTACAGTTTTGGAATTTTGCAACAATATTCTTTGGAGTTTTTCTTTTGGGATCTTTTCACAGAGATGATTAATGGATTCTTTCAATGAGTATTTCCCTCTCTGTTTCTAGAATATTGGGGCAGTTTTCCTGTTGCAAAATGCTATTCAGGCTCTTTTTTTTGGTCATGGCCTTCAAGTAGGCCAATACTTTTTAAATGTTTTCTTCTGCATCTATTTTCTAGGTCAATTGTTTTGCCAATGAAGTATTTCGTATTTTTTCTCATTTTTAATTTTTTAGTTTGTTTGAGTAATTCTTGCTCTTACAAAATTATTAGCTTCCATTTGACCTGTTCTAGTTTTTAATGTGTTATTTTCTTCAGTTATCTTTTGTATCTTTTTCCATTTGGTTTATTCTGTTTAAGTAGTTGTTTTTCCCCTTCCTTTTCCAAATTGTTGACTCTTTCATGCATACCTCTCTCTCTCTCTCTCTCTTTTTTTCTTTGCCTCTCTTATTTGCCTTTTGAAGTCTTTTATGATCATTTTCAAGAAGCCTCATTGGGCTTGAGCCCAATTTATCACACTCTTTGAGATTTCCTCTGTGGACATTCTGTCCTTATCTGAGTTTGTAGTTTAGTCTGTCTGTGATCATAGTAGCTTTCTATGGTCAAGATTATTTTCTGTTTCTTATTTTCTTCCCTTTATTTTTGGTATTTCCTACTTCTTTGACTTTTAAGGTGGAACTCTGCTCCTGAGGTTAAGGGGGTACTGTCCCAAGCTTCCTGTGTAGCTCTGAGCCTTGACTCTCATCACAAGGCCCCATTATACTTGGAGGGAGTAACTTTGTCTGTTCTGTTCAGGAAACAGTCTGGTTTCCCAGAGTTTGCATTCTGAGCTGTTTACTTGGGGCTGCCCCACTGATTTGCTCCTCTACTGAGTCAGGACTGAGGGTCTTAGTTGCTGATTTGCTGTGGTTAAGACCCTCTCATTGGAGTTCCCAGGGTCTATCTGAGCAGAGCTGTACAAACTTTTCATCTCAGTGAGACTGACCTTGAAGTTTTTTCAAGTCTGTCTTGAGCTGGAGAGCATTTTCATTCCATCAGAATCTGTTCAGATGCTTAATTTCATGTAGTTTTCAAGGGAAACTGGGAGAAATCAAGCAGACTTCCTGACATATTGGCTCCATTCCTGGAACTATAAGAATGTTTCTTTAAGTGTCATGGAGGAAGATTACTCTTGCTATGCTGCTACCTTTTCATCTATCAGAATATCCAGGAATGAGTCATATTATGGTGACTACACAACTCTAGATCTTCAGGAGCAAAAGTTTAAATTCTCACCTTTAAAGAAACTTTTGCCCCCCACCCCACTCCTTAGAGTGGAATTTCCCCCAAGGTTCCCTCATTAAGAACTCTGAATTCTCCTTTGAATAAGATCCCTATTTGCTGCACTATGCTGTTTGAAATAATACTGAATCAGCTCCAGAACTTATGAGATGTCATCAGCCTCTTTTTGCTGCTATGGGAAGACATGCCTCAGTATGCCTTATTATTGCTATGATAAGTATTGCAGTTCACCTAACTCATTTTCTCTTTTACCCTAATGACCACAAGGGGGTCACTTAATGCCCCTGATTCCCATTCCAGATTTTCTGCTTTCCAACATAAGAGAAGGTTCCTTTAAGCCATGCTGTTAAAGTTCACTCATGATAATGATACTTCTTAGATAAAATGCTATGCAACTGTATAAATATCAGTTATTGGTCACAGCCAAACCTAGTCTGACTAGGAAGGAATGTGGGAAAGAGGCACTGTGATGTTACTAGCTATAGGGGAAGGAAAACTTAAGCTATGATTTGGAAGAGGATGAGATCCTAAATTCATTGTGTAATACTCCAAAGGCAAAAATGTTGATACTATGTGGGTCTAATTCTACTGAAGATGATAGCGTACGAACCCTTTGCTGATATGTCTACCTTTATTAGTAAGCCAGAGGACATGTTTAAAACAAACACATATTAAAAAATAACAATAATAGTAACAGTTAAAATAATTTCCCATAAACCTGAGGCATACTATTCCTTGAATCTTAATACAATTGACATATCATTATATGTACCAGTGTCAAAGACCTTTCCTGACAACTTCTTCAGTTGTTTTTTGCTGGAAAAACTTTTACCCCGATCCTTTGTTGACTTCCCTGTTCCAGAATTTGATTTGAGGCATCGATTTAAACTTGTTTGAAGGGGAATATTGGGAATGTTCTGCTGGACTACTGCCTCTACTTCATCATTTTAGCTATTCTTAGAGATTGACACCACACATTTCTGATATTTCCTGATCATCTGTGTCTTCTGGTGATGATATTATGCTTCTTCCATAGGTTTATTCACTGATGGTAGCTGCTTCCATATAGGCTCTGCTCAGAAACACTATTTGTATTGAATATTTTATCTTGACTATTTTGATATGCTGTTTTGATGATTTTTCTGGATGCTAATAGGAAACCCCATGATATGTGTGATTGTGGAACTTTTTTCACCTTTCAGCTTCTGTACTTGACTGAAGTCCTTAATTATACTATATTCTTCATGAGAAAAGTAGACTCTATCATAGACTCTTACTTTTAAAACTTGAAGTTTTTTTTTTGAGTTCTTTTTGAAAAGCAACAGGTTTTGCCTATGTAGCAGCAAAATTCTTAGATGGGGGTGTAGGGGGTGTGTTGGAACTAATTAAAAAAAGAAAATTCCAATCTTTCAGCGGCTTTCCTTAAGGAAAAATCTGTTTGTTCCTTTCAGAGTATTGACTAGAACAGGCTTTCATTTCCATTAAGAGATTCTCTACCTCATGTAACAAATCATTTAGAGCACAGAGTAGAGTCTTCCTATATAGCTACTGGCTCAGTTTATCTTTCCCTATGCTTCATATTTGTTAATTGTGGTTAGATTATTCATTTGGATTTCCTCTTTACCCTATGTTCTTAAAATTGCTATTCCAAAAATGTCAGGATTTTTGAAAGCAAGAGAACCCCAGGTTTTATTTTTTGGGGAGGGGCTCTCTTCCTCTCTTTTCTCTCTTTTCTAAGTGGAGGGATGAAGAGAATAGTACATAAACAAACTTATCTTCTCTCTATCTAGATATATTCCTGGCTTTTCATAGATATACACAATTCTCCAAATCTAAAAAGCCTTTGAACCTCCCTTAAACTTGTGATGCTAGTGAAAAGGGATTTAATGAGACTAGGGACTCCCTAGAGGGAAGATAGGAAGATCTGGACTAAATGAATAGCTTTTATTCTGGGTATAAGAGATGTCATGGTTCTCTGTGACACACTTTGAAAGTGGCTGGGCTTCAATAACATATACCCAACTGCCATCTGGTGCCAAACTCCCGCAAAGCCCTTCAGCCTAGTTTTATAAAGATACTTTTGCTTTATGGAAAAATGATAAAATTACTAGACTTGAAGTCAGGAGAGATCTGAATTCCAATCTTTACTTTAATACAGTTGCTATGTGACCAGAATTATATCACTTAGTCTTTATAAGATTCAATTTCCTCATTCAAAAATGGGTTAATAATATAGATTTGCCTCAGAGTTATTTTTTTATCTATTTCTATACACCTCCATTTATATGTAACATAAACATATTAATGCATATTTGTCTTATATAGTCAAAGTCCTTAGCCTTTTTTTTTTGTTTGTTTGTTTGTTTGTTTATTTCATAGATCTTTTGGGTGAGTTAGTCAAGTCAATGTAGTCCTTACAATAATGTGTTTAAATACAAAAGATAAAATATTTAAAATTCCAAAGGAAATCAATTTTATTAAAATGCAGCTATCAAAATATTAAATAGATAAGTTGACAGACCTCAGGTTATGAACCGTTGCCTTCCAGGATTATTTTGAAGCTTAAGTGAAACATTGATAAAGTTGTTTACAAACCTTATATATTTTGTAGGTAGTTCAGTTGGTACAGTCTGGATCTAGAGTCAGAAAACAACAACAACAACAACAACAACTTTTCTTCATGAATTCAAATCTAGCCATAGGCCATTACTAGGTGAGTTACTTTGGAAAAGTCACTTAACTTTGTTTGCCTCAGTTTCTTCATCTGCAAAATGAGCAGAACAGAAAATGGCAAACCATTCCATTATCCTTGCAAAAAACTCTCAAATGGGGTCACAAAGAATTGGACAGGACTGAAATGATAGAACAATAACAACAATAACATTATTATTATGATTGCATTTCTTTCCTGTTCATTGAGACTACCATGCCCATGGATATTTCCCAATGGCAAATTCGTGTCAATCTATTATAACTCTTGTTGTGATGTGTTCAGTTGGTTAATTACAGAATCGATATTTTTTAAGAAATATTTTATTAAAAATGTGCATACATATGATGGGAGAGCATTCAACTAAAATATATTCATGTGTGTTCTGCAACCATCTCTTAGTGGATAATGAGTAAATTGTTAACATTTCAGTGTGATCAATTTTGAAATCAGCAAAGGCTGCAAATCAGAATTGGATTTATTTATTTTTGTTTTTTATTTTTATTTTATTTTATTTTTGCAGGCAAAGAGTTGGTTACCTAGCTTTAAGAAAGTAATAGAGAGAATCTTAATCTTTCAGATAAATTAAGCTCAAAAGTATGTCATGCAGTACACTTTCTCCCACACAGCTTATTGTTAAACACTTACTAGCATTCCCTTGAGTGTACTTCCTTCAAGAAATAAAGTTTATAAAGACTCATGAGTCTATAGACACTATCACAGGATGAGCATATTAAGATTCTGTGGCAATATGTGTTTACTTCTGAAAGATTTTGTGGCTCTGGGATGGCCAATGCACTCAATATGGTTCTCTCTCTATCCATATCCTAGCACAATTCATTGATATGGCAATAGCGTTTTCATTCTTTTCGCTCAAATTTTTTCCTTAGGGTTTAATAAGGTGTCTGAACATAGAGAGCACTTAATAAAGATTGGTGCTTTTCAACCTCTCTGTCTCACTGTATGTTCCACAATAGGAAGGAGTTTGGGCAGTGCTCTTTCCTTTCTTCTCCCTCCCCCCTCCCAAATCTGGGCATCTGTAGCAAGGGAACTCGACTAGTCAAGAATATCCCTAGGATCCTTGCAATCATATTTGCAATTGTTTTCTTTCTTGAGTAAACAATTGAGCATTAATCTTAGTTTAGACACATCATGGCTTGGAGGTGATTTCAAAGAGGCCTTTGAGAAGACAACTGGTCCAATTAAATCTACAGAGAAGTTGACTGGTGCCAAGGAACCTCTTCAGAGAATAAAACTAGTTTATGATTAGGCACAATTCTGCACATAGGAAGGAAGGTAAAATAAAACCATTTTGATTCAGTGATACTGCTGCTAAGTTACCAACATTTCTATTTCAGGACATGATTTTTACTGGATCTGAAGTAGATTCAGAACAGCAGATTTTCTTGTAGATCCCTTTACCTTTTGAGGAATAAAATTATTAGGAATTGGAGCATTGTTACAACCTAGGAAACTTTGACTGAAATCCAGAGTATCCTTATAGACCAAGGCTACAAGTTACTTGTATAAAACTTCTAATTGTACCTTCTCTTATAGGGAATGTGTGAATGTCAATTGGAGAGGAGAAAATTTGTATGGGAAAAAAAAAAAGCCTAAATCTCTTTATTTTCATTTCAATGTTCTTTCATTATACCAATTCAGTTCAATCCAAATGGCATTTAGAAAGCACTTGCTATTATTAAAAGCACAATTACAAGCACTGGGTAAGGAAAGGGAAAAGATGTAGTAAAGTAACATTGTCCATTAAGGTATAAGCAGCATAGGTCTTACAGTCAAAAAACCTGAATGTGAAACCTGGTTCTACCATTAATGTCTATGTATGCTTGTGCAAGACACTCAATTTCTTCCTATATGCCAATTAAAAAATATTCACAGTATTCTATTCACTTAATTCAATTGAATATGTATTTGTTCAAGTGATAACATTTACATTATATATCTCATAGTCCTGTAAAGAAAGTGACTTATGAAACATTGAAAATCTATATAAATAATTTATGGTTCTCGTGAGAAAATTGGAATTGGAGGGCGAGTACATGGCATAGAACATTTGGGTAGAGAATCACAGAGAAAATATTATGGTAAGAATAGAAAGGATCCAGAAAAATCATGGGAATTAGCAAAAACAATAAAAAAAGTGTTTACCACAGTTGACAGAGTATTCAAAATTTTGCTTCCATAGTCCCTCACTTTATATCACAAGGAGAGAAGTATATTTCGAGATATGCACTCTAGGATTAAAACTGATCACTACACTTGTCCAATGTTTAATTTTTTGGGGGGTGTTATTTATATTTATATTATTGTAGTCATAATCAATTATTTTTTGGGTTCTGTCTTATTTGGTCTTTAAAAGGATGTATGTAACCTTCCTGAAGGCAAGTGCTGTTTTATGTTTCTTTTTGTGAGTCTTTTACCTGATTTATTTAATAAATTGTTGAATATAAATGAATTGAAGACATTATTTAAGAAGACTGACAGAAATGTAAAGATGAATAAGACATGATTTTAATCTTTAAGGAGTTTATAGACCATAAGCAGTAATGACATATATGTGTATATAAATATATCACATATATTTTCTTTTTTTTTTTTTTAATAATTTTTTATTGATAGAACGCATGCCAGGTTAATTTTTTTTATAGCATTATCCCTTGCATTCATTTCTGTTCCGATTTTTCCTCTCCCTCCCTCCACCCCTTCCCCCAGATGGCAAGAGTCCTTTACATGTTGAATGGCTTGCAGTATATCCTAGATACATTATATGTGTGCAGAACCAAACAGTTTTCTTGTTGCACAGGGAGAATTGAATTCAGAAGGTATAAATAACCCGGAAGGAAAAACATAAATGCAAGCAGTTTATATTCATTTCCAGTGTTCTTTCTCTGGGTGTAGCTGCTTCTGTCCATCATTGATCAATTAAGGTTCTCTTTATCAAAGAGGTCCACTTCCATCAGAATACATCCTCAAACAGTATCATTGTTGAGGTATCTAATGATCTCCTGGTTCTGCTCATTTCACTCAGCATCAGTTCATGCAAGTCTCGCCAGTCCTCTCTGTATTCATCCTGCTGGTCGTTCCTTACAGAACAATAATATTCCATAACGTTCATATACCACAATTTACTCAACCATTCTCCGATTGATGGACATCCTTTCATTTTCCAGCTTCTAGCCACTACAAACAGGGCTGCCACAAACATTTTGGCACATACAGGTCCCTTTCCTTTCTTTAGTATCTCTTTGGGGTATAAGCCCAGTAGAAACAGTACTGAATCAAAGGGTACGCACAGCTTGATAACTTTTTGAGCATAGTTCCAAATTGCTCTCCAGAATGGCTGGATGTGTTCACAATTCCACCAACAATGTATCAGCGTCCCTGTTTTCCCACATCCCCTCCAACATTCCCCATTATCTTTCCCTGTCATTCTAGCCAATCTGACAGGTGTGTAGTGGTATCTCAGAGTTGTCTTAATTTGCATTTCTCTGATTAATAATGATTTGGAGCATATTTTCATATGTCTATAAATAGTTTCAATTTCTTCATCTGAGAATTGTCTGTTCATATCCTTTGACCATTTATCAATTGGAGAATGGTTTGATTTCTTATAGATTAGGGTCAGTTCTCTATATATTTTGGAAATGAGGCCTTTATCAGGCCTTGATTGTAAAAATGTTTTCCCAGTTTATTGTTTCCCTTCTAATCTTGTTTGAATTTGTTTTGTTTGTACAAAAACTTTTCAATTTGATATAATCAAAATTTTCTATGTTGTGGTCAACAGTGATCTCTAGTTCTTCTTTGGTCATAAATTCCTCCCTCTTCCACAGGTCTGACAGATAAACTATCCTATGCTCTTCCAATTTATTTATAATCTCATTCTTTATGCCTAGGTCATGAACCCATTTGACCTTATCTTGGTGTACGGTGTTAAGTGTGGGTCAATGCCTAGTTTCTGCCATACTGATTTCCAATTTTCCCAGCAATTTTTGTCAAATAATTCATTCTTATTCCAGAAACTGGTGTCTTTGGGTTTGTCAAACACTATATTATTAAAGTTATTGGCTGTTTTGTCCTTTGAACCTAACCTATTCCATTGATCAACTAGTCTATTTCTTAGCCAATACCAGATGGTTTTAGTAACTGCTGCTTTATAATATAATTTTAGATCTGGTACAGCTAGGCCACCTTCATTTGATTTTTTTTTCATTAATTCCCTTGAAATTCTTGACCTTTTGTTCTTCCATATGAACTTTGTTGTTATTTTTTCTAATTCATCAAAGTACTTTTTTGGGAGTCTGATTGGTATAGCGCTAAATAAGTAGATTAATTTAGGTAGTATTGTCATCTTTATTATATTTGCTCACCCAATCCAAGAGCATTTAATATTTTTCCAGTTGGTTAGATCAGACTTAATTTGTGTGGAAAGTGTTTTGTAGTTTTGCTCATAAAGTTTCTGATTTTCCCTTGGCAGATAGATTCCTAAATATTTTATACAATCAGTAGTTACTTTAAATGGAATTTCTTTTTGTATCTCTAACTGTTGGGTTTTGTTAGTGATATATAAGAATGCTGATGACTTATGTGGGTTTATTTTATATCCTGCTACTTTGCTGAAGGTGTAGATTGTTTCTAATAACTTTTTGGTAGAATCTCTGGAGTTTTCTAAGTATACCATCATATCATCAGCAAAGAGTGATAATTTGGTTTCCTCATTGCCTATTCTTATTCCTTTAATCTCTTTCTCAACTCTTATTGCCAAAGCTAGCATTTCTAATACAATATTAAGTAGTAACGGTGATAGTGGGCAACCTTGTTTTACTCCTGATCTTATTGGGAATGGTTGCAGTTTGTCCCCATTACATATAATACTTACTGCTGGTTTTAAATAGATGCTACTGATTATTTTAAGGAAAAGTCCATTTATTCCTATACTCTCAAGAGTTTTTAATAGGAATGGATGTTGGATTTTATCAAATGCTTTTTCTGCATCTATTGAGATGATCATATGGTTTTTGTTAATTTGATTATTAATATGGCCAATTATATTGATAGTTTTCCTAATATTGAACCAGCCCTGCATTCCTGGTATAAATCCTACTTGATCATGATGTATTATCCTGGGGATGATTTTCTGTAGTCTTTTTGCTAATATCTTATTTAAGATTTTAGCATCAATATTCATTAGGGAGATTGGTCTATAATTTTCTTTCTCTGTTTTCAACCTACCTGGTTTAGGAATCAGTACCATGTCTATGTCATAAAAGGAGTTTGGTAGGACTCCTTCATTCCCTATTTTTTCAAATAGTTTATAAAGCATTGGGGCTAATTGTTCTTTGAATGTTTGGTAGAATTCACATGTAAATCCATCTGGTCCCGGGGATTTTTTTTTAGGGAGTTGATTAATAGCTTGTTCTATTTCTTTTTCTGAAATGGGACTATTTAAGCAATTTACTTCCTCCTCTGATAATCTGGGAAGCCTATATTTTTGGAAGTAGTCATCCATTTCATTTAGGTTATGAAATTTATTGGCATAAAGTTGGGCAAAGTAACCCCTTATTATTTCTTTAATTTCCTCTTCATCAGTGGTAAGTTCTCCTTTTTCATTTTTAAGACTGCCAATTTGATTTCCCTCTCTCCTTTTTCTAATCAGATTCACCAAAGGTTTATCAATTGTATTGGTTTTTTCATAAAACCAACTCTTAGTTTTATTTATTAGTTCAATAGTTTTTTTTTTTACTTTCTATATTATTAATTTCTCCTTTTAATTTTAGAATTTCAAGTTTAGTAATTGATTGGGGGTTTTTAATTTGGTCTTTTTCTAACTTTTTAAGTTCCAGGCCCAATTCATTGATCTTCTCTTTTTCTATTTTATTCAAGTAAGCCTCTAAGGATATAAAATTTCCCCTTATTACTGCTTTGGCTGCATCCCATAAATTTTGATATGATGTCTCATTGTTGTCATTATCTTGAGTGAAGTTATTAATTGTGTCTATAATTTGCTGTTTCACCCAATCATTCTTTAAGATGAGATTATTTAGTTTCCAATTACTTTTTGGTCTATTTACACCTAACTTTTTGTTAAATGTAGTTTTTATTGCGTTGTGATCTGAAAAAAAAAAGCATTTACTATTTCTGCCTTCCTGCATTTAATTTTGAGGTCTTTATGTCCTAATATATGGTCAATTTTTGTGTAGGTTCCATGAACTGCTGAGAAGAAAGTATACTCCTTTCTGTCACCATTCAGTTTTCTCCAGAGATCTATCATACCTAATTTTTCTAATATTCTATTTACCTCTTTAATTTCTTTCTTATTTGTTTTGTGATTTGATTTATCTAAATCTGAGAGTGCAAGATTGAGATCTCCCACTATTATAGTTTTGCTGTCTATTTCTTCTCTCAACACTCTTAGCTTCTCTTTAAGGAAGTTAGATGCAATACCACTTGGTGCATATATGTTTAATACTGATATTGCTTCATTCTCTATAGTACCCTTAAGCAAGATATAGTTTCCTTCCTTATCTCTTTTAATTAGATCAATCTTTGCTTTTGCTTGATCTGAGATAAGGATGGCTACCCCTGCTTTTTTGACTTCACCTGAAGCATAATAGATTCTGCTCCAGCCTTTTACCTTTAGTCTATATGTATCTCCCTGTTTTAAATGTGTTTCCTGTAAACAACAGATTGTAGGGTTCTGACTTTTGATCCAGTCTGCTATCCACCTCCTCTTTATGGGAGAGTTCATCCCATTCACATTTGCAGTTAAAATAACCAATTCTGCATTTCCTGCCATCCTAATATCCCCAGATTATACTTTTCTTTTTCTTGCCCTCCTTTCCTTCTTCCCTATTGATCCCACTAACGTTGCACAGCTCTCCCTCTTTAGTATCCCTTCCTCCTCCCTTGGAATCCCTTCCCCTTTCTTGTACCCTTGCCTTATTACTCTTTTTCCTTCTCCCTTTTCCTCTCCCACTTTTTAATGAAGTGAGAGAAGAATCTGTGTAAAACAAATATGTCAATTGTTTCCTCTTTGAGCCAGCTCTGATGAGAGTAGGATTCACACAATGTTCATCCCCCTCTCTAAGTTCCCTCCTATAAGATAGGTTTCCTCTGCCTCATTGTTGCATGTAGTTTCCCTCTTTTTATCTCCTGTCTTCCCTTTTTCTGGCACTATCCCCTTTCCATTTCTACTTCCCTTTTTTATGTTATATTGGTAAAATCAAATTATACATATGATTTTTATGTATATTCACAACAGAAATACAGTTCTCAAGAGTTCCTTTTACCTTTTTCTACTTCTCTTGATTCCTGTTGTTGAAGATCAAATTTTTTGTTTAAGTCTGGTTTTTTCCTTAGAAACACATGGAATTCCTCTATTTCATTAAATATCCATCTTCTTCCGTGGAAAAAAATACTCAGCTTAGCTGGATAGTTTATTCTTGGCTGCATTCCAAGTTCTTTTGCCTTTCAGAATATCTGATTCCAGGCCCTTCGATCCTTTAATGTTGAGGCAGCCAGATCTTGCGTGACCCTTATTGTGGCATCTCGGTATTTGAACTGTTTTTTCCTGGCTGCTTGTAAAATTTTTTCTTTAGTCTGGAAATTCTGAAGTTTGGCCTCAATATTCCTTGGAGTCTTTATTTTAGGGTCTTTTTCAGAAGGTGTTTGATGAATTCTTTCAACGCCTATTTTCCCTTCTGGTTCTATTACTTCTGGGCAGTTCTCTTTGATGATTTCCTGTAAAATAGTACCTAGGCTCTTTTTTTCATCATAATTTTCGGGTAGTCCGATGATCCTCAGGTTATCTCTCCTAGATCTATTTTCCAGATCTGTTGTTTTTCCCAGTAAATATTTGACATTTTTTTCCAATCTTTCATTTTTTTGGTTTTGCTTGACTGATTCTTGATGTCTCAATGAATCAGTCATTTCTATTTGTTCAGTTCTAATTTTTAGTGAGTTATTTTCTTCATTAGCTTTTTTTACTTCTTTTTGTATATGTCCAATTGAGTTGTTTTGCTCTATGGAATTTTTTTCCATTTCACTAATATTTTTTTTTTTTAGTGAGTCATTTTCTTTTTCCAATTTGCAAACTCTGTTTTTTACCTTTTCCAATTCACATTTCAGGAAGTTGTTTTCTTTTTCCACTTTATCAAATTTTTCTTTTAATGAGTTATGTGCCTTTTCTGTACTCTTTTGCATAGCTTCTCTTTCCTTTCCCCATTTTTCTTCTAGCTCTCTTTTAAGGTTTTGAATAGTCTCTTCTAGGAGAGCCTTTTGTATTGGAAACCAACAATCATCTGGAGACTGTCTGCTATTAGTCTCTTCAGGGTTGAAAAGCTGTTCTCTTTCTGGGTAGAAACTATCAATCGTTCTTTTGTTTTTTTTACTCATTTTGTTAAAGCCTATAAGGTCTGCCTTCAGAGCCAGGAGGTTACCAGCCTCCTCTGCAGAGCAGTGAAAGGTATATGGACAGGGTAGCTGTCCTGTTGACCGGCTACAAAAAGCAGTGAGGTACTGGAGTGCTCTGGGAAAGAGTTCCCCACCAGAAAGTAACTCAGGCCTGCAGGGCCGGGCTGGGAAAGTGCCTTTCAAAGAACCTCAGCTATGTGAGATAATGACTGCCCTGGGGCTAGACACTTAGCAGTGAGAGTTTCACTTCCCAAGCCAAACCCTGCCCTGGGGCTGTGGGTATTAGCAGCTGAGCAGTGAATGGATTTGCAGGGACAGGAAGTGTCTGCCAGAGGAAGCACAGTCTGCTGGGGAAGTTCTATTGTCCCAGGCTGAGCCCCCCACACTGCCGATTATAGCTGCCCAGGCTGTGCCCCACTGTCGTGCAGATTAGTAACTGCCCCCACAAAAGCCCCGAACTGCTGGATGTGGCCGAAGGGCTGCGGTAAAGTCTGCCTGAGTCATTTCCGGGTTTGAGGGGTTACAGCCAGATCTCGTTAGGTTCTGGTGTTTTTTAGAGGACCCTCTGTTTTAGGCTTTAACTTCTCTGCCAGTTTACTGCTTTGTAATCAAGGTAGAGCAGTTAGCCTATAGCAGAGTGGTCCCTATAACTTCTCTAGCCACAGAGATCACCCCCAGCCCTGGTCTGCTCAGGATGCTAGCCTCTTGCTGCCTGTGCTAGTCTGTTCCTGGCCTCTCAGGACAAACCTTTCTTGGCGAGCTTCCGGATCGGCCGGTAAGTTGTAGTGCTTCTTATCTTCATGAATTTAAGCAGTGAAGAGCTATTTTTGAGGCTGGATTAAATATTTGGTTATGAGGGTAATGAGAGGAGCTTAGAGAGTCGTGTGTGCCTGCTCTGCCATCTTAGCTCCGCCCCGGAAGCCTATCACATATATTTTCAAATATATATATATATATATTTATATACACATGTTACATAGTACATGTGCATAAATGTGCATATGTACATGCACATACACAAAACACATATCACAATATACATATGCTTATGTATATAATTATTTAACTATAATACAAGATAATACATTTTATATGTTGTGAATATAATGAATTATTTGAGTTCAGAGAAAGTAGAAATTACATTTTTCCTGTCTTAGGATTTTTGCAGTTGAAGTAGACTCAGACTTCTTAGAAGCAAGGCATTTAGAATTTCAATGGAACTTAAATATTGATCTAATCCAAACATTCCATTTTACAGAGAAGAACAATGAAATCCAGAAGAAGAATGAAATCTTCAAAGAAGACAGTTAAATGTCTTTCTGATATTTACGTGAGTATTAAGTAGGTAGAGCCAAGGTTACATCTCAATTGCTCTGTTTTCAAATCTAGTATTTCTTACATGATGTAGCTATGTGAAACTTTTACAAGAACAGAGAAGTAAGCCTGGCTTCTGCTTCATACTTATTACCTGTTTGCCATTGGGCATGTTACTCAAACTTTCTGAGCTTTTCCCCCTATCTGTAAAATTGAGATAATAATGCCTCACTGATATATCTTCATGGGATTGTTCCAAGGATCAAATGAGGTAATATATGTGAAAGCACTTTATGATCCATAAAGCTTCATATCTTCATGAACTTATCACTAGCAGTTTCAAAGCCTAACTACTTTGTTATATCTTTTAATGGTATTTCATTATAGGTCCAAATCTATGAATGTTTTCTCTATTCATTAATATACTATTAAGTTCATTATGAAACACTCATATGAACTCATGTTAATAGCAATAAAAAAGAAAGGGAGAAAAGTTAGCACATGCAGCAATTCAAATTTGAAGCAGTGAGGTAGCATAGACAATAGAGTCTTCGATTTGGAGTCAGGAAGATGGAGGTTCAAATAGCACCTCAGACAATAATTGGCTGTGCAAAAGCAGGTCACTGTACCTTTCTGTGGCTTAGTTTCCTCATCTGTAAAATAGATTTCCAAGTTAGATTTCATAGTCTCTCATGTCTTCGCTGGCTCTAAATTTATGCCCTATGCATCTTACTCTATGAAAACTACTAACTAGATTGAGTTATTTATGCAAATCCCTTTTTTCCAAAGCTATTCTTTGTGTCATGCCATATACAAGCCTCCGCATGTATATGGCTATTCCATGTAATCCATTATTTTTTTCTGGACAAACAAAACTGGCAATTTTCTCTTTAATATTTTATTGATGACAAGAGATCTTTCCAAGTATACATTATAAATTCTTAATTCCCTGCCTTACTAGGCAAATTAATTGGTGCTTCAATAAATGCAAGTAAATGAAGAGTTATTTTTAACCACTGGTTCTCTGATACAAAACCCTGAATCACTTTTCATGAATTTAACTGGGTAGGAGAGTGAAGTAATGTTGCATATTTCTAACCTAATAAATGTATGTAATGGGAAACTTACTTGAATGTATACTTTTTAAATGAATTATTAAGTATGATGATTAAAATGATATTAATGTTGGCATTAAAATTAACTGAAAAAATTCATTGAATCTGTTGAACAATTAACCTGAAGATGAGACAATAAATTTATTTGCAGTTTTTATTATACCCCCTGTTGTGATCTTTTTCTTCTCAAAAAGCAGCTAGGTGATATTTCCAATATAGCCCGGTTAGCTTAGAGGCCTATCTCTCTGCTTGGTTCCAAGAGCTCTCTCCGAATGTCACCAAATCCAAAGGTCTGGTCCTTCAGCCTCTGCCTCTGCTTTCTTTAGCCTCCAGCCAGCTCCAACTCTTCATGTCATTCCGCTGAAATCTCGACTTGTAGCGTCTTCACTCTCTAGAGCCCTCTCTGACTGGCCCATTGGCCTATTTATGCTCCTTCCAGAGAGAGGGATTATGGGTAGTTCTACTTAGTACCTTGTTTCAGGTTCTGCCCAAAACATCTTCTTGTAAGATTAGATCAACTCTAATTACTTAGCAGTTAGTAAGGATTCCAACATCTCCCTCTTTCTTTTGTTTTAAAACATAGGGGGTTTCTGAGGGGATACACATAAATCCATCAATATGGGCCAGAACTTTGTAACAGATATACATGGTATACATAAATCCATCAATATGGGAGGCATCATACATAATTTACAAAAGCACACAGCAATATAACACAGGCTAGTGGTAATGTAACAAATAACATGAATCAGGGACAGGAAGTGTCTGCCAGAGGAAGCACAGTCTGCTGGGGAAGTTCTATTGTCCCAGGCTGAGCCCCCCACACTGCCGATTATAGCTGCCCAGGCTGTGCCCCACTGTCGTGCAGATTAGTAACTGCCCCCACAAAAGCCCCGAACTGCTGGATGTGGCCGAAGGGCTGCGGTAAAGTCTGCCTGAGTCATTTCCGGGTTTGAGGGGTTACAGCCAGATCTCGTTAGGTTCTGGTGTTTTTTAGAGGACCCTCTGTTTTAGGCTTTAACTTCTCTGCCAGTTTACTGCTTTGTAATCAAGGTAGAGCAGTTAGCCTATAGCAGAGTGGTCCCTATAACTTCTCTAGCCACAGAGATCACCCCCAGCCCTGGTCTGCTCAGGATGCTAGCCTCTTGCTGCCTGTGCTAGTCTGTTCCTGGCCTCTCAGGACAAACCTTTCTTGGCGAGCTTCCGGATCGGCTGGTAAGTTGTAGTGCTTCTTATCTTCATGAATTTAAGCAGTGAAGAGCTATTTTTGAGGCTGGATTAAATATTTGGTTATGAGGGTAATGAGAGGAGCTTAGAGAGTCGTGTGTGCCTGCTCTGCCATCTTAGCTCCGCCCCGGAAGCCTATCACATATATTTTCAAATATATATATATATATTTATATACACATGTTACATAGTACATGTGCATAAATGTGCATATGTACATGCACATACACAAAACACATATCACAATATACATATGCTTATGTATATAATTATTTAACTATAATACAAGATAATACATTTTATATGTTGTGAATATAATGAATTATTTGAGTTCAGAGAAAGTAGAAATTACATTTTTCCTGTCTTAGGATTTTTGCAGTTGAAGTAGACTCAGACTTCTTAGAAGCAAGGCATTTAGAATTTCAATGGAACTTAAATATTGATCTAATCCAAACATTCCATTTTACAGAGAAGAACAATGAAATCCAGGGAAGTTAAATGTCTTTCTGATATTTACGTGAGTATTAAGTAGGTAGAGCCAAGGTTACATCTCAATTGCTCTGTTTTCAAATCTAGTATTTCTTACATGATGTAGCTATGTGAAACTTTTACAAGAACAGAGAAGTAAGCCTGGCTTCTGCTTCATACTTATTACCTGTTTGCCATTGGGCATGTTACTCAAACTTTCTGAGCTTTTCCCCTATCTGTAAAATTGAGATAATAATGCCTCACTGATATATCTTCATGGGATTGTTCCAAGGATCAAATGAGGTAATATATGTGAAAGCACTTTATGATCCATAAAGCTTCATATCTTCATGAACTTATCACTAGCAGTTTCAAAGCCTAACTACTTTGTTATATCTTTTAATGGTATTTCATTATAGGTCCAAATCTATGAATGTTTTCTCTATTCATTAATATACTATTAAGTTCATTATGAAACACTCATATGAACTCATGTTAATAGCAATAAAAAAGAAAGGGAGAAAAGTTAGCACATGCAGCAATTCAAATTTGAAGCAGTGAGGTAGCATAGACAATAGAGTCTTCGATTTGGAGTCAGGAAGATGGAGGTTCAAATAGCACCTCAGACAATAATTGGCTGTGCAAAAGCAGGTCACTGTACCTTTCTGTGGCTTAGTTTCCTCATCTGTAAAATAGATTTCCAAGTTAGATTTCATAGTCTCTCATGTCTTCGCTGGCTCTAAATTTATGCCCTATGCATCTTACTCTATGAAAACTACTAACTAGATTGAGTTATTTATGCAAATCCCTTTTTTCCAAAGCTATTCTTTGTGTCATGCCATATACAAGCCTCCGCATGTATATGGCTATTCCATGTAATCCATTATTTTTTTCTGGACAAACAAAACTGGCAATTTTCTCTTTAATATTTTATTGATGACAAGAGATCTTTCCAAGTATACATTATAAATTCTTAATTCCCTGCCTTACTAGGCAAATTAATTGGTGCTTCAATAAATGCAAGTAAATGAAGAGTTATTTTTAACCACTGGTTCTCTGATACAAAACCCTGAATCACTTTTCATGAATTTAACTGGGTAGGAGAGTGAAGTAATGTTGCATATTTCTAACCTAATAAATGTATGTAATGGGAAACTTACTTGAATGTATACTTTTTAAATGAATTATTAAGTATGATGATTAAAATGATATTAATGTTGGCATTAAAATTAACTGAAAAAATTCATTGAATCTGTTGAACAATTAACCTGAAGATGAGACAATAAATTTATTTGCAGTTTTTATTATACCCCCTCCTTAAATTATAAAGGTTTATAGAAGAGAAATTAAAACAGTACTTTTAAGTAAATAGCTTTATTCAGCCTTTCCTCTTTTCCTCCAAAAAGTTGGGGAACATGTCACAGAATATAGCGGGAATAATACTGGATTTAATGTTCAAAGACATCAGTTCAAATTTCATTGCTGGCAATTGTATGATCTTGAAAATTTTACTATACCTTATTTTCCTCATCTGTTAAAATAAAAGGATTAGATTTGATGATTATGTTCTTTTCTGATGCTAAAATTCTATAATCATTTTCTAACTCTGGGCCTTAATATGCATTTCCAAATTAGATAGATTTTAATGACCATTCATGTACCTTGTAACATAGTTTGTTGGTTTTCTAAAAAAGGGAACAGCATATTTTGCTTCCTCCTCTTTTTCTTTTTCTCTCAAATATCTAAGATAATTTTAACACTTTTTTTTAGTGTTAATTGTTAATTCATAGTATTTATATTATTCACATTTAAAGAACATAAATTTATTGTTATAAATAAGCATAATATAATATTATAAATATCATTATTTATTAGATTATAAATCTAAGTCTAAATAATTGTATTATTATTTGTTATAAACAATATTAAATTTTTTTTTCAATGAATTATATTCATTCCACAATTGTCTACAATAAAGTGTATTTCAATGCATTCCACGTGATTATTTTAAGGTCATTATCTTTAAGTCTCCATGAGTAATTTTATCTATTCTTTCTTATTTTTTAACTTTATATGTCCATAGATCATGTGTTCTATTATTCTCTTCTCATTTTGAATAATCTCATAAGGGTCTTTCTGTCTTTATTTTCCTTATGCATATTTATCTTAATATAAAGTATTGAATTAAGTAAATAAAACACAATTTATTGAACTCTTTCTCTACTGATGAATGTATTTTGCTTGCCATTGTTTCATATAATTAAATGTGCTATTATAAAAATCTTTGAATACACACACATGTGAATGCACACACTTTGAATACACACATATTTGTATGTATGTATATGTGTATCTTTTTTGATAAAAAATGTCTAGAAATGGAAAACATCTGTCAAAGGATATGATTATTTTAAATATTCTTATTGCAAAGTGCCTGATTACTTTCCAAAATTATTGTGAGTTTTAACTTCATCAGTGATATATGACTACACCTGTTTCTCCACAGACCCACCAACATTAGGTTTCATTGCATTTATTTGTTCTTGTCAGTTTGATAGATGTGAGGAATTACCTCTGAATTATTTTCATTTGAGTTTCTGATCATTAGTGTAAAAATATCTTTACCACACCTCCTCCAGGTGTCACCAAGAAGATGAGGGCAGTAGAAATGAATCTTCATTGGTCAGGCAGAAATCTCTCATTAACCTCTTAGAAAACTCAGGAAAAAATCTCCTGAATTTGAGATGAGGAGGGGATTATGTGACATATAAAGTAACCCCTCTGATCATGAGTTTTTGTGAAGAGGGGAAATCATAAGGGAATTAGAGAGCAAAAGCTATGGAAAGTTGATGCATTGTGGATGGCTGATACCAATTGGTTGAAACAGCAAACTCTTCCACATTATCCTATATTTCCTTTCTTCCTTCTTTCCAACAACAACAACAACAAAAACGGAGGTTGATGTGTTCCCCATCACCACCCCAAAGTTATATCCTTGCTTCTTAAATACTTACTTATTATGTTATCTTTAAAGGATTAATGAATCAGCAAATTGTCACACACATACACACACACATAAACTTTCAAATGCTTGTATTGTTAAATTGTGTGTAGTGTTGTTATAATACAGATGAAGAAAGGTGATTGAGGAAGAAGGCCAGAAGGATAAAGTCAATATTAAAGTATAGTATAGTGCCAGAGCATTATTTCTGATAGAGGTTTCAAGGGGCTAGGAGAGTAATTGATTTGGTTTTACAATTTCCCAAGGCAGAGAGTAAATACTTTTACCAAGATTCCTATGAGTTAGCAGTAAGTCAGCAATGGTTCAGACTGGCACTGGGACAGGACCTCTATCATTTCTTTGCTTTATTTGAGAAGAAAAATACACACCCAGATGAGCCAATTAAGGAGTGGCCCAGAAGAAAGCTAAAAGTGAGAGATAAGTACTGAAAGGATGACAATGAACAATCCTGACTTTTTATTTCAATTCTGTTATCTTTATGACTATGTGTAAAAATAATGAGGTAACACATTTTAAATGTTTATTAACAAGTTTTCTTTTTATGTTTGGAAGTTGTCACACAGGTTTGTGATTCATGCCTTGTAGGACTTTTTTTTAACCTTAATTTTGTTTTAAAAAACAGTTTCATGTATGCCATAGTTGTGAAGTTTGCCAATGACATTATTTTTTTTTTTAAATCAACAAAATTATACATAGACACAAAAATTTCTTGACAAAATATAATAACCATTTTAATTAAAATCACTATTAAATAAGAAAAAAATGGACCTTTCCTTAAAATTATAAGTAGCGTAGATTTAAAACTAAAAGCTACTGCTATGTGTTTTAGATACAAACTAGAATTCTTCCCAACAAAATGAAGAGTCTATTGGCACTTTTTCTATTTGACAGTGTACTATAAATGCTGACTATAGCAATAAAAATAAAAATAAATGGAGAGAATGAAAATATGTAAATAAGAAACAAAATTATTACTTTCAAAATGATTTTCAAAGATGAAACATACTATCTACTTAGCAATATCAATGTTTTTAGCATATAGAATGAGGTGTATAAATGCATACAAATTACAGAACAATTATAGGTTATCATGCAAAACAAATTTTCTAATTGACAATATATAGATATAAATGCATATAATATATGAGTATGACAAAATAATGTATTTTTATCTCCTTTTTATTCCCATTAAAGGGACAGGAGAAAAGACAGAGGCCGGGGTGGGGGGGAGATTTCTATTAATTAAAGAACATTTCTATAATCTACATGCTCTATCTTTTTTTTAAAAAAGCTAATTCATAAATAATTTAATTTAATAAATATTATTTAATAAATTTATTTAACAAATTATAAATAATTTAAATTATGTATAATATGCATTTTGTATAATTATAATTTTGAATCTTTTAATTAGACCCATCTATGAACATTGAACATCTGTTTAATGATTTATCTTCATTTTAAGCTTATTATAATATTATAGTTGTCCTACAAGCTATGACTATTTTTAATCAGGTTAGATTTTGAATATATATATTTTTAAATTTATCTTATAAATGCAACTTCTTTTAGTTTTATCTTTATAATTAGTAAAGAAATATGTGAATTATTTTCTGAGCTAATCTTATGTTCAATAAACTTGTTGGATTCAGATATTATTTTGAAATTATATACACACACTATACCACCTGCAAATAATGGATAACTGATATATATATATATATATATATATATATATATATATATATATATACATACATACATACATACATATATCTTGCTTAAATTATTGGGTTTGACAGTGGTACCAAGAAAAAAGTAGTCAAATGGAATATCCTGATTTTATACTTTGTTTTATCCCTAGTCTTAGTGGAAATGTTTCTAATGCTTTCTTTCCCCATTGTGTAGTTGCAATTATAATTTTACTGTTGAGAAAATATCTCTTCATTAGTATTCTTTTTAGTGACTTTTATGTGAAAGAATATTGGATTTTATTTAAGGTTTCCTTTTCTACATCAATTAAAATCTAATGTAAACTAAATTTCATTTTTGTTTCAATATTATATTAAATGCTGTGGCTTTTCTGACATCAAATCAAAATAGCATTGATTGTGCAAACCCTATTTAATTATGTATTATGTTTTCATTATGATTTATGTAATGAATAATTACACAGCTACTATAAGCCTTACTTTACTTCATATGATGAATGATATCTATAATTGATTGCTATAGTCTGATAATTAATATGCTATTAAATATTTTGTATCAATATTCATTATAGAAATTATTATTATTATTATTTTTTATTTTGGTGTTAATTTTTCTAGATCAAATAATCAAAGTTATATTTGCCTTACAAATGGTGAGGAAAGTTAATTAAGGATCACCAAATCAAGTTTGTGGTGAACACTAACTCCTTTGTTTACTCAGCTACTGGACTAAATATAGTCCAAGAGGGTAGGACAAGAGTTGCTTGTGAAAAAGAGTCCAATCAGTTTTTGAGAAGATATTGTGTTTTTAATTTATGGGAAACATTCTTTCAGGAAAGTGAAAAAAGACAGTCTCCTTGCGCTCTGAATTGTTTGAATCACTTATTTTCTTATTCTTTTAATAAGTAAAATAAACTAAAGATAAAAATCTCTTTAAAAGTGAATGTAGTCCCATTATTAATATACCATTTTCTCTATATTTACAAGCCATTCATAATATTTGTCTTGGAAGGGTTAAAAATTCATGATGGATCATTGATCAGTTTTTTGTTTTTATTTTTGTAAGGAAATTCTTTGGTGATTCGTCTAATTGGAAGATTTTGTAGTACCATGTTATATGCAGTGGTTGTTGAGGCTAATTCAAAAACCTGTCCTGATATTTATTACCTATGAGATCTCAGGCAAGTAATTTTTACTGCCCTAGTCCCCAGTTTCCTCAACTGGAAAAAAGAGTAGATAACCTTTAAAGTTTTTTCTTTGTTAAAGCTATCATTCTATTCTTTGTATGATGTTACTGTTTTTGAATTATCAATAATATTTTATGTAAAATTTATAGATAATAATTAAATATTTTGCCTTTTAATATTTAGAATATTTTTATACTCATCCCTATTAACAGCCTTACTTTCTTTTCTATGCTGAGATATCCCCTTCACATTTATAATTTTGTGACTTGTTTCTCTTCTTTTTTCCTCTGTTGTTTGCTAATGATTAATCATATTGTTAATCTCTTCCAAAAAATCCTAGCTCTGAATGTATATACTGATTCTGTTTATCTTTCATTTTCTGTGCTATTTATTTCTGGTTTTCCATTAATAATTTCCAGTTTTTGTTACTTTACTTTGGTATTTTATTTTGTTTCTTTTGATAGTGTAAAATTCATTTAGCCATTTTCTTCTTCATTTTCATTAATATAAGCAGTTACTGTTGTAATTTTACTTCTAAGAACAAATTTAGCTTTACTCAATCAATTTAATTGTGTGGTATTATTTTCTTTTATGTTTTATGTTGTCCTTTTTCTAACTTCCTTTAATCACTCTTGGCTTAATAGATATTTAATTATAATTATGTTTTAAATATGCAATATAGTATAAAACATCTTATATATGAATATATATATATATATATATATAATTTTATTTGTTAACACATTATATTGATTATAAATTCTCATGTATGAAATTCAATTCAAATTTTGTTACACTAGTGTTTGCAAATTTATGTTGGGCTACTCTAATATATTGTGATCAAATTCTACTAGCTTTCTCCATATGTTGAAAATACTATATATTTCCTTTCCTTTTTAGTTATCTCCATAGAGCTGCTGTTTCTAATGTATTAAATAAGTATTTCAAACTTGTTATTCATTTATTATTACTTTTTTTAAAAATTGTCACATTATATTTTGGGTCATAAATTTAGAGATAATGGTTCTATGAATTGCAACTATGAATTAGATGGCTTCTGAGTTTCCTTCCAGCTTTAAAGCTATGGTCTTATATCATTTCCTGCCTCAGGGAACTGTTTTTTCCCCTTCATTTTTTTTTTCTTGTATTTTGATTTTTCTCCCTTTCTCTACTTTCTTTCCTCCCTCTCTTTCTCCCTCCTTCTTTCTTTCTCCCTCCCTCCTTCCTCCTCCTTCCTTCCTTCCTTCTTCCTTCCTTCCTTCCTTCCTTCCTTCCTTCCTCCTTCCTTCCTTCCTTTCTTTCTTTCTTTCTTTCTTTCTTTCTTTCTTTCTTTCTTTCTTTCTTTCTTTCTTTCTTCTTTCTTTCTTTCTTCTTTCTTTCTTTCCTTCTTTCTTCCTTCTTTCCTTCTTTCCTTCTTTCCTTCCTTCTTCCTTCCTTCCTTCCTTCCTTCCTTCCTTCCTTCCTTCCTTCCTTCCTTCCTTCCTTCTTCCTTCCTTCCTTCCTTCCTTCCTTCCTTCCTTTTCTTCTTTCTCCTTCTTTTTCCCCCTCTTTTCTAAAGAGGTATTAAAATAGCCAATTTTCTTAATTTTCTATTGGTGAAGTAAGAAAAGATTAATATACAGTATAAGCCTTACTTTACTTCATATGATGAATGATATCTATAATTGATTGCTATAGTCTGATAATTAATATGCTATTAAATATTTTGTATCAATATTCATTATAGAAATTATTATTATTATTATTTTTTATTTTGGTGTTAATTTTTCTAGATCAAATAATCAAAGTTATATTTGCCTTACAAATGGTGAGGAAAGTTAATTAAGGATCACCAAATCAAGTTTGTGGTGAACACTAACTCCTTTGTTTACTCAGCTACTGGACTAAATATAGTCCAAGAGGGTAGGACAAGAGTTGCTTGTGAAAAAGAGTCCAATCAGTTTTTGAGAAGATATTGTGTTTTTAATTTATGGGAAACATTCTTTCAGGAAAGTGAAAAAAGACAGTCTCCTTGCGCTCTGAATTGTTTGAATCACTTATTTTCTTATTCTTTTAATAAGTAAAATAAACTAAAGATAAAAATCTCTTTAAAAGTGAATGTAGTCCCATTATTAATATACCATTTTCTCTATATTTACAAGCCATTCATAATATTTGTCTTGGAAGGGTTAAAAATTCATGATGGATCATTGATCAGTTTTTTGTTTTTATTTTTGTAAGGAAATTCTTTGGTGATTCGTCTAATTGGAAGATTTTGTAGTACCATGTTATATGCAGTGGTTGTTGAGGCTAATTCAAAAACCTGTCCTGATATTTATTACCTATGAGATCTCAGGCAAGTAATTTTTACTGCCCTAGTCCCCAGTTTCCTCAACTGGAAAAAAGAGTAGATAACCTTTAAAGTTTTTTCTTTGTTAAAGCTATCATTCTATTCTTTGTATGATGTTACTGTTTTTGAATTATCAATAATATTTTATGTAAAATTTATAGATAATAATTAAATATTTTGCCTTTTAATATTTAGAATATTTTTATACTCATCCCTATTAACAGCCTTACTTTCTTTTCTATGCTGAGATATCCCCTTCACATTTATAATTTTGTGACTTGTTTCTCTTCTTTTTTCCTCTGTTGTTTGCTAATGATTAATCATATTGTTAATCTCTTCCAAAAAATCCTAGCTCTGAATGTATATACTGATTCTGTTTATCTTTCATTTTCTGTGCTATTTATTTCTGGTTTTCCATTAATAATTTCCAGTTTTTGTTACTTTACTTTGGTATTTTATTTTGTTTCTTTTGATAGTGTAAAATTCATTTAGCCATTTTCTTCTTCATTTTCATTAATATAAGCAGTTACTGTTGTAATTTTACTTCTAAGAACAAATTTAGCTTTACTCAATCAATTTAAGTGTGTGGTATTTTTATTTTCTTTTATGTTTTATGTTGTCCTTTTTCTAACTTCCTTTAATCACTCTTGGCTTAATAGATATTTAATTATAATTATGTTTTAAATATGCAATATAGTATAAAACATCTTATATATGAATATATATATATATATAATTTTATTTGTTAACACATTATATTGATTATAAATTCTCATGTATGAAATTCAATTCAAATTTTGTTACACTAGTGTTTGCAAATTTATGTTGGGCTACTCTAATATATTGTGATCAAATTCTACTAGCTTTCTCCATATGTTGAAAATACTATATATTTCCTTTCCTTTTTAGTTATCTCCATAGAGCTGCTGTTTCTAATGTATTAAATAAGTATTTCAAACTTGTTATTCATTTATTATTACTTTTTTTAAAAATTGTCACATTATATTTTGGGTCATAAATTTAGAGATAATGGTTCTATGAATTGCAACTATGAATTAGATGGCTTCTGAGTTTCCTTCCAGCTTTAAAGCTATGGTCTTATATCATTTCCTGCCTCAGGGAACTGTTTTTTCCCCTTCATTTTTTTTTCTTGTATTTTGATTTTTCTCCCTTTCTCTACTTTCTTTCCTCCCTCTCTTTCTCCCTCCTTCTTTCTTTCTCCCTCCTTCCTTCCTTCCTTCCTTCCTTCCTTCCTTCCTTCTTTCCTTCTTTCTTTCTTTCCTTCTTTCTTTCTTTCTTTCTTTCTTTCTTTCTTTCTTTCTTCTTTCTTTCTTTCTTTCTTTCTTTCTTTCTTTCTTTCTTCTTTCTTTCTTTCTTTCTTTCCTTCTTTCCTTCTTTCCTTCCTTCTTCCTTCCTTCCTTCCTTCCTTCCTTCCTTCCTTCCTTCCTTCCTTCCTTCCTTCCTTCCTTCCTTCCTTCCTTCCTTCCTTCCTTCCTTTTCTTCTTTCTCCTTCTTTTTCCCCCTCTTTTCTAAAGAGGTATTAAAATAGCCAATTTTCTTAATTTTCTATTGGTGAAGTAAGAAAAGATTAATATACAGTATAAGCCTTACTGGGTTCAGAAGACTTTCATGTTAAAAATTTTCCAACACTGAGGAGAAATTTGTTCCCTATTTGTTGAGGAGGTGAAATTAAAATATGAGTTTGATCCAAACATGACACTTCATTTCCAACCTAAACTCTCTCCTTCCTTTCTTTTAAAAACAAAGATCAGTCCCAGTCAGTCTTGGTTCATTCCTGCTGATTCTATGCCAGGCAGGACTATATGAGGTGATTACTATGGAGAGACTGTAACCTTTTTGTATTCTGTTGAGCCTACCTTTGAAACTTTCTTTCAGACTGACCTGCTTGTGATTATTCAGCTAACAATTTGTTCTATCAATCTGTTTCCATACACTAGCAGACTAAAATGAGAGCTGTTCTTAGAAATGGAAGATCTGCATTCAAGTCACTTGTGATATCTATGAACTTACTTGGGCATTTCAGGCGACAAATCCTCCCAGAACCTCAGTATTTTCAAACATGATTAGGCATTGATTAAGTGCACATTATCTGTATTCTAAATCTGTAAAAGGAGAATAATACTTGCAGTCTTTATCCAACAGCGTTGCTCTAAGGGTCAAATCAGATAATCCACTGAAGTGTTTATAAATTAGTTATTATTGTTATGGGTGGGGTATATATCCTTCTCAGCTGAGGTATATTTCAGCAAACATTTCTTCATTAGCCTATTGGTCTATCTATTCTGTGTCCTTTAAGTATAAACAAATTGAGAATTCTTCGATTTTACAGGAGTTTCAGGCTATCTTTAAATAATAATTAAACATTATGGATGGATTTTCTTTTTCTGTTCTTTGATAAACCAATTATAACAAACTTCTCCAAATTCTCCAGTATTCATTGATTAAAGTTGACTAGGGAAGATCATCTCACCTATTTAATTTTGCCATTGCCATGCTTGGAGAATTGGTTCTGTTATTGTTCTGTTATTATTGATGCATTCATTAAAGGTCTATATTTAAACATAGAAAAATTTCTAGCTTCTGGAAGTCTCTCTGAAGCTTCTTGTATTTATTCTTTTTTGTTTGTTTGTTTGTTTGTTTGTTTTTTGGCTGAAGCAATTGGGGTTAAGTGACTTGCCCAGGGTCACACAGCTAGGAAGTGTTAAGTATCTGAGATTAGATTTGAACTCAGGTTCTCCTGACTTCAGGGCTTTTGCTCTATCCACTGTGCCATCTAGCTGCCCTTTTTGTGTTTATTCTTACCTAATTGAAGATAAATTCAGAAAAGATGTTAATTTCAGTGTGAAACATACATGCTTGTGACTCATAGAGTCTCTTTTTTTACCTGTGAGACTTGGATAAACTCCAAAAAATGGACTCTCCCTGATTTCCGTTGATCCTTAGTTTTGATGATTTCATTGTATGAGAGTAACTCTGAAGTTTGTAAAATGTATTTTGGTCTTGAATTTTAGTCTAACAGATTATTGTTCATACACACACACACACACACACACACACACACCACACACGCTCCTTATATTTTGCAGTTTATTCTGCAGTCTGACTTTTATTTCATTCTTTGTTTTGAAACTGTAGTGGGCACTTTTAGTCAAAAGCATTGGAGTTGTATTGATGATAAAGTGAATGTCATCAAAAAATTTAGCTTTTTTTTTTTTTAATAGTTTTTTGTTGTCCTTTTATACTCCCTCCCAAGAAATAGCACATTGTCCTCCTAAGCCTAAACCCATTACTCATGGAATTGTTTTAATAGGATACAATAAATTAAAATAGTCCATTGTTTCACGCATATCTGATTTATCTGCTGCCACAAGAATAAAGCCTGAGTTAAGATAACTTTACCTAACTTCTTATGATTTTGATAGTGAAAAAAACTAGTCTGGCATTAAAAATTCTTAAACATCTGACAATTAAGACAACTTATACAGCTGCATCAAGGAGTCAGGTTACTTCTCAAAACAGTACACAGTACACAAGGAATAATAAAAGCAATTGATTTAAATGCCTGTAAAATTAATGTATTGTGTATGAAGAATTAGCATAAAACATGCTGACATTTATAGAATTGTTTCTAAAATACACTGAAGGAATTCCTTGTTAGAGAAAAACAGTGATTTGAAATTGCTTCCTTATGTGACTCATAAAAAGACTAACACTATAGTTATTTTCCTCCTTCCTGCCCCTATCTTTTACATTAAACTACATTTTGGTTCATGTAAATTGGAGCTTACTTCTTAGATATTCCAAATCTCTATATTCTCTTTGTGGAATCAGCTACTGCCTTCTAAGGAAGCTACAAAGACATGGCTGGTTGACTTCAATTCAAAAATTGGCTGAATAAGCACATATCATATATATATATATATGTATGTATATATATATTATATATATGATATACATATACACACACGCACATATATATCTTCTTAAATCAATTCTCCTGATGAAATTGGAACATAAATTTTTCTTTTTTTTTTCTTTTTAAATTTTTATTTTCAGTTTCAGTTTCAGATTTATTGATTATCCAGATTTTTCTGGAGTTCTCTTTCTGACCCAAACAGGAAAGAAAACAATTTATTAATTAATCTTTAATAATTTAATCTTTTTTTTCCCTTTCCATTTTTGAAATTTATTTATTTTTTAATTGAAGCTTTTTATTTTCAAAATATGTGCAAAGGTAATTTTTCATCACTGACTCTTGCAAAATCTTGTGTTCCAATTTCCCTCCCTCTTCCTGTCACCCTGTCCTCTAGATGACAAGTAATTCAATATATATTAGACGTGATAAAAATATATGTAAATCCAGTGTATGCATACACATTTATACAATTATCTTACTGCATAAGAAAAATCATATCAAAGAGGAAAAAATGAGAGAAAATAAAATTCAATCAAATGACAACAAAAAAGGTGAAAATGCTATGTTGTGATCCACACTCAGTTCCCACAGTCCTCTCTTTGGGTGTAGATGGCTCTTATCATCACAAGATCATTAGAACTGGCCTGAATTGTCTCTTTGTTGAGAAGAGACTCATCCATCAGAACTGATCATTGTATAATCTTGCTATTGCCATGTACATTGATCTCCTGGTCCTGCTCATTTAATTTAGCATCATGTAAGCCTCTCTAGGCTTCTTTGAAATCATCCTGCTGATTGGAACATAAACTTTTCATTAAGACTGCAAGAATTTGTAAATAGGCTGGTGTCATCACAATTAAATTTGGGAGTAAATTAAATTAAGTTCATACTCTTTGAGATTTTATATATATAAACTCCAAATGATAAAAGAATGTCAAATTATAAGGAAATGACAAATCACTACTATTATTATTATTGAATTGTTTTCTGTTTGCTATATTTTCAATTTTTTTTAAGATTGCTATTATTATTAATTTTTTTTAATCACCTTATTTTCCCATTCCTCTCTACTACCCAGGGAGTCATCTCCTATGACAAGAATATAAAAGAAAGAAGGAGTAAAAGGAAACATTTCAGCTAAATTAAATAACATCAATAAGCCCAAGTATAATAAACATCCCATATTCATTGTCCTCCACTTCTACAAAGACTGAAAGGAGGTATATTTTCATTGCTCTTCTTTGATTCCAGTCAAGATAATAATTATCTAGTTTTCTGCCCCTTTTCTCCACTCTTTTCTTCTCTCCCTTCCTTTTCCTTCTGCTTCCATTTCCTTTCCTGTTCTTTTCTTCCTCTCATTCACATTGATGCATTTAATCTATGTGTTGTTTTCCCGGTGTTGCTTGCTTCACTTGTATCATTTCATAAAATTTTCTAGTACTTTCCCTCCCAAATAATTTCTTATTTAACTATGTTTTATAGAGAACTTGGTGCCTAAATCATGCCTGTATTCTAGATTCCCAGTTTCTAGGAATTTCTTTGTGGGTAATACTGGAGACTCTCTCACTCTTATGACTAAAGTAAAATATTTTACCTCCAGTGGGAGAGTTCATTTTCTCTGGGTACAGTCATATATTTTTGGGTATAATCCTTTTGATTTTTGTTTGCTGTCAATGTAGATAAATGTGTTTTAATTCATGATTTATTATTTGTGATAAGTTTTGAGTCACTTGCATTCGGTGAGAAGAAAGTCAAGCCTTTAGATATATAGCTTTGGTCATTCCTTCCCTATTAAAGGAATAACAACTAGAAATACAGTACAATCATAAATGTTATCCCTCCTATGCTAGAAATATTTAGTAGGGTGGATAGATAGAATTTTTATTCCTCAAACAAGAATTACTATCTCCTCAGTCCAGACATTTTCACTGGCTATCTTTCATGGATGAAATTGTCTTCCTCTGCATCTCTGCCTTTTGCCTTCTCTGGCTTCCTTTAAGTCCCAGAATCCACAAGATACCTTTCTCAATTCCTCTTATGCTAATTTCTTTTTTTTTTTCTTTTCATTAACTTCAATGTGTCATGTCTCCAGCTTATTTATACATAGTTATTCACGATTTCTCCCTAATCAAATTGTCATTTTTTTTTGCTTTTCTTTGTATTCCCAGAGTTTAGCAAAATGCCAATACACAGTAGGGCCCTTAAAATTGTTTATTGACTAACTACCCTGATGCATCCTGCTTTTTGTAGTTTATGAAACATATTCAGTTGATAAGTTGATGGTGAATATTTGAGCAACAAAAATCCTGTTACTTTGATTCTCTAGCCAAGATATAGCAACAGGATTATTTGTGAGATACTTTAGTTACATTTCAGAATTCCTAGGACTGGTCCTGTAAAGCTCATATTCACAAATAGGAATGCATAAAGTACCTTGTAATTAGGCTTTTGGTCTCAATCTCCTGTCCTTTCTTTGCCGCAGTCGAAGTTATACTTCAAGAAGCATGGGCTATGGAAGTGCTACATATATCTAGTCATACCCCCTTCTGTGCCACACATAAACAAATCTATGCGGATATATTTAATCTCTATGGGCACACTAGACAGAAACTTTATATTTATTTTCCATGAGTATATTTTACTTGTACTCATTGCTTCTCCAGTCCCATTAGAATATTGGATAATATCTGACACAGAGTAAGCAATTTATATATACCTATTAATCAGTTGGTATAAGACAAATGATATATTGACCTACATTGTAAGTTTCCTCACTAGGGGTGCTCTGAAGACAGAAAATCACAGGTATGGTCAAAACAATAAGAACAGTAGCAGCAGTAGTAGCTTTTAATTCTTTCCAATTGCCCAAAGATATTGAGAGATTGTAAATGTATCTTCTGGCTGAATGTGAATAGCACTTGGTTTACATTGCCAGGGATGTGGAATTGCTGGGGATATTATTATTACTGATCCTTATTCAAACCTCCTCCTCCATTTCAAAAACTACACTCATTGTGACTTTGTCTTTGAGATGAGGTCAAGACTCCTGTTCTATTTGCCATCATTGAAATCCCAGGCAGTCTCAAGTGATAGATAGTGGTCCATCTTTTTTGTTCTGATTGCATTCCAGCTTGAGTGAATATAGTCCATCTCCTTGAATTGCCTTTTCAATTTAAAGAGCATAAGGGCCTCTATGAGTTTCAAGTGAAAATAGTCACCTTCAGTTTTAAGTGAGAACAGTCCTTTTTCCCCTCCTTCCCGATTAGCAGGCAAATCTCTCTGTGCTGCTTTTTATTTTGTTTTGATCTTTAGAATTTTGAAGAAATAATAATACCAAACACCTAATGTCTTATCCAGTGAACAGGAAAATCTCGTAGGCGAACTCAGTGTAAGGCATGGCACCCAATAATCACCCCATAAAAATGAGAAATATCTACCAATGCCAAATT
This sequence comes from Antechinus flavipes, assembly GCF_016432865.1. Taxonomy (NCBI): domain Eukaryota; kingdom Metazoa; phylum Chordata; class Mammalia; order Dasyuromorphia; family Dasyuridae; genus Antechinus; species Antechinus flavipes. Next base: position 61,708,524 of record NC_067400.1, read on the forward strand.
TTCTGTGGTGCAATAAATACAGCAAATGTATAAAATAAGTTATTCAGCAAGTTCTATGGCCAAATACAAGTAGATATCATAACAAGGTTCTTTATTCATTCCTATTTGTGAATATGAGCTTTACAGGACCAGTCCTTGGAATTCTGAAATCTAACTAAAGTATCTCACAAATAATCCTGTTGCTACATCTTGACTAGAGTATCAAAATAACAGTATTTTTGTTGTTCAAAGATTTGCCATCAACTTATTAACTGAATATGTTTCATAAATCACACAAAAGCTCTACTGTGGGTCTCTTATTTGAGGACTTATTTAATACAGAATAGAATAGTTGATTGCCAAAAAAATGGATCTCTAAGAGGAAGAATTTTCAGGACCTGATGACTCTCCAAGCAAAAAAAATGATTAATTCAGGGATTCATATAAAATTTAGAAATATTTTTCAGAAAGTTCAGATATTGTGCATCAGTTTACACATTGCAAATCAAAATGAGATATGAAAAGAAAAAAAAATGGAGCAGAATCTTCCTGTGAGAAATTAATAATAATAATAAGCTCCACAGGAAAAAAAAAGTCTGAAATGAAATAATTTTAGCAGACTCTTAATATAAATATTGTACTCACCAACTATACTCACCATATATAAACCTAGACACTGAAAGAAATTGGAAGTCAATCTGATAACAAGGTGAATAGTCTCTCTCTCTCTCTTTCTCTCTCTCTCTCTCTCATATATACACACACACACACACACACACACACACACACACACACACACCATTGTCTGTGTTAAGCAAAATAAATTATGCATAACACTCAAGTAAAGAATTTACCTAACAAATATTGGGAAGTACTCTTTTTTTAAAGTATAAGATCCTCATGTGCTTGATGTGCAAAGTAAGCCTTTCTTTAGCACTTGATCGATCTTATGCCCTTTGGGTAGAAAACAAAATCATAGAATCAGAAATCAGAACATTGCAAATAACTTTTTGCCATGGGAACTGTGTTACCCAAGGAACTGGATTATCCAGTATTTTTTTGAAATATCTTTTATTATCAATTCTCTCCAACAGTAACAAAGGCTTGGAATTTGACTACAAGGTTGGAGAATTTAAAGGTAAGTGGAATTTAAATTCTAAAATACTAATGATGTAAATGGAATTTTTTTTAAAAGCACAAACACTCCATTTGAGGACTAAAATAATGTAGCTTAAATGGGTCTCTCTGTATTTGAGCAATAAATTCAATGCAATCCAACAAATATTTGGAAAGTGTCTTTTGTACTAAACAATGGGTGCATAAGAAAGAATTAAGGAACCCACATTCTGCTGCAAGTGGAGCACCATGTATATAAATAAGTCAATGTGTACAAATAAACAAATACAAGTTATATACAAAAATGATTAGGGAAGGAGCTGAGTCAACTCAACAAGTATTTATTAAGCATTTTCTATGTCTCAGGCACTTTGCCACATCATCATTATTACCCTTGACAGTGTATGCATGTATGTGTGTCTGTGTGTATGTTTATGCATGTGTGTGTATATACATATATGCACACATACCTGTTAGATGATATTATTATCCCCATTTCCCATTTTATAGAAGAAGACACTAAGGAAGTCAAAAGTTCAGCAATTTATTAGGGTCACACAGTTAGTGAGTTTCTGAGGCTGAATCTGAATTCAATCATCATCATCATTAGGTGGTACAGGGGTGAAAATGTTAGACCTGAAATCAAGAAGACTCATTTCTCTGTGTTCAAATTTGGCCTCTCATTAACTGTGTGATTCTATTCAAGTCACTTAATTCTGTTTGCCCCAGTTTATTTTCCTGTAAAATGAACTAGAGGAAAAAATGCCAAACTACTTTAGTATCTCTGCCAAGAAAACTCCAAAATGGTCCACAAAGAGTTGGACACACAGTTGAAAATAACTGAATAAAAAGCTTAAATTTATATAGTGATCAATATATTAACTAGAAAATGTCAGAGGCAGCGTTTAAACCTACATCTTCTAATTCAAAATCACTTCTCTTTTTCTTAGACCTCATGACATGTGCATATACATACACAAAAATTAGCACATATATACAAAGACACGCAAACACAAAACAGCAATGATTCTCTTCAAACATTGCCTATCTCTCACTTCTTTAGTTATATCATAGGCATTGTATGGGCAGGAGTGATTCCCTTGTTCACATTTTCCAAGTTTTTATGCTAATGCTATTGTGCTGAAAAAAACAATCAATCAAAGAAAAAAAATCCAAGGCATTTATTATAATACATCTTGTGGGAAAGACTCATTTTTTGAATTCAAGTTTTTGTGTTCAAGTATTCAAAACTGAATAACAATTACCCTGACCCCAATCAGGATGGTAATCTGCAAAAATTTCCAGAATGAGATTCTATTTACCATAAGGCATTGGCTGATATGTATTAACATATAAGCTTAGAGAAAGAATGGCCCCGCCCACTCTTTGTGCAAGTCCTGATGTGTTGTATAAGAAATGACAATTTTGGTGGGTGGAGGCAGGGGAGTGGAAAAGGAAGGGGAAGGAGAGACTGCTTGCATTGCCATTGCAATGGTTTTTCAGCTCAGATCCCCCTCTGTTAGCTGGCTTCCTGTCGCAGCTGCCCATATTGCTATCGCAATCTTTCTTGCCCATATTGCTATCACAATCCTTATTCATCTCTTCACTTCAATAAAGATTGAAGATTTTCCCCTTAACCTGAATTCCTGACTCCAGCTGATTTTAAATACGCAGTCATTACATTTGGCGCCCAACGTGGGGCTGTTTTTCATTCCCTGTGGCAAAACTGTCCATTCATATCTTTTATAAGGCTCAGCTAAGTTAATGCTGGGCACTGAAAAGGCAAATCTTTTCATATCCTCCTTATCCAGAGGGATAGAATAGAAATAATCCTTAATATCGATGACCCAAAGAAGCCACTCTCTAGGCAATTGAGTAGGAGATGGAAGTCCAGGCTGAAGAGTTCCCATAGTTTCCATCTGTTCATTCACTTTTCTTAAATCAGTGAGCATCCTCCATTTTCCCGATTTCTTTTTTACAATGAACACTGGGGAATTCCAAGGACTTAGAGAAGGTTGTAAATGCCCTTGTTCAAGCTGCTCCTGTACTATATCTAATAAGGCCTGAATTTTATCGCTACCTAAGGGCCACTGTTCTATCCACACTGGTGTATCAGATTTCCATTGGATAGGAACAGGTGAAAGTGTTGGCAGGCCTTCAACAGCAGCTCTGCTTAAAAAACCGAAGTACTCATTTTTAACCCTGATTGTTGTAAAATGTCTCTTCCCCACAGATTGATGGGGATTTTTTTCAACTAGTAAAAACTTCTGTTTTGCCTTCAAAAGTCCATCTCATAGGGCAGCACTAATTTCAACTGCTATTGATCCTCCTACTCCAGACATATAGGTGTCTGCTTTAATCTTTGACCAGTGACTGGGCCAATTGGCACCTCTAATAACTGTACGATCTGCACCCGTGTCTACCAATCCTTCCAGTGGTAGGCCATTTATATAGATCGTGAGCATAGGTCGGTCAGCTGTTCCAGCTGATGTCCAGCATAGTTCTGGATTTTGTGGTCTGGAGTCAGAATCTGGGTGACTATCACCAGGTTGCTTATTAGGATTCTGTATGAGTAAACCTGATGATACTACTTCTCCTGGGTGATAAGTCACACATTGTCTACCTGTATTAGTGACTGGGATATTACACATTCTCCACTTTCCCACATCAGTGTGTGGATGGACACTGTTTTGTAAGAAATGGAGGATGCTCACTGATTTAAGAAAAATGAATGAACAGATGGAAACTATGGGAACTCTTCAGCCTGGACTTCCATCTCCTACTCAATTGCCTAGAGAGTGGCCTCTTTGGGTAATCGATATTAAGGATTGTTTCTATTCTATCCCTCTGGATAAGGAGAATATGAAAAGATTTGCCTTTTCAGTGCCCAGCATTAACTTAGCTGAGCCTTATAAAAGATATGAATGGACAGTTTTGCCACAGGGAATGAAAAACAGCCCCACGTTGGGCGCCAAATGTAATGACTGCGTATTTAAAATCAGCTGGAGTCAGGAATTCAGGTTAAGGGGAAAATCTTCAATCTTTATTGAAGTGAAGAGATGAATAAGGATTGCAATAGCAATATGGGCAAGAAAGATTGCGATAGCAATATGGGCAGCTGCGACAGGAAGCCAGCTAACAGAGGGGGATCTGAGCTGAAAAACCATCGCAATGGCAATGCAAGCAGTCTCTCCTTCCCCTTCCTTTTCCACTCCCCTGCCTCTACCCACCAAAATTGTCATTTCCTATACAACACATCAGGACTTGCACAAAGAGTGGGCGGGGCCATTCTTTCTCCAAGCTTATATGTTAATAGAGTATGGTCCAATTACTATTTAGCCTCATGTGCTTGGGACCTCAGTGCATCAATTTGAGCCTCAGCCCATTACAGATATGGAATGAACCCTGAGTCTTATCATATTCTCTCTTCCTATATCTATGCAATACTGAAACTTCAGTGGGGCCAATTCATCTGTGGTGGGAGCAATTACCAGTTAACTTCATATAGACTGAACAAGTTGTGGATTAATTTACATTTTTACTTTTCTTCTTTCTTTCTCGCTTTCTCTCTGTCTCTTTCTTTCTTTAAATTATTTAGCCAGCTTTGTGACCTGCAGAAAATAATTTAAAGAAAATTGTCTGTTCATATCTTTTGATTATTTAACAATTGGAAATGCTTTGTATTCTTATAAATTTGAGTCAATTCTCTATATATTTTAGAAATGAAGCTGCTATCAGAAACAGTGTAATTTTTTTTTTTTGTTCCATCTTTCTGCTAACCTTGTAATCTTGGCTGCATTGGTTTTGTTTGTACAAAAACTTTTTAATTTAATGTAATCAACATTATCTATTTTGTATTTCATAATATACTCTAATTCTTCTTTGGCTATAAATTCCTCCCTTCTCCATAAGTAGACTGAGAGATAGACTATCCTTTGTTGTCCTAATTTGCTTATAGTATCACTTTTCATTTCTAAATCATGAACCCATTTCAATATTATCTTAACATAGGATATTAGATTTTGGTCAGACCTAGTTTCTGCCATACTAATTTCCGTTTTTTTCAATGATTTTTATGAAATAATGAATTCTTATCTCAGAAACTTGAATCTTTGTTTTTTTTTCTTCAAAAACTAGATTACTATAGGCATTCCCTATTGTTTCTTGTGAACCTAAATCTCAATGATTCACTACTTTTATTTCTTAGCCAGTACCAAATGGTTTTGATAACCACTGCTTTATAATATAGTTTTAGATATGACACAGTTAGGCTACCTTCCTTTGCATTTTCTTTCATTAATTCCCTTGAAATTCTTCACCTTTTGTTTTTCCACACCCATTGTTTCTAATTCTTCCCTATACTGCCACACTATGTTGAAATTTTGACTAGTGATTGTTCCTGTGACTACTCCCAATCTGTGAATTCATTTAGTAAGTAAATATAGAATTATTTTGTGTAAGAAAATAGAAATTAAAATATATAAGGGATAACATAGAAACCACTTGCTCAAACTTCCTTCTAAATTAATTGAGACAACTTTGAGCAGCTATGTGCTAAATTAAGGGAAGCCATGTAGGTACCTGACATATAGGTGCAGATAAATCTAAGATGTGCAGTAGCCTACTGAAGCATCCTAAGGTGGCACCGAGAACTTACCGAAGCATTTAGTCTGTGTGTTCTCCATCACCATCATCATTAAAACTCAGTAAATATGGAACCCTAAGACCCTCTCTGTCAAGAATTCTTCCAATTGCTATGGGTCAAGAAGTACTCCCAATTTTAATTCACTATTATATGAGATACTGTCTACCCTTTCACTTTCCTTATGCCACTCCTTATGTTGTCTGCATCTCTGATCCCTATGCCTTCTTAAAATGTGACTTTTTTTTTTGTTTTTTCTCCCTTTGTTGCTAGTGTGATCTTTCCTAAGGAGTATTTAAAGAATTGGGTTTGTTTGCTTGAGCCAACTGTAACCTGCTTGTGATTCTTTCCTCTTAGGCATAAAATAGACCCCAGTACTAGAAATAGATAATCAACAGACATACTTTCTGTGGAAGGCATAGCACTAAGAACCTACTAGAGGGAAAGTAAATGCTAATATTTGAACCCCATATACTTTTGGGTTGGCACCTTCATTCATTGGTGGGAAATATGCAAAACAAATTTAATTTTTATTCCACATGACAGTATTTCAAATACTTGAAATCAGCTATCATGTACCCCTTAGTCTTCTATACTTCAAATTAAATACTCTTGAACCAATACTTATAAGGCAGCTATATCCAAATTACAAGGAGTAGCCTTATATGAGTAGCATGAAACCTTTTCTAAGATACTTGTGGTCGCAGTCAAAATTATTTGACATCATAAAAGTACATCTCCTGCATAATTATCCCCACTTTTCCCCCTCTATAAAAACAAGGATTAAATTAATCAGTATTGAATTTGCTGTGATAGTGAATACTGCCCAGTAATTGTTTAATATGATATGTGTAAATGAGGTTAAATTTGAACTGAATTTTTTTTTTAAATCTCAGAGTGTGATATGATGGGAAAGGGCCATGACATACCTGTGTTGTGTGCTCAGGATGTAGGGTGGATTTGAATGTAAAGTGTATCAATTCAAGGGAGAATTTTTTTTTTCTTTTTGCATAGAAAATGAAATACTTCAAACCTATTAGATTTCTCAGTATTTTTCATTTGATTAAGTAAAATATAATAAGCTATTTAAAATATTTTCATTTAAAACATAAAATGACTTGAAGAAATAAGCTACTCATTAAGAATTTTGAACAATTACAGTTTCAATTTGTATATATATTGGCAATTTGAACAATTTAAATTTATTACCTTTCATGTTTTTATTTCTGTTTTTATAAAGTGAAATCATCTATTTCTGTTGGATAAACATATAGTCCATTTGCAAAGAGAAAAAAAAAATCCACTGGAATAGGTGAAACTAATAAAAAAAATACATTAATATTTTAATTAGATGATATATTGAAATACAAAGCAAAGATTCTATGTTCAGAAAATACAATTCATAAAATATATCATTATAATTCTTAAGCAACTGATGAAAGACCATTGTATTTATTTTGTATGAATGTTTAAATTACAAATAGCATGAATCCTAATAATTCATAATGGAATATTGAATGTGTATGAGTAGAATATGGTAGCTAAAATTTTTCCAAGAACAATTTACATGCTTTCAATAAGCAAAAACAACTTTTTTGAAAAACATTTTTGTGATATTTAAAAACATATGTATCACATTAAATAACATCAAAAATTGCAAAGTTTAAAATATCTTGTGCAATGGGATAAACTTACATCACCTGATAAAATAGATGTAATTAAAATTCTTGGATGAAAAATCTCATGAATACTAGTTTAAACAATTCTGCTTTTATATAGTATGACAGTAAGAACTGTTTCAAGACTTTTGAAATTAATTAATTAATTATAATTGAAAGGAGGTGAAACAACACCAAAAACAAAAGATGATCATTTGATTCCATTTGTATGTTAATAGTGCTGAAATTACTTTAGGAAATATGTTTTCTTATGCAAAGCTATTATTGACCATGATATATCATTTTTCCATGTTTATGCCAGTTTTAAATGAAATTATTTAATATGAAAAAATTATTGTATTTTAACAACATAATTAATATTAGGACAAACAGCAAAACTATATGCATTAGTTAAAAATGAAAATACTCCTGCAATTTGGACATATTGCATGATTCACAATCATTTTTGTCAAGAAATATAAGTGATGAGATATATAGTTATTCAAATTGGGATAAGAGTAACATATTTAGTGTTACTACAGTTGAAGAATAGCTAATAGACTTTTTTTGTGATAGTATATCAGAACAAATACATGAGCTTGAAGATATCACTATAATTGGGCATCAGGCAAATGAAGTTCTCTTTCTTTTTTAAACTAATACTAATTTTGACTATTGTTTATGTATTATTTATATGAAATAAGATTGTTCTAATTGCTATAAAGATAATATTGATCACAAGGATTGAAAAATAATTGAGAATAGTGATATCATCAATAGCCTCATGTTCTGAGAAACCTTATGCACAAATATAAATCTGCGTATGCTAACATTAATAATATTAAATTGTAAAGAATTTAACAATAAACACACATTGTATTATATCATTTTTATTATATACATAAACTTGATTGTCCTTTAAAATTATAGAAAATTCCTTAATTTATTAAAATAACATGTTATTATATAACTAAGAAAATTATCTGGGTCTATTCTTTCATGAAAAATATTACTTCATTGTAAATGAAAGTGAGCATCACCACATGATGTTTAGAAACCATTGCTTTACATTACACCAAGCTACACCTTCTTTTCAGCTGAGTGTCCTTTCAATCTACACCCTTGTGATTACATTGGCAATATGCCAGGCCAACAAATTATTAACAGATCTAGTTAGGTACCCTCAGTCCTTGGCCAGAAGCCAGGTTTTTTAAAATTTAAATCATGGTTCAGAAATCCAAATCCTACTAAAGAAAGGAAAGGGACCTGTCTGTGCCAAAATGTTTGTGGCAGCCCTGTTTGTAGTGGCTAGAAGCTGGAAAATGAAAGGATGTCCATCAATTGGAGAATGGTTGAGTAAATTGTGGTATATGAATGTTATGGAATATTATTGTTCTGTAAGGAATGACCAGCAGGATGAATACAGAGAGGACTGGCGAGACTTACATGAACTGATGCTGAGTGAAATGGGCAGAACCAGGAGATCATTATATACCTCAACAATGATACTGTTTGAGGATGTATTCTGATGGAAGTGTATCTCTTCGATAAAGAGAGCCTTAATTGATCAAAGATGGACAGAAGCAGCTACACCCAGAGAAAGAACACTGGGAAATGAATATAAACTGCTTGCATTTTTGTTTTTCTTCCCGGGTTATTTATACCTTCTGAATTCAATTCTCCCTGTGCAACAAGAAAACTGTTCCGTTCTGCACGCGTATATTGTATCCAGGATATACTGTAACCTATTCAACATGTAAAAGACTGCTTGCCATCTGGGGGAAGGGGTGGAGGGAGGGAGGGGAAAAATTGGAACAGAAATGAATGCAAGGGATAATGCTGTAAAAAAATTACCCTGGCATGCGTTCTATCAATAAAAAGATATTAAAAAAAAAAAAATCCAAATCCTATTCTTAGACAATCATCTTTACCAGTTTCTTCCTTCCCCAATACAGCTTTCTCTTTTGAAGCCACTGCAGTCAATAGATAATAATAAGATGGGGTGGAGGAGGCAGAATTCTTTTGATCCCATCCCAACTGCCATGTCTTTTTTCTTAAAAACAAAATAAAACAACAACCACAAAAAAACAAACAAACAAACAAACAAACAAACAAACAAAAACTGGAAAACTTTTATTGCAGGTGAAATGGGAGAGCTAGGATAGTTTAAATAATTCCAATTTTGTTGCCAAATCTAAAACATTATAGTTTGGAGCAAGGCCTTCTTCTCTCTATTAGACCAGTTAAGTGTGTTGACATTGAACACATCATTATCATACAGCTTATCCACTGCCTGCTTGATTTGATACTTATTGGCTTGATGTCCACAATGAAGACAAGGGTATTGTTATTTTCAGTCTTCTTCATAGCAGACTCAGTAGTCAAAGGAAACTTAATGATGGCATAATGATGAAGGACATTTCTTTGAGGAGCACTTTTCTGAGGGCATTTGGGCTACCTTCAAAGTCTTAGTGTCTTGGGTCATTGTAAGTATTGGATTTTTGGATCCTCCTCTTTTTATAGCTATGGAAGCCCTTCAACACTGCCTTCTAGTCTTTCAAGGTCTTGAGCTTGGCTTCTTTTGGGGGAAGCAGGGAGACAACTTCCTTCTTTGCCTTCAGTTCCATCTTGGAGGAAAGACTCTCCATTCCTTCTTAAAACTGCTCTTCATACCAAAAATACTCTTTCCTCGCTCATGCTTCCAGGTACTACTAGATCCCTTCAAGGCTCAATTAACATTCCATTGTATTTTATATGTGTTGTATATGTATCCTGTATTTGTTTATATCTGAAGATATAACTTATCTTTTTATTTGTATTACTAAGCAGAGGGACTTGTATAGATAGCATGGACTTTCAATAAATGCTAATTAATGGATAATTTATTGGCACTTCTCTGTCCTAGAATTAGCCATGATCAATGCATCCTTCTTTCCCCTTTTATTGTAGTTATTTTTCAGTCATTTCTGACTTTCTGTGACTCTATTTAGGGTTTTCTTGACAAGACAGTAGTTTGCTATTCCTTCTCTAGCTCATTTTTCAGATGAAGAAACTGAGGCAAACTGAGTTAGTGACTTGCCCAGGATTACACAGTTAATAAGTCTCTGAGTTTGAATTTGAATTCTTGTCTTCCTGACTCCAGGTCTAGTTTTTTATCCATTCTGCCACTTAGCTGCCCTCTTCCCCTTGCTGATTTCAAAAACACTTTCTACTTTGCTACTTATTAGTTCGCTGTAAAGAAATCTCTATTCAGCAGTTTTGCTATAAGACCCTTCAACCCGAGATGGGATTTCTGTCATCATTTCATTTCAGCAAAATTCTACTATTAAAAAAAAATTTGTGGGGACTCAAGGACTTTACGGGGTCTTTGGTATTTTTTGATGACTACAAAATGAAAAGTATCTACTGGTCTTGGATGCCTTGCTAATAGATATATATTTAGGGTTCTATAAGGATTGATAGAGAATAATTCAAGGATAAACAAATGCCATGAGGAAAAGGAAGAGCGACATCCTCTCAGTTTTCCCCAAATGACAAGATAAATAGAAGTGACTTCTAGATTTATTTAAATTTCTCAGAAATTATGAGCATAATAGTCATGTATGAAAAATCTAAGCTAATAGAAGATAGCTAACTAATCTCTTCTAATAATCACAAAGAATATCTTTATAATGGTTATGAAAAATATAAAAAATGGCAACAAGCTTTACAATTAAAAAAAAATCATATTGCATTCCAGATTTACACTTTGTCTTCAGGATAAACAACTCTATGTTAAAGTTGAATACAAAGAATTATCTTTAGCATAAATTAATATTATTAATCATATCATACTAACATCATGACAAAAGAAAAAAAAATAGATATTTGATTCCTAATAATACCACTTACTAGCTGTGTCACTTTTGGTAAGTGCCAATTCATGGCCCTGATTTATCATCTACAAAATGAAAAAGTTTAAATTACATGATCTCAGATCTCCCATGTTGTAATTTACTTTGTTTTATTTTCCCCAGAATTGTGATGATTGGAGGGCAGAGCCAAGATGGTGGAAGGCTTCTTTCTGAGTTTTCCTACTACCCTCACACTAATTATGAAATTCAGCTTCTGAAGTAGTTCTGGACCAGCAGAATCCACAAATATGGGGAGGGCAGCAAATTGACAACAGGAGATAATTTCAAAGATTGCCAGAAAAGGTCTGTTTTGATCATGTGTGGACACAGGAGGAGGTCAGGTACAGGCAGGGATGCAGGGCAGGGAAGAAAAGCATGGAGGCCTGCACATGCTGAGCAGACCAGAGGCAGGGTGCAGTCTCCATGGGACAGATAATCTATGGGGAGAACTCTATCACAGTGTTGGCTATTCTACCTTGGTTGCAAGCCAGTAGATCAGCAGAGAAGTTATAAAACATCGAATACAAATGCAAAAGGTTAAAAGCTGGAGTCTCATAGGACCTGGCCACATCCACCTAGCACCTGGAGTGACTAAGCATAGCTGTTGCTGCTTCCAGGTGTCAGTAGAGGAAGCTTGGAACTTCCTCACCCTAAAAGCAGATCCCAATTTAAAAAAAAAATGAGTAAAAAAGCAAAGTGAGCTCTAACTATAGATAGCTTCTATAGTGAAAGAGAAGAACAGATTTCAAACCCTGAGGAGACCAAAAGCAGATCATCTCCAGATGAAGCCCCAAAGGTTGATATATAACTTGGTCCCCATCACATAAGAATCTCCTAGAAGAAATTAAAAGGGAGCTTAAAAGAAAGCTAGAAGAAAAATGGGGAAAGGAAAGGAAAACTTTGCAAGATGGTTTGGAAAAGGCATATAACCCATTAAAAGATAGATTGGAAAAAGAAAACAATTCCATGAAAAACAAAATATATTAATTGGAAAAGGTAAAGAACTCCCAGGAAAACAGAATTTGTGAATTGAAAAAAAGAAAATAATAACTCCTTAAAAATTGTGAAATGGAAGGAATTTCCATAGACCAAAATAGCTCATTTAAAGTCTAAATTGGACAAATACAAAAAGAAGTTTAAAAAGTAAATGAAAAAAATAATTCATTAAAAATTAGAACTGAACAAATAGAAATGAAAGACTTAATGAGACATCAAGAATCAGTCAAGCAAAACCAAAAAAATGAAAAAAAAAAAAAAATGTTAAATACCTACTTGGGAAAACAACAGACATTGGAAAATAGACTAGGAGAGATAATCTAAGGATTATTAGAGTCCTTGGAAATCATAATAAAAAAAGAGCCTAGACATTATTTTTCTGGAAATCATCAAAAAGAACTGCCCTGATGTCATAGAATCAGAAGGTAAAATAGGTATTGAAAGACTTCATCAAACACCTCCTGAAACAGAATCCAAAATTAAAACTCCAAGTAATAGTGTGGCTAAATTTCAGAAGTATTGGACCAAAGAAAAAATATTACAAGCAGCCAGGAAAAAAAAAAAAAAAAAACAATTCAAACACTGAGGAGCCACAATAAGGATCACTCAGGATTTAGCAGCTTCCACATTAAATGATCACAGGGCCTGAAATCTGATAATCTGAAAGATGAAGGATCTTGGAATACAGCCAAGAATAAACTACCCTGCTAAAATGAGCATTTTCTTCCAAGGAAGAAGATGGGCAGAGCTAAACCAAAATTTTGACCTCCAAATATAGGACTCAAGGAAATCATAAAAAGGTAAAAAGAAATCTTGAGAACTGTATTTCTATTATGGTTATACATAGAGAGTTCATGTATAACTTCATTTTACTATTATAATATAATGAAAGAACTAGAGGTAGAAAGGAGATTGTATCAGAAAAAGGGAAAAGGGGGGGTGAAAAGAGAGAAAAAAATTTCACAAAGAGACAAAGGAAACCTATTGTATCTGAAGGAAAGAAGGGAGGGGGATGAACACTGTGTGAATCTTACTCTCATCAAATTTGGCTCAAAGAGAAAATGTTAGACATATTTGTTTTACAAAGAAACTTCTCTCACTTTATTGAAAAGTGGGAGGGGAAAAGAGAAAAGAGAAGTGGTAGGCTAAATAGAAGGAAATACAGAAATAGTAGGGAAAAGGTATAATAAAGGGGAAGAGACTCTAAGGGGAGGGATTCTAAAGGAGGAGGGCTGCTTGAGCCAAGTGGTGCCCATAAGTTAATTACTGAGGAAAGGGGAAGTGGGAAAAAAAAGAGAAAAGGATAATCTGGCATAATAAGGTGGCAGGAAATACAGAATTAGTAGTTTTAACCATAAACGTAAATGCAGTGAAGTCTCCCATAAAGTGGAAGCAGATAGCAGACTGGATTAAAATCTAGAATCCTACAGTATGTTATTTACAGGAAACACATTTGAAGCAGGGTAATATATACAGAGTAAAAGTAAAAGGCTGTAGTAGAATCTATTATGCTTTTAGGTGAATTAAAAAAAAAAAAAAGCAGGGGTAGCCATCCTTATCTCAGATCAAGCAAAAGCAAAAATTATTATAATTAAAAGGGATAAGGAAGGAAACCATATCTTATTAAAGGGTACCATAGATAATGAAACAATATCAATACTAAGCATGTATGCACCAAGTGATATAGTATCTAATTTTTTTTTTTAAACCTATGCCAGGGCAATTTTTTACATCATTATCCCTTGCACTCACTTCTGTTCCGATTTTTCCCCTCCCTCCCTCCACCCTCTCCCTCAGATGGCAAGCAGTCCTTTACATGTTAAATAGGTATTTCCTAGATATAATATATTTGTGCAGAACCAAACAGTTCTCTTGTTGCACAGGGAGAATTGGATTCAGAAGGTATAAATAACCAGGGAAGAAAAGCAAAAATGCAAGCAGTTTATATTCATTTCCCAATGTTCTTTCTTTGGGTGTAGCTGCTTCTGCCCATCCTTGATCAATTGAAACTGAATTAGCTCTCTTTATTGAAGAGATCCACTTCCATCAGAATACATCCTCAAACAATATCATTGTTGAGGTATATAATGATCTCCTGGTTCTGCCCTTTTTACTTAGCATCAGTTCATGTAAGTCTCACCAGTTCTCTCTGTATTCATCCTGCTGGTCATTTCTTACAGAACAATAATATTCCATAACGTTCATATACCACAATTTACTCAATCATTCTCCAATTGATGGGCATCCATTCATTTTCCAGCTTCTAGCCACTACAAACAGGGCTGCCACAAACATTTTGGCACATACAGATCCCTTTCTGTTCTTTAGTATTTCTTTGGGGTATAAGCCCATTAGAAACAATGCTAGATCAAAAGGTATGCACAGTTTGATAACTTTTTGAGCATAGTTCCAAATTGCTCTCCAGAATGGCTGGATGTGTTCACAATTCCACCAACAATGTATCAGTGTCCCTGTTTTCCCACATCTCTTCCAACATTCCCCATTATCTTTCCCTGTCATGCCAGCCAATCTGACAGGTGTGTAATGGTATCTTAGAGTTGTCTTAATTTGCATTTCTCTGATTAATAATGATTTGGAGCATATTTTCATATGTCTATAAATAGTTTTAATTTCTTCGTCTGAGAATTGTCTGTTCATATCCTTTGACCATTTATCAATTGGAGAATGGCTTGATTTTTTATAAATTAGAGTCAATTCTCTATATATTTTGGAAATGAGGTCTTTATCATAACCTTTGACTATAAAAATGTTTTCCCAGTTTATTGTTTTCCTTCTAATCTTGTCTGCATTTGTTTTGTTTGTACAAAAACTTTCATTTTGATATAATTAAAATTTTCTATTTTGTGGTCAATAGTGATCTCTAGTTCTTCTTTGATCATACATTCCTCCCTTTTTCACAGGTCTGAGAGGTAAACTATCCTATGATCTTCCAATTTATTTATAATCTCATTCTTTATGCCTAGGTTATGAAACCATTTTGACCTTATCTAGGTGTACGATGTTAAGTGTGGGTCAATGCCTAGTTTCTGCTATAGTATCTAAATTTCTAAAGGAGATGTTAAGAGAGCTGCAAGAAGAAATAGACAGCAAAGCTGTAATAGTGGGGGATCTCAACCTTGCACTCTCAGATCCAGATGAATCAAACCAGAAAATAAATAAGAAAGAAGATAGATAGGTAAACAGAGTATTAGAAAAGTAAAGTCTGATAGATCTTTAGAGGAAACTGAATGGAGACATAAAGGAGTTCACTTTCTTCTCAACAGTTCATAGAACCTATACAAAAAATTGAACATATATTAAGACATAAAGACCTCAAAATCAAATGCATAAAGGCAGAAATAGTAAATGCATTCTTTTCAGATCATGATGCAATAAAAACTATATTCAGTAAAAAGTCAGGGGGGGGGAACAAAAAGTAATTGGAAACTAAATAATCTCATCCTGAAAAATGAATGGGTGAAACAGCAAATCATAGACATAATTAATAATTTCACCCAAAAGAATAACAATAATGTGACAACATACCAAAGTTTGTGGCATACAGGCAAAGCAGTAATAAGGGGAAATTTTATCTCTAGAGGCTTACTTGCATAAAATAGAGAAAAAAGAAGATAAATGAATTGGGCTTGCAACTAAAAAACCTAGAAAAAGAATAAATTAAAAACCCCAATCAAATACTAACCTTGAAATTCTAAAAATAAAAGGAGAGATTAATAAAACTGGAATTAAAAAAAAAAACTTTTGAATTAATAAATAAAGCTAAGTTGGTTTTATTAAAAAACCCCAACAAAATAGATAAATCTTTGATAAATTTAATTAGAAAAAGGAATGAGAAAAATCAAATTGTTAGTCTTAAAAATGAAAAGGGAGAATTTTCCACTAATGAAGAGGGCATTAGAGTAATAATTAGGAGCTACTTCACCCAACTTTATGCTAATAAATTTTATAACCTAAGGGAAATGAATGAATACCTACAAAAATATAGGTTACTCAGATTAACAGAGAAGGAAGTAAATGACTTATATAATCCCATTTTAGAAAAAGAAGTAGAACAAGATATTAATCAGCTCCCTAAGAAAAAATCCCCAGGACCAGATGGATTTACATGTGAATTCTAGCAAACATGTAAAGAACAATTAACCACAATACTATATAAACTATTTGAAAATATAAGGAATGAAGGAGTCCTACTAAATTCTTTTTATAACACATACATGGTACTGATATCTAAACAAGGTAGGACTAAAACAGAGAAAGAAAATTATAGACCGATCTCCCTAATGAATATTGATGCAAAAATCTTAAATAAAATATTAGCAAAGAGATTATAGAAAATCATTCCCAGGATAATATACCATGACCAAGTAGGATTTATACCAGCAATGCAGGGCTGATTCAATGTTAGGAATACTATTAGGATAACTGACTCTATCAATAACCAAATGAACAAAAAACATATAGTCATCTCAATTGATGCAGAAAAAGCATTTGATAAAATCCAACACCCATTCCTATTAAAAATTCCAGATAGTATAGGAATAAATGGACTTTTCCTTATAATAGTCAGTAGCATATATTCAAAACCATCAGTAAGCATCATATGTAATGGGGATAAATTGGAACCATTCCTAATAAGATCAGGAGTGAAACAAGTTTGCCCACTATCACCATTATTAAATATTGTTTTAGAAATGCTAACTTTGGCAATAAGAAATGAAAAAGAGATTAAAGGAATTAGAGTAGGTAATGAGGAAACCAAATTATCACTCTTTGCAAATAATATGATGGTATACTTAAAGAACCCCAGAGATTCTGCTAAAAAGCTATTAGAAACAATCCACAACTTTAACAAAGTTGCAGGATACAAAATAAATCCACAGCCATCATCAGTATTCTTATACATGACTAACAAAATCCAACAGCAAGAGATACAAAGAGAAAATCCAGTTAAAGTAACTGTTGATAGTATAACATATTTGAGAATCTCTCTGCCAAGGATTGGCAGAGCAACTATATGAGCAAAACTACTAACACTTTCCATACAAATACAGTCAGATCTAAACAACTGGAAAAATATTAAGTGCTCTTGGATAAGTTGAGTAAATATAATAAAGATGACAATATTCCCTAAACTAATCTATTTATTTAGTGCTATACCAATCAAACTCCCAAGAAACTATTTTACTGACCTAGAAAAAATAGCAACAAAATTCATCTGAAAGAACAAAAGGTCAAGAATTTCAAGGGAACTAATGAAAAACAAAAACAAAAACAAAAACAAAAACAAATGAAGGTGGGCTAGCTGTACCAGAACTAAAACTATATTATAAAGCAGCGGTCATCAAAATTTGATACTGGCTAAGAATTAGAGCAATTCATCAGTGGAATAGGTGAGGTTCACAGGACAAAATAGTCAATAACTATAGCAATCTAGTGTTTGACAAACCCAAAGAGCCCTACTTTTGGAATAAGAATTTACTATTTGAGAAAAACTGCTGGGAAAATTGGAAACTAGTATGGCAGAAACTAGGCATTGACTGACACTCTGTTAACTGTGCTAAGTACAACAACATAAGGTTGAAATGGGTTCATAATCTAGACATAAAGAATGAGATTTTAAATAAATTAGAAGAACATAGGAAAGTTTACCTTTCACACCTGTGGAGAAGGAAGGAATTTGTTATCAAAGAAGAACTAGAGATCATTATTGATCACAAAATAGATAATTTTGATTATATCAAATTAAAAAGCTTTTGTACAAATGAAACTGATGCAGACAAGACTGGAAGAGAAGCAATAAACTGGGAAAACATTATACATTCAAAAGTTCTAATAAAGGCTTCATTTCCAAAATCTTTAGAGAATTAACTCTAATTTATAAGAAATCAAGCCATTCTCTAACTGATAAATGGTCAAAGGATATGAATAGACAATTTTCAGACAGAGAAATTGAAACTATTTCTAATCATATGCAAAGGTGCTATAAATCATTATTGATCAGTCGACTCTGAGATACCACTATTCACTTCTCAGATTGGCTGATGAAAGGAAAAGATAATGATGAATGTTGGAGGGGATGTGGGAAAACTGGGACACTGGTTTGGTAGAAGTGTGAATGAATCCAATCATTCTTGAGAAAAATTTGGAACTGTGCTCAAAACTGTGCATACCCTTTGATCCAGAAGTGTTACTACTGAGCTTATATCCCAAAAAGATCTTAAAGAAAAGAA
Source organism: Antechinus flavipes (assembly GCF_016432865.1). Lineage (NCBI taxonomy): Eukaryota > Metazoa > Chordata > Mammalia > Dasyuromorphia > Dasyuridae > Antechinus > Antechinus flavipes. The sequence continues at coordinate 61,727,059 of NC_067400.1, forward strand.
AGGGACCCACGTATGCAAAAACCTTTGTGGCAGCCCTTTTTGTAGTGGCTAGAAATGGGAAATTGAATGGATGCCCATCAATTGGAGAATGATTGAATAAATTATGGTATATGGATGTTATGGAATATTATTGTTCTGAAAGAAATGACCAGCAAGATAATTTTAGAGAGGCTTGAAGAGACTTACATAAATTGATGCTAAGTGAAATGGGCAGAACCAGGAGATCATTGTACATGGCAGCAAGATTATACAATGATCTTTGATGGATGTGGCACTCTTTAACACTGAGATGATTCAAACCAGTTGCAATTGTTCAGTAATGAAGAGAACCAGCTATACCCAGAAAGAGAAAACTATGGGAAATGAGTGTGGACAACAATATAGCATTTGCACTCTTTCTGTTATTGTTTGCTTGCATTTTTGTTTTCCTTCTTGGATTTTTTCTTTCTTTCTAGTTCCGATTTTTCTTGTGCAGCAAGATAATTGTATAAATATGTTTACACATATTAGATTTAACATTTACTTTAACATATTTCACATGTATTAGACAACTTGTCATCTAGGGGAGGGTGTGGGGGGAAGGAGGGAAAAAAGTTGGAAAAGAAGGTTTTTCAAGGGACACACAATCGAAAATTACCCATGCATATGTTTTGTAAATTAAATTAATGTAAATGTAAAATGTAAATTAAAAAATTAAAAAAAAAAAAAAAACTAAGTAATACCAAGGGGGAAAAATGTGATGGTTTTACTTTGAGTTATTCACTTGCTCTAGCCCAGTCATCCTTCTGTCTTGAACAATGTGCTTGTGAGTTGGCTGGCCAATGTTATATTGTTATAATTAGAAATCTCAAATACATGCTGAATGAAATTATTATGATTTCAGTTGAAGTGAAGCAACAGGAAGAAACTTAAGAACTGAGTGTATGTGCTTGATACCTAAAGGCAAACTCTTATCTGGGGACCTGGCTTTCACTGAGTGTATCAAAAGGGAATGAGGCAATATACAGGGAAGAATGATTCAGAACACTACGGAAGGGCCTGTATAGAGTTGCAGAGTAGGGCAAAAGTTCATGGAAGTGGCACTTGATATCTTCCTGACATATTGTTCTGTTTATCATTTGTTTTCCTTGAAAAATTTCAAAGACCATGATCTTCAGTGATAAATGGGATGAAAAAATTGAATTTAAAATTACCTCTCTTCATTCAATTATTCTTAATGGTATTCTTCCTATAACATTATGGAAAGTGAGTCTCCCCACCCCCAAACCATATAAATATTCTTATTGGAACAACTATTTGGGGCCTGATGTACCATTAAATAAAATTTTAGGATTTTGAAGCTTGAAAGGAACTTAAAAATTGTAGAGATTAAGAATTCTTAACCTTTTTGTGTGTGTGATGCATGCCTTCAGAAGTTTGGAAAAAATCTGAGACCTTCTGAAATTAAAAAAAGAAAAAAGAAGGAAGGAAGGAAGAAAAAAAGAAAAAAAAAGAAAACTTTGAAGGAAATGCTAAATTTTATTTTAATATCAATGAAAATTAAGATGATTGTTTTTTTTACCCAAATTAACAGATCCCCACAAATGTATTCATAAGTTCCTTGAAATGGATTTATTATGCCCAAGTTAGGATGCCCAATCTAACTTCTCATTTTTTTTTTTAATTTTAAAACTTTTTATTTTCAAAACATATGCACGGATAACTTTTCAACATTGACCCCTCTGTAGCCTTGTGTTTCAGATTTTCTCCTCCTTCCCCAGACCCTCTCCTCTAGATGGCAAGGAATCCAATATATGTTATATATGCTGAAATATATGTTAAATCCAAGATGTGTAAACATATTTATATAATTCTCTTGCTGCACAAGAAAAATCAGATCAAAAAGGAAAGTAAATGAGTAAGAAAACAAAGTGCAAATAAACAACAACAAAAAGAGTGAAGATGTTATATTATGATCCACATTCAGTTCCCACAATCCTCTCTTTGGGGGTAGATGGCTAAGATACTGAAACTGGTATCAATCTTCTCATTGCTGAAAAGAATCACATTCATCAGAATTGATCATCATATAATAATTAATTTTTTTATTATAGCTTTCTTATTTACGAGATACATGCATGAGTAATTTTTCAGCATTGACAATTGCAAAACCTTTTATTCCAATTTATCCCCTCCTTTTCCCCACCCCCTCCCCCCATATGGCATGTAGACCAATACATGTTAAATATTTTAAAGTATATGTTAAAATATAATATATGTATACATATTCACTCAGTTGTTTTGCTGCACAAGAAGAATCGGGCTTTGTCAAACAGTGAATTCTTATCCCAAATCTGGGATCTTTGGTTTTGTCAAACATTAGATTATTAAAGTTATTTACTATTTTCTCCTTTGAACCTAACCTATTCAACTGATCAACTAGTCTAATTCTTAGCCAATACCTAATGGTTTTGGTAACTGCTATTTTATAATTTTAGTTTTAGATCTTGTACAACTAGGCCATCTTCATTTGATTTTTTTTTTTCATTAGTTCCCTTGAAAGTCTTGACTTTTTGTTCTTACAGATGAATTTTGTTGTTATTTTTTTTAGGCCATTAAAATAAATTTTTGGGAATCTGATTGGTATAGCAGAAAATAAATAGATTAGTTTAGGGTATATTGTCATCTTTATTATATTTGCTTGACCTATCCAAGAGCATTTAATATTTTTCAATTGGTTAGATAATATTCCATGTCATTCATATAGCATAATTTGTTCAGCCATTCTCTAACTGATGAACATCCACCCAGTTTCCAGTTTCTTGCCACTAAGAAAAAGGCTGACACAAACATTTTTGTACATGTTGGTCCCTTTCCTTTCTTTAAGAACTCTTTGGATTATAGGCCCAATAGAAACACCGTTGGGTCAAATAGTATACACAGTTTGATATGTTTTTGAGCATAGTTCCAAACTACTCCCCAGAATGGCTGGATCTGTTTACAATTCCATCAACAATGTATCAGTGTTCCAGTTTTCTCACATCCCCTCCATCATTCATGATTATCTTTTCCTGTCATTTTAGTCAATCTGACTGGCATGTAGGGGTATCTCAAAGTGATCTTAACTTGCATTTCTCTGCTCAATTGTGTTTTGGAACACCTTTTCCTGTGACTAAAAATAGTTTCAATTTCTTCATCTGAAAATTGTCTGTTCATATTCTTTGACCATTTATCAGTTAGAGAATGGCTTGGACTATTATAAATTTGAGTCAATTCTCTATATAATTTAGACATGAGGCCTTTATAAGAACACAAATGTAAAAATGTTTTCCTAATTTTTTGTTTCCCTGCTGATCTTGTCTGCATTAGTTTTGTTAAAAAAAACTTTTTGACTTAATATAATAAAAATTATCTATGTTTTGTTCAATTACGAGTTCTAGTTCTTCTTTGGGCACAAATTCCTTCCTCTCCACAAATCTGAGAGGTAAACTATCCTATGTTCTTCTAATATGCTTATGATATCATTCTATGTATCTAAATCATAAACCCATTTAGATCTTTTCTTGGTATGTGGTATTAGGTGTGAGTCATTTTTTTTTTTATCATGCTAGTAAGGATTGTCATGTGTCCAGATTTTTTCCATACTAGTTTCCAATTTTCTCAGAAGCTTTTTTTTTTCAATTAATGAGTTCTTATCCCAGAAGCTGAGGTCTTTTAGCCTCTCGTTTTCAAGTCTAACTTTTAGAACAAGAAAAGGGACTCGTGTAGATGATGAGGGACCTGATACAGATGAGAAAAGTGGGCCCCAGATTGCTCAAAGTTTTATCTCTCATGTTGCAGAATTAGTACAATTTTTTTTTCTGATTCATGTTCTAAGTTTTTTTTTTTTTTTCATTGCTTAATGATTGATCTATAAGCTGGAGATCTCGTCAAAGTTTTGTGATGGAACAGGATTATAAGATGCTTCATTTTGACTATTTGTTACTTTTGTGATTTCTGACTTCATTGTTTGAGGCATTCTTTTTTACTCTTTGAAATCTCTCCTTGAAACATATTTGAAAGGAAGAATGCTGTTGTATAAACTTCCTGTGCTTAGAGATTCTCAGAATTGACTCTGGGAAGAAAACTCAGAAAGTTTCAAAAGCAGTAGATAGCTTTATATCTAAGCTATTTTGTTATTGAATAGAATGGTGTCATCAGTAGTCATTTCCGCCATACCTCTTGCCATCTCTCTCCCAATCACTATCTTGCCCCTTCCCTCCAACATTTTTGTGGCTTCATATCACTGTGTACATTTGTGGTTTGGCATTTGTTTCTGCTGCAAAGAGACAGAAAGAGAACCTGCTTTGCTGCTGCCTGACATGGTTGAGAATGAAGCTTCATAATTCACCTCTTAAATGTCACTTCCTTTGACTTTCACACTCATTCCTGGCAGTTCCACAAATCATTGATACCTCACACTTAGTATCTTGTTGAGTTCCAAAGGGTTCAAGTGAGATGAAAGCTGCTGATAAGGTCCAGTCCTTCTGAGGACAGCAGGAGAAAAAAAAAGATATAGAACAACATGGGCTCCTTGCTTGTTTCTGTACTCATCTAACTTATCTTCATCCATCATTTGTTTCTTTTGAACTGTAGTTCACAGACTAATCCCATACCCAAGAGGTTACTATCTCCAGATCTCATGGCTACATGTTGCTTTGAGCAATGGTGTTGTCATGTATACTCGTTTCTTCTGATTCAAGGGGAATCAAACAAAGCTATATCCAGATGTGTAGAGATGAAGGAAGAAGTCTTTCACTTACAGTATTTGCTGAAGTTTCATAGCTTCCAGGAAAAAAAAAATATGCCTTAGTTCAATTACAGAGACAGGCAGGGGCCTGATTCAGTGAACCAGATGTTGGGATAATGTTTATCAGAGATGTTTTCTACATGTATAATTTTGTATCATTTATTTTTTTTATCATGCTAGTAAGGATTGTCATGTGTCCAGATTTGTGAAAGGAGATGAATGAAAGGTTCATATTTTTTCTATTTCATTTTCTATTTCACATAGTCTACATACAATTCCATAAGAGATAGGAATAAGTCTATTTTTAAATACATTTCAAAATAGCTGAGAGATATTGACATGAATGAATTTGTGGTCCCATCCAGTTAGCTTGCATATGTATTGATATTGCCTATTATAATAGTGAAACTGTTGTATCAAAGGGTATACACAGTTTAATATTCCCTTGTGTTGGAATCCTTAGGCAGAGAATAACTAACTCTTAAAGACCATCCACCAAGTGAGAATAAGGAAGTGGTCCATGATACTAATAATCATACTATCATGAATCTCTGAAACATGGAACTGATAATGAAGAGGAAGATGGTAATAATGATGGTGATAATGGGAATGACTTTAAATTTTATTTTTTTAGACATATGCAATTCTCCTAAACATTTTCAAATTTATCATGCTGCATAAGAAAAATCAGATCAAAGCTGGTGGAGGGAGAGAAAAAATATGAGAAAGGAAAAAAATACAAGCAAGCAAACACCACTATTTCTAAGAAAAAGTGAAAATAATATGCTTTGTTCCACATTCAGTCTCTCTAGTTCTCTCTCTGGATGCGGATGGCACTTGCCATTACAAGTCTATTGGAACTACCTTGAATCACTTCATTGCTGAAAAGAGCCAAGTCCATCACAGTTGTTCTTGTTATTGCTGTGTACAATGTTCTCTTGGTTCTACTCACTTCATTTAGCATCAGTTCCTCTAAGTCTTTCCAGGCTTCTCTGAAATCAGCTTGCTCATAATTCATAACCATTCCCCAACTGATGAGCATCCACTTAATTTCAAGTTTCTTGCCACTACAAACAGGGCTGCCACAAACATTTTGGACATATGATCATTTTCCTTTTTTTTTTTTTTTTTTTTATGATCACTTTGGCATATAGACCTAGTAGAGACACTGCTGGAACAAGGATATATACAGTTTGATTGCCCTTTGGCCATAGTTCCAAATTGCTCTCCAGAAAGGTTGGATCATGTCCCAACTCTACCAACAATGTATTAGTGTGGGAATGACTCTTTAAAGAATTTAATTTGTTCTAGTTAGAGCACTGAGCTTGGATTCAGGAAGAGCTCAGTTCAAATTCAGCCTTGTGTACTAGCTGTGTGACCCTGGACAAGTCACTTAATTCTATTTTCCTCAATTTCTTCATCTGTAAAATGAGCTGGGGAAGGAAATAGCAAAACACTTTCATATCTTTACCAAGAAAACCCTAAATAGCATCATGAAGAGTCAAATATGACTGAAATAACAGAAGAACAAAATCTGATATATCATTGCATTTTGAAAGTGACCCTGGCTACTCAAAGGTTGTGTCAGTGAATCCTGAAATTGCACAGATATTACCAATATCCTCTAATCTTATAAGCCAATGAAACTGGAAAGGTGTAAGTTATGGACTCAGGGAGAAGCTCTGCCCTATTATTTGAAGATCAGTCTAGCTAAAATAGAAGATTTTCAATAATGGAAAATAGATCCAATGAAGAAATCCTCTAATTAAGATATGGAGGGTTAGTAATATGCTTCATGAAAGAGCTGAAATCACATGAATAATATCACAGCTCTTTTTGAAATGTTTATCATCATTATTATTAAATTCAGTCTTGTTATTTCATGAGGCTAGTGTAAGGCCTGTGAGGAGACTACCTCTATGAATGAGGATTGATATGTCTGTTCTGCTGTGTCTAAACTTATACAGTTGCTTGAGGGAACAAATAAGTTAAGTTATTTGTCTAAGGTCATACAGAAAGGATATATATTGTAATGGGCTGAGGCTTGAGTTGATGCACTGAGGTCCCAAGCACATGAGGCTAAATAGTAATTGGACCATAATCCATTAATATATAAGCTTGGAGAAAGAATGGCCCCGCCCACTCTTTGTGCAAGTCCTGATGTGTTGTGTAGGAAATGACAATTTTGGTGGGTGGAGTCAGGGGAGTGGAAAAGGAAGGGGAAGGAGAGGCTTTGGGGATTGCTATTGCGATGGTTTGCTCAGCTCGGATCGCTCTCTGTTAGCTGGCTTCCTGTCGCAGCTGTCCATATTGATATAGCAATCTTTCTTGCCCATATCGCTATCGCAATCTTTATTCACCTCTTCACTTCAATAAATATTGAAGATTTTCCCCTTAACCTGAATTCCTGACTCCGGCTGATTTTAAATACACGGTCATTACAAAATATATCACTGGCAGGACTTGATTCCAGATCTTCCTCAATCTGAGATCATCTTTTTATTCTATACCCTCTGCCGCTTCTTTGGATTTATCCATTAAATTATAATTATACATATAGTTATAGTTTAAAATATAATATATATAATTATAATAATATATAAAATAAATAAATTTATTTAGTAAGCACTTATTGCACATACTGAACTAGACACTGAGTATACAAAGGAAAAAAAAAGGATTTCTGCTCAAAATGAATATATTAGTAGTTAAATAATGGTATAAGGCACAATAGGTGTTCTATATATATTTCCTCGTGTAATAACTGACCACAATTTATTAGTTAGGTGTTCCCTTTTTACAAAGAAACCAAGGTTCAGAGGAATTCAGTGAGTTGATGTTAAGTGATTTTGCTGTGTTTTTTCTTCACTTCTGGTCCCTTTAGTCTTATATCTATAAATCATCTTAAATTTTATTTTTTAAAAATGACATATCATCTTAGTTGTTCCTTATAATATACCTGATGCAGTGTGTATTGACTGCATCAAATTTTAAAGGTTCTCCTTATTTTCCTTCTCCTCCTCCTCCTCCTCTTCCTCCTCATCCCTCATTCTTCCTGTCTCACCCAGATTGGCAGTACTAGTTCTATTCACAGTTCATTTCCATTCTGATCGGTATTAAAGTTTTGAACTGTTTTGGTTCTGATGTGCACTAGTTTGTCCTATGCAATCTAGCACACTCCTTAACCTGATGAGACATCATATAAATGTCCATTTTGTACAGAATTCCTAACAATCTTACCCAATTGTGGCTCTGAATTCCTAAACTCAAGAGTCCTCCAATCTCAATCTCCTTGGTGGTACCCAGGATTCCAAGTGTATTCCATCATACCTAGCCTATTTCTTAATTAATAAAATTACTTAGTAAATTAGTTAAAATAATTATTAAAAATATAAATTTGATCTAGATTCAACATCTAGGCTAATAGCTAAATAAAAATTTAAAAAAATGATATTCCATTGGCCTAAAGAAGGTTTTGACCTTCATAAGATGCTTGATTTTCTTTTCTTTTTTTTTTTTCTGGTAGATTTGGCTATTTAAGATTAAGTATCATCAAGACCTTTTTATTTTAGCTCATTAAAAGACTCAGTGGAATGTGTTATAATGCATACTTAGTCTACGGTCTGGTCCTGTATGATGGAAATATTTTGTAGGAGCAATTAGCTAACAGGCAAGTAAGCCTGGTGTTTCCTGATTTATAACAAGTACAGTAATAACAGGATGACTTAACTTGTTATTTTGATACAAATTGACCCCAATGGAGGAAAAATACCATTTTATTATGATCCGTTGCTAAAGCTAAAATCTGTATGATGTTTACACCAGTATCTTGGAAAAAAAATTCATTGCTATGGAGGGGAAAAGAGGATCAATCAATTTATTTTCAGACTTTTTATATAGTACTTTATATAGTACTTCTCAGGAAGTACTTTCTTGGATTAGTAAAACATTCCCCTAAATGAAATGCAAACTCCCTACCTTTAAAAAAAAAATTTTTTTAAATAGGGAAAAGTTAAAAACGAAGTTTGTACAACTGGAGATGGAGATATCCAAAATGATTTTTTTTTTGTAATTTGTTTTTGTGTTTTTGAGTTAGGGTCTCCCTGTCTCACCCAGTTTAGAATAATATGACCAATTCTTACTCTACTAAACATCATGAAAGATCTGGGTCTGCTCTGTTTCTGACCTGAGCTGTTCAATTCTCTTTAGATATGCTAGTGGTCCTGAGTGCCACCATGATATGAGTGCCAATCATATCGATACTTGACTTAGCCCTTCTGCTTATAGTTCAAGCATCTATCAGGCTCAGTTTCTCCAAGAAATGGGATTATAATAGTCTGTCATATAAGGTTCAAATTGAATATTAATGGAATGGGTAAGAATACTAGCAACTACCACTATTCTCACAAGCACTTTATGAAAATTTTGTGAAAATCATGCTCCAAAAAGAGACTCACCGAATGAAGATCACAGAATTAGTTTTTTATGCCAGGTTTGTTTGTTAAAAATTCAGTACTTTGTCTATTATATCAGGATATTCCACTATCAGCTATAGTTTTATTACACTTAGACCATTATGATATGGGCTCTATGAATTCCCAAAGAATTTTGAAAAGAATGCCTAGAAACAAAGAGTAACATTAATGTCATAGAAGCTTATTTTTATGTGGCCTTTAGGAATTGCACTAGAATTTAGAAAGCAAATATAAATTCCTGTTTGGTCTATACTTTCCTGGAAGATGGAGTAATTGAGCAAGATTCCTGTGTTGCCTTTTCAGAGTGCTCTCTCTAGCTGTTAACTTAGCATTATAGTTTCCTTCTTTGCAAACCTATCAGTATACTTTCTCTGCTTAAAATGACAGATCCAGTTAGAATCCAGTCTTTAAAGAAGCTGTTAAGTTGGGTTAACTTTAAAAATGAATTGTCCTCGAGGCTTCCTAAGGGGAGTTCCTGGAATCAGTCTAATTTCAAGTGTTCATTCCTGGCTAAGGCTTATTATTACTAGAAGTCGACGTGCTGACAGGCAGAGACAAAGAGGTCAAGGAACAGGGGCACTTTTAAAGCAGAAATTTGATTTATATGCTATAAAGCACTCTATTATTATGAGATAGGTATTATTATGAGATAGGAATAGAAGTTCAGGGAAGAAACAGGGGGCTAAAATGTCTCTGATTTCTGAAAATCCAGTCAAGTCTTAGAGAAAATTTATGGCATGGGATTTTTTAATCGTAATAGCTAACATTTCTTTCATATTTTACATGTATTAACTCATTTCATTCTCACAATAATCCTATGAAGTAGGTATGATTATCATTTCCATTTTTCAGATGAGAAAACTGAGACTAAATGACTTGGTCAAGATCACATGATTAGTAAGTAAATGAAGAAAGATTTAAAATTCAATCCACTCTAATTTCCACTCAGGACTCTAACCACTGGACTAAACTGTCTCTTTCTACCAATGGGATGGAGATGATGTTGTCAGAATGAATCAGAAAATGTCAAAAACATAGGCTATTCTTTTTTTTTTTTTAAAGTGGAAATAGAATTTAGGTTTTTTGGAAAGAAAGGATAGAAGGAAGAAAGAGGAACTTCTTTGAAGTATAAGTGTATTTACCTATATATTTATATAATTATATAATGCTATATATATACAAGTACTCATATACACATACATGAATACTTCAATATAGTTATAATTCTGTGTGTATGTATATATACACAAATATATGTATACATACATAATGTCTATGTATATGCATATATACTATATGTACACATAGCACACAAATATTTTATGTGTATATACAAATATACACATGCACACACATGCATGGATGTGTGCATATTGTATGATATATATCATATTTATATAATTATTTAATATCTGCCCCACACATGTCAAAGTATGCACTTTGACATGTATGAGGCAAACAAATTAAGTGACTTGTCTAGGGTCACATAGTTCTAGTGAAGATCTAAGGCGGATTTAAACTCATTTCTTCCTACCTTCAGGTTCAGTGTTCTAACCACTTAGATTTCTCAGACAACTAGATATAAAGGAAATTTCTACCCAAGCATATGAAAATTTTCCCCAGCAGAATGGATAGATGAGAATAATTTATTCTAATGACCACGAAGGCAGCTGAAGCAAGTTACTGAAGCAGCTTAGAGCCTGATCAGACAGCAAAGACACCAAGATCATCCACTCACTGCTTCCCAGGACGTTGTTGATCTTTTTTTTTTTTCTTTTTTTTTTTGCCACTGGACTTTGATTATTGTGGAAGAAAGAACGAGTGCTGATGACTTTGTACAGCTCTGCCAAACCTAAATCCAATTCATGCACGAATCCAGACATCATTCTGCGATGTCATTGGTCCTTTTCAAAAACATTTGTTTTTGTTTCATTTATTTGTTTTATATAGTTATATAATTTTTTATTTAGTTTTTTATTGTTTTATATAGTTATATATTTGTAGTCCTATATATTTGTGTATTTATATCACACTATATAACTATAATAGATTTCTGTAGTATATGTAACTTATAATGTGCAATATTGTATAATATATGATATAATAATGTATAACATTATATAATACAGGCTACATATAACATATAACTATGTGACTATAGTAATCAACTATTTGTATTCTATATATATGCATATATATAATATAATATATATTTATATATTATAGATATACACAGAGAAATAAGTCTGCACATATTTCATGAGATGCCTAGAATCTGGGCACTGGAAGGAATTGTAGAGACTCTCGAGTTTTGTCTTCAGATTTTACAAATGAGTAAAAATGAGATCTGTAGAGTTTATGGCCATATCAAACCTGTCATTATTGAATATAAGTCTAGAAAGAGATGGAATGGATTTATTTTTCACTATTCTATTCTATTTTCACTTTCTATTTAAGATCTTCTATACTGTCTTTCCTATAGTAGAAACTTAATAACTATTTATTAAATCAAATTGAAATGAATTGATTTTCTCCTCATGCAGCAAGCATACACATAAGCTGCACCTATTTACACACCAGGTTCCTTGGTGTTTTTACAGGATTGACTGGTGACCAACTGATTCTTTCAAAAAGTCAGACTTGCTGCTTCCAAGGCCCAGTTACCCTGTTGGTGGTCATGGTGTTTTATATTTATTTCTTTTCTCTTAGAGAGAGACAGAGAGAGAGAGAAGAAGGAAGAAGGAAGAAGGAAGAGGGAAGAGGGAAGAGGGAAGAAGAAGAAGAAGAAGAAGAAGAAGAAGAAGAAGAAGAAGAAGAAGAAGAAGAAGAAGAAGAAGAAGAAGAAGAAGAAGCAGAAGCAGAAGCATTTATTATACTTAAGGTCAAATGTTAGAAAATGATAGTTTCTCAAGAATGAAAGCCAGTTTTATATTAATGATACAAAATGATAAAAAAAAACCCACAATTAAGTATACAGTAAATTAGAATGACACCCTAAGCCCCACAAATCCTGGCTGCTCTCATTGAGACTGGAGTGAAATTCATAGTATTGGGAGAGGCAAGCAAGTTTCCTTCCCGGGAGCAAAAGCCCAAGTTCTTCTTCAGCTTATCCATCTGCAACGAGTTGACTATGTTTCACATTGGTGATGAATTATCCTCCGTTTCCTCAGTCTAATCCTTTTCATTTATTTATATTTTATGGAGGAAACATAAAAGGCTTCTTAGAAAAATCCAACTGCTTTTGATAAACCCTGTCATGTGCAAATAATGGAGCCTTGTCAAGGCTGAGCTTTTCTGGAAATTTATACCTTCTAATAATAATTAAAAGGGGAAAAAAGAAAATCAGAAACAAATAAGGAATATATTGAATTGGATTCAAAGCATGTTTGTGGCTTTGAATCAGTGGCAATAAAGCATTTTTATCAAAAAAAAATCTTTAAATGTAGTAGTGTAACTAAAATCCATTTTAGGCTTGAATTTAGGATTTTTCAAGTAGTGAAACCATGACTTCTTTTGCTAAGAACTGGGAGGGAAAAGAAAACATTTAGCTCTCAGTGAAGCATTATATTAATTTTGGATCAGACACAATGAGAAAGATCTGGATAAGGAGATAAACTATTGTTCAGTAAAAGTCCTTTATTTAAGAAGTAAAGATTTCTTTAAAATATAACCATCTAGCAGCAGTTACCACTAGCTTATTTTTAAAAAGCTGTATTTAAAAGAAACAACATATATACTCATTTGGATATTTCCTAGCTATTAAATCATGGTGTTTTAGATAGATTTATTTTGAATTACTGATTTCATATTTTAAAAAAAAATTCAGGAAAATGATGCTTAGACAATTAAATATCGTGAGAGAAGACTTTGAACAATTTGAATATGACTATCTTCCTTCTACTATGTATATATCTTATATGTATTAATGTGTGTGTATGTGTATGTATGTGTCTGTGTGTATGTGTTTGTATATGTCATCTTACCCACTAGAATATAAGCTTTTTGTGGGCAGGAGTGACTATTTTTGTTTCCTTGTATCTGTTGACTAAATACTTCTTGATTTATTGCTGATTTTAGAATACTTTTACCTTTTATTAGATGTTTGTAGATCTATGCAGTATAAGGTTATTATCAAATCATAGCTTAATACAACTTTAGAGGCCATTTAATTCCATTGATTTAGTTTACAGATAAGGAAACTGAGTCTCAGAAAGGTGACATGACTTCTTGAATGTCCTACAGATATTTTAGTGATAGTAGAATGATTCCTGTTACCATTAGAAATAGAAAATAAGAGAAAGAGACAGAGAAAGATAAAAAGATACAGAGACAAAAAAAAGAAAGAAAATGAATAAAGGAAGAAATAAAAAGAGATAGAAAGAAACAAAGAAAGAGAGAGAAAAAGAAAGAAAGAGAAAAAAGAGGGAAGGAAGAAAGAAAGAAAAGAAGGAAGAAATAAAGAGAAACAAGAGAAGTAAGGAAGGAAGGAAGGGAGAAGAAAGAAAGAAAGAAAGAAAGAAAGAAAGAAAGAAAGAAAGAAAGAAAGAAAGAAAGAAAGAAAAGAAGAAGGAAGAAAGAAAGAAAGAGAAAGAAAGAAAGAAAGAATGAAAGAAAGAAAGAAAGAAAAGAAGAAAAGAAAGAAAGAAAGAAAGAAAGAAAGAAAGAAAGAAAGAAAGAAAGAAAAAAGAAAAGAAGGAAGGAAGAAAGAAGGAAGGAAGGAAGGAAGGAAGAAAGAAAGAAAGAAAGAAAGAAAGAAAGAAAGAAAGAAAGAAAGAAAGAAAGAAAGGGAAGGAGGGAGGGAGGGAGTGAGGGAGGAAAGAAGTCATCCATTCAGGAGAAGAGTACTGTTTGAACTTTCTTCTCTAAGAAAGACCTGTCATGAATTTGGGATATAATAAGAACTGGTTGGGTTATGTTGGTAGAAATCAATTATAATTGGGGACAAGTGGCTTGGTGAAAAGAGTTTCAGGTCTGGAGTCAGGAAGACTCATTTTTCTGAGTTCAAATCTGGCCTCAAACACTTGCTAGCTGTGTGAACCTGGATGAATCCCTTAACCTTATTTATCTAAGTTTTCTCAGCTGTAAAATAAAGTGAAGAAGGAAATGGCAAATCACTCCAATATCTTTGCCAAGAAAATCCCAAATGGCATTACAAAGGTCAGACACACTGAGCACAACTTAACAACAACAACTATATTTAAATATTTTTGTTCATTCATTTATTAAATATTTTGATTGAACTTACTATTTGAAGTAAATAATCCTATGGGTGATAGGAATAAAATAAGACAAATAATGTGCTAAGATTTCATAGTGGGGTGTAATTCCTATTTGCTGGAATGTGGGAGGGAATTAGAATTCTCCCCTAAAAAAAAACAAAAAAAACTCTTGAGTTGAAGAGAAATATAATATTCATATTCACTAGAACTCTTTATGCAAATGCTAGATGATCACTTATAAGAAATGCTATAGAACAGTCTTATTCTGACATAGGTTGAATTATGTGGCCTCTGAAGTTCACTCCACTTCTCTATAACTCTGCCAGAATATACCCCTAAAAGGTCTCTTGGGTCAGGTCATAAGACTAAGATAGAAGAATGGATTTTTGTTTTAATTTTTTCCCTAATCATAGTTTGACTCAGCAAAGGACATTATCTATTGACTTTTCCTTGAAGAAAGATCTGAGTTCGTATCCCAGCTTAGGTATATGACTTTAGACAAATAACTTTACCAATTTCTTTATTTTCAAGATAAAAAATTGGAACCAATGAGTTCGAAGGTCCCTTTGAGCTCTCATGCATCCAAACAAACAAACAAAAAAAATCTTGAGCAAGAGAACAATCATTAATTGGGGCACTTGGGGAAAAGTATATGTGTGTGTGTGCATGTATGCACATGTGTGTATGTGTGTGATATATTAATATATTTGCATATGTATATATGCATTATATGTATGTACAAATGTTGGAAAAGGAGACATTAGCTGAGTTATTAGAAGTAAGAAAGTACCTACATAGACAAGAATCTCATTTGTGATATTTTGGAATAGAAGCTTGTTCATCGAGTTTAACCTAGCAATCTATAGCCATGAACTAAAAATAATTAATTAAATCAGATCAAGAGAATAAATTTTAATCAGAAAGAGGATAAGAGGGATTGGCAAATATTCTGTTGCTTATCATATCTAGGCTTAAATTATAATAATCAATGACAAATGTGAACTTGATCCCTTTTTCATCTATTATCATACTATCTTCTTCTTCTTCCTTCATTGTATGCTACCCTATCGTACTTTCAAAAATAAAATAATAAAAAAAAGATTACACTTAAAAATATGTTACTCTTGGATAGTTAGGGATGGAATGGTGACAAGGGAAAGTTCATGGTCTTTGCCCTATGGATAATACAATGTATAAATAATTCCCTGATCTAGAAGAAGTGATGGCAGCTTGAAACAATGAGAGGGTAGCACCGATGTTCCAAAACATTGATTTGTTTCTTAGGATAAAGGTAATGGGGAGACTGGATGCTATCTACTGTTTATTGTTTGCCAAAGTTTGTGTAAGTAGATTCTCATTGATTATAGGTGTGACCTATAAATATGCACTAGAGAGAGACAGAATTTTTCTTCATCAGTCTGATAGTTATTAACTTTTAAAATGTTTTTTTCAAGTCTGAGATGAAAATATATTGTTTGGGGGCAGCAAGGTGACACAATGAACAGAGAACTAGCCCTGAAGTTAGGAGGACCTGAATTCAAATCTAGTCTCAGACACTTAACGCTTCCTAATTATATATATATATATATATATAGATAGATAGATAGATAGATAGATAGATATAGATATAGATATAGATATATAGATAAGGAAAAGTCCCTATCGACAGTATTTCTCACTAGATGAACCCCAAAAATGACACTTTAATTGGAAACACAATCTATCTGATTGTTTGTGACATTATTTTAGGGAAACAAAACAAAACAAAAAAATCAATGTTAGAGCCATGTATAGACCTATTCAGAAATGAGCAATATTTACCACTTGACAGTATATTATTGTTGAATTGTTTTAGTTATGTTCGATTAATCATGACCCATTTGGAGTTTTGTTGGTAAAGATAGTGAAGTGGTTTTCCATTTCCTTCTCCAGCTCATTTTCCACATAAGGAAATTGAGGCAAACAGAATTAAATGACCTCCCCAGGGCCAGACAGCTAGTAAGTATCTGAGGCCATATTTAATGTCATGAAGATGAATCTTCCTGACTACAGGCCTTCTATCCACTGGGCTACTGGGCTCCCATATGACAGTGTGATATAGTGGGAAGATCCCTGATGTTTAAATACTGTCTCTGGCTTTGCATAGCTGCAATCATGGATAATTAACTTTGCTTCCTTGGACTTCAATTTCCCCACCTTAAGAAAAGCTCCACCCCCTAAAAAAGAAGTTATGAAAATATATGATTTTTAGATTTGATGCTATATGTTAGCCTGTATGTGCTGAATGTCAATTTACCATTTTGGGCCTTGGGTAGCTTATATATAAAATGAAATGATTGGATTCAGTTTTAGATCAAGGATCTGACCTCTTCTCATTTTCTTTTTAGTTCTAACATTCTAGATCTAGTGATAGTACTCTATTTAGTTACAATATTCCAAATTTTCTAAGTTTCCCTTAAATCTAAAAATCTGTATTTAAACATGCTAAATCTTACAATTTCATGTAAATGCTTTTAAATGTTGGAGTTCTGTTCTTCACTTCCTGCTATGGAATTCTACCTGAATGAAACACCTTTATTTTTTGCATAGTTGAGTCTTCAATGCACCCTATTCCTCACCTTCCCATAATATATAACCCCCAGTACTATATACAGATAATTTATTATACCCAGTTGCTCTGAATTATTTCAAAGGCAGAACATTCCCACATTCCTTTGACTTAACAAGTCTTCAAAGCATATCAAAATTCATTGGAAAACACATCCCATCAGTTTTCCTATGAACAAAAACAATTCTGGGTCTCTTTATATTGGTATTCCAATGTCTCAGAGAAACAACAATGACATGTACAGATATTAATTCCTATTTCCATTGTGTTTTAGAGATGAATTTCAAGTATTCTATGACAAGTGTCCAAGATTCCCTTTTCTGATTTTCTTTTGTTAAAACTGTACTTGATAGGTTGTTGATAATTGAGTACTCCCACTGTGGATATTCCTTATATTATCAATGTGTTGATAATTTAACAAATTAATTGAGAGGCAGAGAAAGATTAAGGGAGTTGTCTACACCTTGTATATGTCAAAGGCAGGCAATAACCTCAGGTTTCTCATCTCTAAAGTTGGTCTTTTCTCCTCCTTGTCTTGCTTTCTTTCTCTGTTACATAATAACTGACATGTATATTCCCAGAATCTTACATACATCATCTCATTTGAGCCCCACAGCAAATTTAGGTACATACAATTATTTCCATTCACCAGTTAAGGAAATTAAAGATAAGAGAGACTGGATGCAAAATCCATGTCACACAGCAAGAAAATGTCAGAGGCAAGATTTTGTTTTAGGTTTTATATCCAACAATTTATCCACTATGATACATTGTCTCTCAGTAAACTATTGTTTGCTCACCCATAAATTGGTATTTAACATTAAGCAGATTTCCCATGGAGTGAAAATAATGCCATCCTAGCCTAAGTCCTTTTTAAAAATAATTAATCTGTTAATATTTTTCCAGCACTTCATTTTTATTTAATATTTTATTTTTTCTCAATTACATATAAAAATAATTTAAACATTCTTTTTAAAGCTTTGAGTTCCAAATCATCTCCTGTCCTTCCTTCCCAACTTCCTCACTGAAAAGACAAGCAATTTGATATGAATTAGACATGTCTAATCATGAAAAACATATTATCATATTAGTCATGTTAGGAAAGATAACTTAGACCCTCCAAAAAAACCTCAAGAAAAAAATTAAAAAGTATTCTCCAATCTATAGTCAGACAATATCAGTTTTTTCTCTGGAAATGGATAGCATTTTTCATCACATGTGCTTCACAATTGTCTTCTGTCATTGAATTGATGAGAGTTAACAAGCCATTCATAGCTATTATTTTATACACGGTACATATCAGCTCATATACGTCTTCAGAGTTTTTCTTAGAGCATCTTGTTTTTCATTTCTTATAGCACAATAGTATTCCACAGCAATCACATAGTACAATTTGTTTAGCCATTTCCCAATTCTTGGGCATCCCCTCAATTTCCAATTCATAACCACTAGGAAAGAGCTGCTATAAATATTTTTGTACATAGGGGTGCTTTTCCTTTCCTTTCCTTTCCTTTTTTTTAAATCTCCTTTTACATACTGACTTAGGCCAAGTTCTTACCTGAGTACTCTGGAAATAAGTACTCTGAGCAGATAAGAATTCACCAAAATTTGCAAACCTCTCAGTGAACCCAAGCCAACTCTTGTCTGAATTTTCAGTAAACCTGGGCTGAGTTTTGAGGAATCCAAAGCAATTTTATGGTTGCAGATGGAAACCAGGCCCAACTCAGCAGTTCAAATGAACCAGAAATTTAAAGGAACTCTCTGGGGGTATGAAGCCAAGCAAACCAAAACAAAGTAATGATTCCCAGGGAACTTTGCAGAGTCCATGTGCACAGCTTGGCAGGGACCTGGCATAGATCTGTGTCCTTTTATTTCAATTTGATCAGTAGAAAAATTAAGAAAGCTTTTCTTAGTAGTGTTGTTTCTGTTCAAATGTAGAAGATCCATAGGCTTTTTGTTCTTTTCAAATAAGTGATTAAAACATACAAACACATACATGACATATCTACAAATGTGATATACAAAATGCATATATGTACACATGTACTTATATGTGTATTCGATGCAATGTGTATATATACATGTATTTGTAAATATGTGTGAATGTATATATACACATTTTCTTCATTATTAACTATATATGTTTATATATGCATATATTATATTATATTGTTATATTGTATTATAGTGTAATGTATCATATCTATTACATTATATTATTTTGTATTATATTATGTTATGTTATATTATCAATGCATACATAGAAAGGCAGGCACACAGAAAAAAAAAAATACTGGATAACAAGTAGCATCAGTCAGACTTGAATAATTATGGCTGTAGTCCTTAAAGTCTGGCTCCACTTGAAGAGTTCTGGTTGACCACCAACCTCTACATGACCTTGGTCTAATTCCTTGCATGCCTAGTGTAGCTGAACACACAATCTTCCTGTCTAGGGAACACCTGGTCTCCAGGCTATCATAGAGACAACACTTTTACTTTTGACTTTTGAAGTTCACTGGGGTGAGGAGATTTACAAGGGTCTCTAATCTTTGTTCTTTTCTTTCTTTCTATATATATATATACTTCAGAAAATCTTTGAATTTTGATTAGGAAAAAACCCCACAATTGTTAATTTTCTACTTACCTTTGTTTTCTTTTGTAATCCTATATATTTTACTTTATTTATTTAGGGACATTATACTTAGGAACAGTCTATAGGTTTTGCCAGATTGTCAGGAAGGTGTATGATACAAAAAAAGATAGCAGTCCCTGGCTTAAACAGTGGATTGATTTTCACTGACTGCTTCATTTCTCACTTCTTTTTGCCCCATTCTCTATCTCCCTCCTCCCAAATTCTTGGATTGCATTAATCATTTAAACCATATTGGTTTAGGCTAATAGTTTCATACATGCCCCCAAAAGCAGATAACTGGGACTAACTAATAAAACCTCAAGAAGCTGCACAGTAATGTACAAAGTGGGTTAGATTTGAAGTTGAAGTTAGGGGAGGCTTGGATTTGTATCCCACCTCAAGTGTTTATGGATTACACAAACATGCATAGTAAAGCACATCACTTCACCTTCCAGAGACTCAGTTTATGCACTTGGAAAATGAGGAAGAGAATATTTCCTTCTCAGGGTTTCTGTAAGAGTTCTAGAAAATAATGTCTATAAAGGGCTTGGAAAACCTCAGACCACTCTATAAATGCCTGCTGTTGGCATCAATCAAATCAGGAAAAAATGAAATTCCATTTCAGAAGTGCCTTTAAGGTCAATGGTACACACACACACACACACACACACACACACACACACACACACATTTAAAAAAAATTATGAACTTGAAAACTGAGAACTGAATTCCATGGCATGTAAAAGGTCATAGTTATAAGAGATTCAAGGTCATACATAGTAGAAAAGCTACTGGAGAAATAGTTGTTACAAGACAAATTCTACCACTTATTATCCCGACCATGTGAGCTAATTATTAGCCTTCCTATTATGAATAAATCACATCAATTCTCCAAGACATGATTTGCTCATCTGTGTGTATTTGAGTATATGTATACACTTACAAAATACACTTGTATGTTATGCATATGTATGCACATTTGTATTTGTATATATACTGATATATGTATGGATATATGTAAATGTATGTATGTCTATATATACAAATAGATATACATACACAAGATATACACAAAATACATGTATATACATATATGTATGTGGGGTGTGTGTATAAAATCACAAGGTGTGTCCTCTTCCTCACCTTACCAATAGAATGGAAAGCTAAGCTGTCATGTTTGTCTTTGCAATCCCAGTCTCTCAAAAGAATCTAAATGTCCTTCCTTCCTTCCTTCCTTCCTTCCTTCCTTCCTCCCTCCCTCCCTCCCTCCCTCCCTCCCTCCCTCCCTCCCTCCTTTCTTTCTTTCTTTCTTTCTTTTTCTTTCTTTCTTTCTTCTTTCTTTCTTTCTTTCTTTCTTTCTTTCTTTCTTTCTTTCTTTCTTTCTTTCTTTCTTTCTTTCTTTCTTTCTTTCTTTCTCTCATTCATTCATTCTTTCTTTCTTTTGTTTTTCCTTTTTTCTTTTCTTTTTTCCTTTCTGGTTGGGAAGGGGAGGGGAGAGACTAGAATTGCGATTTCATAACTTTAGGAAATTTCATTGAGAAAAGTAATTTTAACAATGGCACTTGCTACTATCTTTGCAACTGGCGCACTGAGAAATCAGATGGATTTGTCCATCTTAGAAGAAAGATCCAAATTCAATGTTCTTAACTTACAGCCTAGTTCCCTATCCATTATGACAAGCTGTTTATTTATCAATAGGGACATGGTTACATGGTTTGAGTTCAAGTGCACCAGGAGGTCCCTCATCTGACCTGCTATTAAAAAATTCTGCCTTTGTCTGGGTTTAGTGATATCTGAAGCTCTAACATTCACATCTTAGGACTTTGTGTTATCATCTTGTCCCTTGATGAAATGCAAATAACTCTTAAAGGAGATATCTACTACGCATTATAAGTTATTTATTACTTGGTATGAATGAATTTATTAGCTTTTCTCTTTGTATTTAAATGGGGTAGGAAAGGGAATGATGCTTTGAGATCATTAGGAGCAGTTGAACAGGAAAAGGATCTAGAAATGGGAAGTTGGTAGCATTAAACCAAAGACCTTACTCAAATGACTATTTTTTTTTTTCTTCCAGAGAGGGCCTTGTTTGTCACTTTGAGGTCTCATGCAGGTTCTTTGATAAGTTAACCTTTACAAGGACAGTAGGAACAGAGGTTTAGCCTGAGGGCTGCACTGAGAAGAGAATTTGACTTTAGAATTTAGGGCATGTAGATTCCAACACAGTAGAGGAGAGCTTTATTTATGATCTACTTTTACAGAATAGTAGCTTTGGGGTATTTCTGGTGTCTTTAAAAACTGTTGGTATAGCTCAGAAAAATAGATATTGAGATGCTGCTTTGTTTATGTGTATTCCTTCTGCATTTATCCAGTGGCCCTTGGGAAGCTTCCTTTGGTATTCAGAAGGATGACAAGTTTAAATAAATATAGCCAGATCCCAGCCAATTTGCACTTTAATAAATCTGAGCGGATAAATGAAAAATTAACTAGAGATTCTTTTTTTTTTTTTGACTGACACAAAACAACCACTTATTCGATTCCCCCTCCCCCCCCCACTTCTTTGTAGTTATAGTCATACAAAAAGGAGCAGAGGTACGCATAGGCCTGATGCTGCTTCTATATTATCTACTCTCTTCTTATATATTCTTGAGAAATGGAGAAAATGGATCAATTAAGGATGACAGAGGAAACCAACCCCTTTTCTTAAGAGGCACTTGGTAGAGCAGTGGATAAAATGTTTGACCTAGAGTCAAGGAGACCTGAATTCAAATCCAGCCTCAAATACTAGCCAACTTTGTGACCTACAGAAAATAATTTAACCTCTATTGCCTCAGTTTCCTTAACTATAAGATGGGGATAACATTCTCCTCCTTGGGTTATTGTGAAGACTGAAGAGATAATAATTGCAAAGTGCTTAGAACAGGGCCTGCTACATTTAAGTGCTATATAAGTATATTTTTTTTTAACCATCATCATCATTTTTTAAGAAAAAAATTTTTTTTTAAATTTCTTTTGATTTATTTCTTATGTTTGGCTTTTTCCCCACATTATGTTTATATGTTATGTCCACTTCATTATATTGTTGTTCAGTTATGTCTGACTCTTCATGATCCCATCTGAGGTTTTCTTGGCAGAGAAATAAGAATGTTTTATCACTTTCTTCTCTAACTCATTTTACAGATGAGGAAACTGAGGTAAAAATAATTAATCAATGTGCACAGGGTTGTAGTAAATATAAGAGGCTGGATTTAAATTCACAAAGATTAGTCTTCCAGCTTCCAAGACCAGTGCTCTATCCAGTGTGGCACCTCACTATCCCCACTCCATTATCGAACCCTCCCTAATTTTGAGTAAAATAGAATGCTACATCATTGTCTGATGTTATATCTGATACTCCATATCCATATGTAATCCATATCTCTATTAAAAGGATGAAGATTTCTTTCATCATCATTTTTCTGGATATTGAATTCTTTTCTTTTTGTGCCATTTTGTTGCATTTGGGGTGATAATACATTTGCTATTTTCTTAATTCTTTAATGAATTCCTACAACTTTTCTAAGTTTCTCTGATTCATCAAATCTTTTCTTATGATGTAATAATATCCCATTGCATTTTTATTCCCAAATTTACTTAGCTATTTCTTAAATAGTAGATTTCCTCTTTATTTTGGCTTTTTTTTTATTGTAAAGATTGCTTCTATAAATACTTTGGTATTTATACACAGTTTTGCAAAAGTCTCACATTTTGGAGTCACCTGTATAGCTCATTTCCCTCTTTGATTTCCTTAAGATTATTTGCATTCTAATCATCCCTTATCTTAACTTTAAACTCCTACATCCTTCCCCCAACCACTGAATTTTTCTGGGAATCCGAGGAAAAAAATTTTTCAGATAGAATTTATGACTGATAATGGTTACTTCTGAATTGAGCCCATTAATTAGTTAAGATCTGTTTCATGGATATTATATAAACCCAATGACACATGATGTCAGTCAACAATATGTCAACCAATAAATATATTGTGGGCTAAAACAAAGCTCCTCAGAGAAATATCCTCATTTTTTCTGCTCAGGTTACCATTCCACCTCAGCAGGCAATCCTGCTTGCTAGACTCAAATCATCTATATCCATAGCTGTTGATCTCTATTCTCCATTGCAAGATGGGAGACAGGTGCCCTATATCCTCTCAGCATGGTCTTAGGGAACTTCTCAAGTTTATGAAGTACCCTTTTTACAATAAATAAGGTAAAGTATGTGCTGATGACAATAGAAAAGGTATTTGGTATATATCTACTTGTGTGTGTGTGTGTGTGTGTGTGTGTGTATACATATATATAAATATATATGTGTATATATATGTGTGTGTGTGTACACATATATCATACTGTGAATGTGAAGTATATATACATATGCAATTTCCATATTTCTATCAACCTATCTATTGATATATTCATATATCAATAAATCTAGGTCACTTAATAGCTCATAAAACAATGCATGGTGTGGTGAATAAAAAATTATCCTTGGACTTAGGAAAGACTGTTTTCAAATCTCACCTCTAATACCCGATTGTACTTAAATATATTAACCTGAACAATTTCTTAAATGACTTAGGTGAATCTTTAGGATTACAAATGGAATCATGTATTAGTAAAGGAGAAATCTCCCTTATTTGACTTAGGAGAGTTCCTATCAATGTGGTTTGACACCTATTCTGAAACAGATGCTTTGAAAATTCCCTCCCACTGGAGTCATGTAAAATGTCAAGTGACGTGTCTTTGGTCACAGCTAGCAAATGGGAGAGATCCCCTTCCTATTCCAAATCCAGTCCCGATAATGTCAGGCAATAATGGAAAATATGCTCAATTAAAGATCAGGAGAAATAGGATTGAATATTGCTCAGAATTTTTTAAGTTTTTTTTTTTTTTTTGTCTGTGAACATGTCACCTAAATACTTAGTGACAACTTTATGTACTGTTAAGTGGATCTAAGAATATTTGTATTACTTGTAGTTGTGGTATAAAAATGTTGAAACCAAATTTAAATATGGATTTCTGCTATTACTGACATGAGTTCTCCTTTAAAAAAAAGAGAGAACATTTTTTTAGGGAATTTTAAATCTAGTTTGAAGAGACTTCAGATGCTATTGTGTCCAATCCCCTTATTTTAGTATGGATGACACAGGTTACACAGATGTAAAAAGGTCCCCAGCAGGATATAGCCTTACTCCTAAGTCAGGGCTTTTTCTCTCTCTGTTGCTTTCCACTTCTTTTTTTTTCCCCCTAGGACAATTTAGAACTTCATGAGAATTTGGAGAATAAAGTAGCTTCTATAGTAGACACTTTTTTGCATATATGTTTGTTCCAATGTAAATTAAGAATGTAATCCTTGTTGTAGCTAATTTTCCTGTGTACCTCCACCTGCTGTGATATGATGACTCCCACCTGGTGCACTTAGGCATATGGAGTTTAAAGAGAAGTCTTCACATTTTTAGTTTTATCCAATCCATTTTCTTATTCTGTCACATGGTCATTGATTGAACCCCAGCACTGGCCAGCCATCTTGTGAGTGCAATTTGCCACAATGGAGAATGGAGAGATATCTGGATGAATGCAGAAAAATAATTTCAGTTACTATAATAAATAATTTTAAAATTAAATTTTCTTCTTGTTAATCAATAACAATACTCCTCTCCTTTCCATTTCCTTTCTATTAAAAAAAAGAAAAAAGAAAAACAACATTCTTGTTACAAATTTGTATTCAAGCAAATTTCTGCATTGATCATCACTTATCCATTTATTTACTCCTCACCACCCCAAAAGATTCACTCTGCACGCCGAGTTCACTGCATTTCTGTTAAGGACAGAGAAATAAATTGATGATGTTTTCTTGGGGGATTGAATTATGTCATTCCGGTATCTCAGATATAAATCAAACTATGGACCTATGTATAAATTTTCAGTGCACTGTTCAAAGTGCTCTGATCAAGGCAAAGTTGGGAAGTGTCTGATTTGAGTTTGAGTCTTAGCAACGCACCTCTGAGTCTGGCCTAGTTGAAATTCTAATGGATTTCTCTTGGACTTAGCATATTATAATATTTATAATTATGTTAACCATAATTATAAATATTAAGCAATGGGAGTGCCCTGCACAGAAGCAGATTTCAATCCTATGGAAGGAAATTCCTGCTTACAACTAGAGTTGTCCCAAATTATAAGTAATGACTAGATGGCATTTGAGGCCTTTTTGCATTTCTATCTCTATAACCCTACTACTGTATGAAGCATTCATCCAGGTTATTCTTCAAGACCCCAGTAGGACGAACACAAAACAGCCCATCCCACTTTGAATGACTATGCCAACTTGCCCTTGAAAAATTACTCATTATGGTAGTTTTCTTGAATTTACACATCAGTATGAGTCTAGTATATTTTCTAGATCTTTGTGGAGAAGTTGTGGTCGAGAAGTCTCCTCTATTTTTTTTCCTGCTATTCTATCATCCGGATTCCTGAAATGAATCACTACCAAGGTATTATCGAAATAACACCTACCTGTTTTTGGTCTTCCTGCTCTTGATTCTAATTGTATAATCTGAAGCCAAGTCTAATAATAATCACTAATGATAGCTAGCATTTATAGCATGTTTTAAAGTTTGCAAAGCACTTTACATATATTATCTCATTTGATCATTCTAACAACTGTGTAAAGTGTGATTATCATTTCCATTTTAAAGATGAAGAAATTCAGGACTATAAGAAATTGCGCCTTACCTAAATAAATAAATGTTTGAAGTTGAATTTTAACTGAGGTCAATTCAGCAGTCCTTCTGACTCCATGTCCAACAATCTATCCATTATATGTTACACTAGTTCCAGTAGCCCTGGAGTGCTTCCTCCTGGAAAAGTTAATGTCTAACAAGTAGATCAAACCTTACCGATGCTATGATCATTATCACCATCATCTGCATTGTATTGTATCATCCTATACCATGTCATATCAAATCATATCATGTCAATCATATATCATATCAATATAACATATCAATCACAAATTACATATATAATATATGCTGTCATGCTATATCATGTAATACAATATAATAATGTTATGTGTTGTGTCATGACATGTTACAATATGTTATATCATGTCACACATCAAATAAAATTTAATAACATTTATATATTAAACACTATATTTGCAATTACATTTATTATTTTGTAAAATATTGTTGCTAATGCTGCTGTTGATGATAATGATGCTTATCACATCATAGTCAAAACTGGAGTCTTTAAAGAACTATGAGCAATGGGAATGAATTATACGAAGACAGATTTTAGCTCCAAAGAAGGAGATTCTTCATTATAATTAGAACTGTAATGAAATAAATTAAGCTGCTTTGAGAAGAAGTAGTTTCCCTCCCATTTGGAGATCTTTTATGGTAGAATGGATCATATAGAAAGGATCACATAGTGGTGATAGATTCATATATATAACTATAAAAGGACCTCAGAAGTTACCTAATTAATTCTCATTTTAAAGATGAGGAAATTGATTTCCAGACCCTGAGCAATTTGCCCAAAGTCCCACAATGAGTAAGTGTCTGAAGAAGAATTTCAACTTAAGTTTCTTAGCTACAATGTTCCATGCTACCTCTCTGCTTCTGAATTTTCCAAAAGAATCTCCAATTCTCCATTGTTCTAATGAAATTGAATTTAGGAAAATATAAGCCTCCTCTAGCCCTAAATGATAATTAGGTGACCTCTGACAGAATGTTTTGATTTTTAAAAAATCAAATATGGAGTTCTTCCCTAAATAACTTTTGTTTCCCACTTTATCGAACCCTAAGTTATTAAGTTCTTTTGTTTCTGAATCTCCTTTGTCTAGTTGAATCCATTGATTTATCTATTCTTTAATCAATATCTGATGATTTTGATAAATGGTGCTTTATAATATAGCTTAAGGTATAGAAATAATACTCCCCTTTATCCTTTTTCCATCACTTCCCTTGATAATTTAGATATTTTTTTTAATGAATTTTGTTATTTTATCAAACTCTGTAAAGTATTCCCTTGAAAATTTGATTCATATAGCTTTAAAAGCATAAATTTAGTTTTGATAGTGTTGTCATTTTTATTACATTGGCAGGACCTTGAAATAAGCACTGAGTATTCTTCCAGCTACTAAGGTTGTTTTTTTAATTCTTTAAGGAATACTTTGTAACTGAATTTATACAAGTCTTTGCTTTAAGAAGTTGATCCCCATATTGTTTTTAAATAATTTGTAGTTATTTGGAATGAGATTTTGTTTTCTATTACTGCTTCTTGTTAGCCTATAGAAATGCTATTGATTTTTGAGGATTTATTTTGTAGCTTGTAACTTTGCTGAGGCTATTTATTATCTTAATGGGCATCTTTGTTGATTCCCTCAGATTTTCTAAGTAAACCATCATATCAACAGTGGACAGGCATAGTTTTAACTCCTCTTTGTCTTCCTTTTTTTTTTTTCTTTAATTCTTTCTCTTGCCCTGGTATTGTTAATATTTCCAGAATTATATCAAATAATAGTAGGGATTATAAACATCCTTGCTTCACTCTTGTATTTATTAGAAAAGTTCTGAATCTATGCCTATTGCACATGATTTTTGCTTTTGACTTTAAATGAATTCTTTTATGATATTAAAAAAGGTGTTCCCATATATACTTTGTAAGTTTTTTAGTATAATAGTGTAATGTACTTGGCTAAAGGTTTTTGTGATTCTGTTGATGATTATATTGTTTTAAATATTTTAGCTTTTAATACAATTATATTGATTCTTTTCCTAATGTTGCATCCCTCATAAAAATGCCATTTGATCATAATTTAAGATTTGTTGGTTATAGCTGCTGTTTGGTTGATAGGATTTTACTTAAAGTTTTTGAGTAGATAGATGATCATCAGAGATAAGGACCTACAGTTTTTGTCCATATTTTGTCTTTCCTTGGTTACAGTATAAAGGATCTTGGTAGTATTCTTTTCCCCCCTCAGTTTTTGAGAGTAATTTGGGAAGTATAGGTAAAACTTTTGTTTAAAACAAGTTAGAGGGGCAGCTAGGTAGAGCAGTAAATAGAGAACAAGCCATAAAGTCAGGAGGACCTGAGTTCAAATATGGTCTCAGACACTTAACACTTCCTAATTGTGTGACCCTAGGCAAATCATTTAACCCCAATTGCCTCAGCGCAAAAAAAAAAAAAAAAAAAAAGTTAGAAAGAATTCTCCTGTGAATCTTTTATATCCAGGAGTTTTTTTGTTTGTTTGTTTGTTTGTTTTGTTGTTTTTTTTTTTTTTTTTATTTATGTATTTTTCCTTTGAAACTTATTTTATAATTGGATATATTTCTTTTTCTAATATCAAGCTATCCAAGATTTCCATCTGGCTTTCTTATAGTTTGGGTATTTTATATTTTGAAGGTATTGTATTTCTTTTATGTTTGCAATTCTTGTTAGCATATGGCTTATGCAAATGTTTTAATAATCTTTTTATTTTATCTGATTTTTCTGTGATTTCACCTTATTTATTTAGTGTTTTATTGAATTGATTTTCTGCTTTCTTCTTTTTAATCAGATTAGCTAAGGATTTATCATGTTTGTTAAAAATAAACTTTTAGTTTTGTTGATAATGTCTATATTTTTGTTGCCAATTTATATATTTCTTCTCTAATGTCTTGCTTAGATTAGTTGTGATTGTTCAATTCTTAACTTTGTTTATACATATACATATATATTCAATTAAATCATCTTTTCTTTTTATCTTTTGTTAATGCATGATTGAAAGGATATGATATTTCCCCT
The DNA here is from genome assembly GCF_016432865.1 of Antechinus flavipes. Taxonomy (NCBI): domain Eukaryota; kingdom Metazoa; phylum Chordata; class Mammalia; order Dasyuromorphia; family Dasyuridae; genus Antechinus; species Antechinus flavipes. The sequence goes on from NC_067400.1 coordinate 61,756,591, forward strand.
ATTAGAACTGCTTTATCTGTGTCCCAATAAATTTGATATGTTATTTCATCATTATAATTTTATATAGAATTATGAATTGTTCTTTGACTCACTCATTTAAAATTTTATTGTTAAATCTCCATTTAGGTCTGTATCCTTTATTTCTGGTTCTTGAATCAATTTTTATTTTTATTGAATTATGTTCTATAAAGAATGTATTGACTTTTTTTGCCTTTTTAATTTGTTTAAAATATCTATGTGTCTTAGTTCATGGTCATGTTTTGTTAAAAAAAATCTGAGTGGGACAGAGAAATATGTAAATTGTTTTACTTTCCCACTTAGATGTCATAAATCTTTTAAGTGTACTTTCCTCAGAATTTTATGTACTTCCATATTTTCCCTTTTGTCTATTTTTTGGCTAGGTTTATACAAAACTGAAAGGGGAATATTGAAATCTCCTGTCTCTTTTATGTCACACTATGTCTTCTTAAAGTAGTTCAGATGATGATTCCTTATGAATTTGGATGTTAAAATGTTTGCATTATATACATGTATTTACTCTAGATGTAACCTTTGATTTGACCCTAGAGTGTCATTCATTTATCTCTGTCCCTATCTTTCTATCTCCTTTCAAGTACTTTCCTATATTGTAACATAGTCACATAAAAGAAGCATTCACCTGTAGGCAGGGTATATCCAAAATGCCCGCAAGTCTTTATTTTTATTGACTTCTCATATTTCTCCTTTCCTTCTGTCTCCTTATGTACATTTAGGGGTGAAAAAAGTCACTTACTGGTCTGTCTGTTTTTCTTCTGCTGCCATTTGAATTTATTTACTTTTTTTTTTCCTTGTAAATTTATTTTGGGGTGTTTAAGAAGCAAACTATATCTTTTATTCTGATTTTCTTTCTAAATGTTTCAAATTTCTCTTTGTTATCATCTACTGTTCTGATTTTTGGGATAGATCAGCCTGAGCTCCAATGAGCTTTGAAATGTACTATTTCGTTCCTTTTTTCTTTTTCATAGATGTCATAGAATGATCTTGCACTAGTTAATAATCCTATCTGATGTAATTGACAATCTTTCTCCTGAAGGCTTTCAGAAGTATGTTTCTTAGAATTTGAAGCTTTATTGTTGGTGCTAATTTTTGTTTGTTTGTTTGTTTTGTTTTGTTTTGTTTTGTTTTTGTTTTTGTTTTTGTTTTCTGGAAGTGATCTATGGATTTCACTCTCTATGTTCAGAAGTTCTGGGCAGTTGTTTACTATTGATCTTCTGGCAGATCTTTCTATTCATCATTTGTTCATGATAGATACATTTTACTTGCATTTTAATCATATTTTATTTTAATGTTTTTGTTTTTGTTTTCTGGAAGTGATCTATGGATTTCACTCTCTATGTTCAGAAGTTCTGGGCAGTTGTTTACTATTGATCTTCTGGCAGATCTTTCTATTCATCATTTGTTCATGATAGATACATTTTACTTGCATTTTAATCATATTTTATTTTAATGTTTTTGTTTTTGTTTTCTGGAAGTGATCTATGGATTTCACTCTCTATGTTCAGAAGTTCTGGGCAGTTGTTTACTATTGATCTTCTGGCAGATCTTTCTATTCATCATTTGTTCATGATAGATACATTTTACTTGCATTTTAATCATATTTTATTTTAATGTTTTTGTTTTTGTTTTTGTTTTTGTTTTTGTTTTTGTTTTCTGGAAGTGATCTATGGATTTCACTCTCTATGTTCAGAAGTTCTGGGCAGTTGTTTACTATTGATCTTCTGGCAGATCTTTCTATTCATCATTTGTTCATGATAGATACATTTTACTTGCATTTTAATCATATTTTATTTTAATGTTTTTGTTTTTGTTTTTGTTTTTGTTTTCTGGAAGTGATCTATGGATTTCACTCTCTATGTTCAGAAGTTCTGGGCAGTTGTTTACTATTGATCTTCTGGCAGATCTTTCTATTCATCATTTGTTCATGATAGATACATTTTACTTGCATTTTAATCATATTTTATTTTAATGTTTTTGTTTTTGTTTTCTGGAAGTGATCTATGGATTTCACTCTCTATGTTCAGAAGTTCTGGGCAGTTGTTTACTATTGATCTTCTGGCAGATCTTTCTATTCATCATTTGTTCATGATAGATACATTTTACTTGCATTTTAATCATATTTTATTTTAATGTTTTTGTTTTGGTGGGGTTTTTGGTTTGCTTTTTGCTTTTTTTTTTTTTGTTTAAAATATCTATGTGTCTTAGTTCATGGTCATGTTTTGTTAAAAAAAATCTGAGTGGGACAGAGAAATATGTAAATTGTTTTACTTTCCCACTTAGATGTCATAAATCTTTTAAGTGTACTTTCCTCAGAATTTTATGTACTTCCATATTTTCCCTTTTGTCTATTTTTTGGCTAGGTTTATACAAAACTGAAAGGGGAATATTGAAATCTCCTGTCTCTTTTATGTCACACTATGTCTTCTTAAAGTAGTTCAGATGATGATTCCTTATGAATTTGGATGTTAAAATGTTTGCATTATATACATGTATTTACTCTAGATGTAACCTTTGATTTGACCCTAGAGTGTCATTCATTTATCTCTGTCCCTATCTTTCTATCTCCTTTCAAGTACTTTCCTATATTGTAACATAGTCACATAAAAGAAGCATTCACCTGTAGGCAGGGTATATCCAAAATGCCCGCAAGTCTTTATTTTTATTGACTTCTCATATTTCTCCTTTCCTTCTGTCTCCTTATGTACATTTAGGGGTGAAAAAAGTCACTTACTGGTCTGTCTGTTTTTCTTCTGCTGCCATTTGAATTTATTTACTTTTTTTTTCCTTGTAAATTTATTTTGGGGTGTTTAAGAAGCAAACTATATCTTTTATTCTGATTTTCTTTCTAAATGTTTCAAATTTCTCTTTGTTATCATCTACTGTTCTGATTTTTGGGATAGATCAGCCTGAGCTCCAATGAGCTTTGAAATGTACTATTTCGTTCCTTTTTTCTTTTTCATAGATGTCATAGAATGATCTTGCACTAGTTAATAATCCTATCTGATGTAATTGACAATCTTTCTCCTGAAGGCTTTCAGAAGTATGTTTCTTAGAATTTGAAGCTTTATTGTTGGTGCTAATTTTTGTTTGTTTGTTTGTTTGTTTGTTTGTTTTGTTTGTTTTGTTTTTGTTTTTGTTTTGTTTTCTGGAAGTGATCTATGGATTTCACTCTCTATGTTCAGAAGTTCTGGGCAGTTGTTTACTATTGATCTTCTGGCAGATCTTTCTATTCATCATTTGTTCATGATAGATACATTTTACTTGCATTTTAATCATATTTTATTTTAATGTTTTTGTTTTGGTGGGGTTTTTGGTTTGCTTTTTGCTTTTTTTTTTTTTCCAGGTTGTTTTTAACTTGTGTGTATATGCATTCCCAATCTATTCTCTATTTTGCTGCTTTGGAGCAACTCACCATTTCAGAATGAAGATGTCCCACCCCCAACCCCCCCTCCCCAAACCATCTTTTAATTATTTTTACTGTGCTGGACACAAACTTTTTTTTCTTAATTCTAATTTTTCTTTTGATGCACTCAAGAACTTCATGCTGTGGTTCCATCCAGCAGCACTTTCACAGAAAGTATTTATAAGATACTTTCAGTCATTCACAGTAATCTCATCAATGGTTACAGCCAATGGAGAAATATCAAATTTTGTAAATAAGTTACTAATCTTGGCTGTATACTTTACAGGTATATACATATAGACAATGAAGTTGATAAAGGCATTATTACAGTTAACTCAGTATTTGGATTGCTCCAAAGGAAAGAGTGGGGAAGAAGAAATATTAGACTGCCTCCCAAACTGAAGGTTTATAATTTGATTTTGATGATCTCATTGTTGTATGCTTATGAAGCCTATATGGTCTATCAGTGTCATGTCAGGAAATGGAATTTTAGAAAGATTTTGAAAATTACCTGGCAAGTTAGGGTTCTGGACACTGAGGTTCTGTCCTCAGCTGAACCGTGCAGTATTCAAACTCTATTGCAATTCTTAGGGTCTTGCTATTCAAATGCCAAATGTAAATTTGACTAAAAGACTACTCTACAGAGAAGTCACATAAGGCAAGTGCTCACACGGAAGCACAAGAAATGAGGACTTTGTAAGTGATTGAGAGATATGAATGACATTGGCACAGGAAAACCCAGAATGGTGTACTCACATTAAGGAAGATACTATATTCTATGACTGTAGTAGCTCAAAAGAAAAGTACACATTTAGAGAGCTCTTCACCCTAAATGGACTATTTGTACCAGATGTACTGTGTATTGACCTCAAATAATGATATTATTTTGTTCCTGAGAATAAAGAGAAATAATCAAGCAACCAACTCAGAATTATAGAAGTGGCAGGAAACTTAGAAATGATTTAGTCCTGTCAATTTTTTGTCTCTTTAGTCAATTTATTTATTTTTAATTCACATTACTTTATGAAGCATGTTGGGAGAGAAAAATCAGAGCAAAAGGAAAGAGAAAAAATAACAGAAAAAAAAAAAACAAGTGAGAATAGCATTGTTAATTTATATTCAATGTTCATAGTTCTTTTTCTGGATGCATGTGGCATTTCTACCAAAAGTTTATTGGGATTGCCTTGAATCACTGAACCACTAAGAACCAAACCTTTCATAGTTAATCATTGAGAAATCTTGCTGCTACTGTGTATAATATATTCCTAGTTTTGGTTGTTTCGATCAGTATCAGTTAATGGAATTTTAGAAAGATTTTGAAAATTACCTGGCAAGTTAGGGTTCTGGACACTGAGGTTCTGTCCTCAGCTGAACCGTGCAGTATTCAAACTCTATTGCAATTCTTAGGGTCTTGCTATTCAAATGCCAAATGTAAATTTGACTAAAAGACTACTCTACAGAGAAGTCACATAAGGCAAGTGCTCACACGGAAGCACAAGAAATGAGGACTTTGTAAGTGATTGAGAGATATGAATGACATTGGCACAGGAAAACCCAGAATGGTGTACTCACATTAAGGAAGATACTATATTCTATGACTGTAGTAGCTCAAAAGAAAAGTACACATTTAGAGAGCTCTTCACCCTAAATGGACTATTTGTACCAGATGTACTGTGTATTGACCTCAAATAATGATATTATTTTGTTCCTGAGAATAAAGAGAAATAATCAAGCAACCAACTCAGAATTATAGAAGTGGCAGGAAACTTAGAAATGATTTAGTCCTGTCAATTTTTTGTCTCTTTAGTCAATTTATTTATTTTTAATTCACATTACTTTATGAAGCATGTTGGGAGAGAAAAATCAGAGCAAAAGGAAAGAGAAAAAATAACAGAAAAAAAAAAAACAAGTGAGAATAGCATTGTTAATTTATATTCAATGTTCATAGTTCTTTTTCTGGATGCATGTGGCATTTCTACCAAAAGTTTATTGGGATTGCCTTGAATCACTGAACCACTAAGAACCAAACCTTTCATAGTTAATCATTGAGAAATCTTGCTGCTACTGTGTATAATATATTCCTAGTTTTGGTTGTTTCGATCAGTATCAGTTAATGTAAATCTTTCCAGGCCTTTCTAAAATCAGCTTTTTCATCATTTTTTAACAGAACAATAATATTCCATTACCTGTATATATCACAACTTATTCAAGCATTCCCCAATTGATGGGCATCTACTCATTTTCCAACTCTTTGCTAGCACAAAAGACCTGCTACAAATATTTTTTGTGCATGTGATCTTTTTCCTTCTTTTGTGATTTCCTTGGAATACAGATCCAGTAGTGGTATTTCTGGGCCAAAGGATACGCACAGTTTTATACTCCTTTGGGCATAGTTTCAAATTGCTTTCAAGAATGGTTAGATCATTTCACAGCTCCACTAATAATGCATTAGTGTTTTAGTTTGCCCAATCCCCTCCAATATTCATTATTATTTTTCCAGTCATCTTAGCCAATCTGAGATAATGTGAGGTGATACCTTAGAGTTGTTTTAATTTGTGTTTCTCTAATCAAATAGTGATTTAGAGTATTTTTTCATATGCTTATGGATAGCTTTAATGTCATCATCTGAAAATTGTCTTCATATCCTTTGACCATTTATTAATTGGGAAATGACTTGTATTCTTACAGATTTAACATAGTTCTTTATATAGTTTAGATAAGAAGTCTTTATCAGAAACACTGGCTGTAAAGATCTTTCCCCCAGATTTGTACTTCCCTTTTAATCTTGTTTCTGTTGGTTTTATTTGTACAAAAACTTTTTTAAATTTTATGTAATCAAAGTTGTCCATTTTGGCTTCATAATGTTCTTTAGTTCTTCTTTGGTCATAAATTCCTCCCTTCTCCAAAGATCTGATAGATAAATTATCCCTTGTTCTCCTAATTTGTTTATGGTATCACCCTTTACCCCCAAATCATGTACCCATTTTGACCTTATTTTGGTATGGGTTGTGAGAGGTAGGTCTATGCCAAGATTCTGATATATTATGTTTCAGTTTTCCCTAGAAATTTTGTTAAATAGTGAGTTCTTATTCGGAGCTGCAGTTTGGGTGGTTATCAAATACTAGATTAGTATAGATCTTGATTGTTGTGTCACCTGCATCTAATCTATTCCACTGATCCATCACTCTATTTCTTAGCTAATATCAAATGGTATATCATTTGTATATCATCATATCATTTGCAAAGAGTGATGGTTTTATTTCCTCATTGCCTTATCTAATTCATTTAATATATTTTTCTTTTCTTATTGCTAAAACCAACATTTTTAGTACAATATTTAATAATAGTGGTGATAATGGGCATCCGTGTTTCATCCCTGATCTTATTGGAGAATGCTTCTAGCTTTTCTTCATTACAAATAATGATTGCTATTGGTTTCTATAAACTGTTCTTTATGCATGAAAGAAGCTAACTTTTTCCAAGTTATATAGTTATTGAAATAAACTTCAGTACTCCCACTTGTCTATAAATATAGACATAAGATTTACTTGCTTATCATTTATTTTCTTTCTTCTCCAAACTAATGGCTGCAACCCTGGTTTCCCAGTGGCTTTGATTTCTATTCCCATTCCAATTCCCTAAGGGTCAGACTTTTCAAAACTTTCTATCAATCTCTTGCTGATTTGAAGCATGTCAATTTAAATATTGTGTTAATCTTGGCCAGTCATTTGCTCCTATGTTAATTCTGATAAAAACAACTCAGATCTTGAATTCTATTTACATTTTAAATGAATTCATGGATCCTATCTGTCTTTTCATTTTTTCTTTCTTTCTTTTTTCTTTTTTCTTTTTTTTGGAATCATCTTGTTTCATTTGTCCAAAAATTCATTGACACTCTACTCCTCCTCCCCCCCAAACCCAAAATGTCTGATTGTCCCTAGGAAGTTGAACAAATGATCATACTTCCATATTTGATTTGCAACCTTCATTTAACCTTGTTGGTACACCTGATATGGTTTTGGCTTTCCTTTGTGTATTGCTGTTATGGAAATTCTACTTGCAGCAACCAATTATTGATGAAACTAAGACTAAAACTAACCACTAACATAATCCTTACATACATTTTTCAATATTCTTTACATGCATTAGATATAGTTTCCCAAGAAAGGCAAAAATACTTAAAGCCATTCAATTTGGAGAGAAGACAGAAACTCATTTTAATAAATGTGTGTTTCTCAGTCTATCCAGAGCTCTTCTGCAGAGTAGGTAGGTAGCCAGCTGTTTCTCATCTCCACTGAACAAGGAAGCAGAGGAAATGGACTTAGCTTGCAAGAGGGATTTAGATTAGATATAAGAATTCTCTGACAGTAAATGTTATTAAGCTTGTGAATAGTTCATTCAGATTGGGGGGAAGGGTTGGGTTGTAAACTCTTCATTTCTTTAGATAATTTTAAGAAATGAAATTCATCTGCCCAGGCTAAATTGTAGTCATTTGGCTTAAGGCGATAGGCAAACTAGAAAAGCACTATGATACTATCTAATTTTGGGATTCTGAAAAAAAAAGAACATATTTCAGAGAATGAAATGAATCAAATGTAGAGAACATTAAATGTTTGAATATACCACAATATATCTATAAATCTGGAAATTTGCTTGGAAATTATAATACTAAATACAGCACCAAATAATATGTTTTATTACTCGTATCCATCCATTCATTCAATAAATATATTAATAACCTATCTTGTGTGCCATTTTAAGATCTAGGGAACATATTGAGATAAATAAAACCCAATTATTGATCTTGAGATAAACTCCCAGAAAAGTTAAATCTCAAAGAGTAGGGAAAAGTTATATTCATTTCTACTCCAGACTTTCCTCTATGCACAGTATTACCAATTTTAAAGAAAAAAAGTATTCTTCCCAGGTAGTTATTTTAGTTACTTTAGTTACACAACTATGGTTTGACAATTAAATTAAGGGCCCTTTAAATTTGTGACCAATCTAATGGCCCTATAAATACACAAACTTATTTTCAGAGATTTGATTTAGTTATGGAAGCTAGATCAATGAAAAGTAGCCTTTCCACTACCAGTTGCCTTTATCTTAAAGTTATCTATTTTACCTCTTGGCCCTAGAGCTTGCTTATGCCACTTCCTTCTTGCTTATAGATAGGAAGAAACTCTGAGCACAAGTCAAAACTGCATTATCTGGCAACCCAGAGTAGACATAGCATTTGATGCTCATCCATCATCTAGTCTTCCTTATCTTTTATTCTCATCTGTGGTAGCTAGGGTTAATTCCTTTTGAATTCTATTAGCCTATTATGCCCCTTTCTCCAGTCATCCTGATCTATTTCCTGCCTCTGGACCCAAATACTTCTGGAGAAAAAGTGAAGCTGGTGACTTTTTCACAGCCCCTAACACTTAAATCCTATTCACTTGCATGTAATGACATCATAGATGTCATCCCCTCTTTATGAATGAAGGGCAAACAACAATATATCCATGTGGAGTCAATCAGAGTATACGGTATAAGATACAAGTTTAACCTAATTCTTGTTAAACCACTGTGCAGATTTCAAGTTATTCTTGGTAAATAAGGAATCATTGTCTCCATAATTAGGGTTCTTAGATTTACTGAATGTGAATGTACAATGATTATTTGCTTTCTAGTCTTTTTATGTCACTTATTACATTTTCAATTATGTTACTAGCCCCAAATAATTTTGATATTTATTAATTGTTATATTTATGATTTTGTAATGTGGTTTGAGATCATGCCTGTGTTTCAATTTTTTTCATGAGATTTTTGACATTTTATTTCTCTAGATGAATTAAAAATTATTTTGTCAAATTCTATAAAGTAATTCCTTTGTAATTTAATTAGAATGACATTAAATACATAAGTTAATTTTGACAGAGTTATTATATTGGTGAGAGTGAATCATGAACAATGAAAATTTGTCCAATTATTTGTCATCTTTTATTTTGTTTATCCCTCTTCCTTACTGTTAAAGAATATTTTGTAGTTACATTATTCAAAGTCCTGAAAGTGTTTTGGTAGTTTAAATCATAGAAATGATGTTTTTATTATTTTATTATTGTTTGTTATTGTTATAAAGAGAATTTCATTTTCTTTCTTGTTCTGCTATTTTGATTAGTAACATACAAAAAAAGCTGACCATTTCCATAGGGTTTTATATTTTCCCATTTTACTGAAATTATTGCTTTCATTGAGACTCTTTATTAAGTTGGAGAATTTCGAAGTTATCATGCTACCCACAATTATGGATTATTTCATTCTTCTTCATGCTTATCTTCTTTTCTCTTGCCCCATTCTATAATTACCATTTGTAGAATTGTATTGAATAATAGTGACCAAAATAGAAATTCCTGCTTTATCTATGATTTTATTGGAAAGGTTTCTATTGTTTCTCAAAGAAAAATGCTTTCTTTTAAAAATAAATAACAAATCATATTAAGGAAAGGTTTGCTTTCCCAATTTTAAGTCTTATACTATTTATCTTTTTGATTTTTGAGAATATCTATATTTATTGGAGACAGTAATATAATTTTGTTGATTTTTCAGTTTTAGTTGCATTCTCAACTTGTTCTCTTTCATGTCTATTTCATTGCTATAAGTTTTTAGAGGCTTTTCTTTTCAAAAGGACTATTTTGGATTCATTCTAAGTTTTGGGTTATTGCCCATTTTATCATTATCCTTGAGTTCTTTTCTTTGACCTCAAGAACTCTAATTTTTTCTTTTCCTTTCATTTCATTTAGTAAGTCTTCCATCCACCACTCTTTGTAGTGCTTTTGGAACATTCATCTTCTTACCATCATTGTATCTATAATCAATGCCAAAAAATCCTCTTCTGGTGTCTGATCACATGTCTCTTTAATTCATAATAGAAATCTATCTATCTATTTATCGATTTGTCTGTCTATGTATCCATGTATCTATCTATCTACATATCTATCTTTATATCTATATCTATCATATATGTATATATACTTACACATGCATAGATATCTCCAGCATACACACATACACACACACACACACACATATCATGATATAAATCTATCATATATTTGCACACAAATACATATATGTGCACACATACATACACATACATGCATATTTACACAAACACGTGTACAGAGATAAACCCATAATAAAAGTCTATCATCTATAGATATACTTATATATGTATCTGTCTATATGTCTATACAAATATATAGATATACATATGCACTACATATATATGTATATATACATATATGTGTGAGTATATGGGGTATTTTTTTCAAGGATTTTCTTATTTTTGCTCATTTGTCAGTCTCTTCACTGTAGAAAGCTGAAGATTGATCTTTTCTGCCCCTTACCTAACACACATCAGTGGGTTCACTTACACATGCTGATTATTCTGAACTTTTCTTGGCTATGTAAATATTGAACTTATTATCAAGATATGCCTCATTGCAGGGTCTAACTAGAACTCCGAAGCCAGTAGCAGCTTTGCATAGCTCTTAGTTTTTGGCCTGAAGGAGACAGCTGTATGGAAAGACTAGTAATTTGTTGAAAATATTAATGGGGGTATGAAAAAAACATGCTTTTAGATATGCATTCACAATTGAGTCAGACAATGATGGCTCCTAAGTAAGCATAGTTGAGTGGCTGTTGGACCAGGAATCAAGTCTAGTGCATCGTGTCCTATGAAAGGAGTACTAACCTTGATGGGAGCAGAACTAAGCAAGGAGAAGTATTTGGCTACTGTCTCTTCATATAATCCCCATTTCAGAACCAGAATCTTGGTGAACCTAGTAGGCTTTTTTCCCAACCTACCTACATTTTTGACCTTGACTTATCTGACTCAGAGCACTTAGATGCTTCATTGTGTTGTCTTCTTTTTCCTTCTGTAAATTTTCTTAACAGTAGTTCTTTCCATTTATCTCATTTGTTTGTTATTCTTTTGATTCACCTCATCCCAGGTTCTTAGCATTCTTGAAGGATTCATAGAATAATCTGATTTTAGCTGAAACTAGTTATATTGGCATTTTTACCAACAGTTGATCAATTATCTTTTTTTTTTTTGCTGTTGTTGTTGTTAATTATCATGTCATTTACCAATATATATATATATATATATATATATATATATATATATATATATATATGTCAGATTATTCATTTACAGAAAGAATCAGAATCACACAGTTGCCTGAATATTGAAAAGCATTTTTACTTCTTTCTTATCTATTTTGTGGTTTAATTTATCTAGTTTTGAGAGAGCAAGGTTGAGATCTTCCACTAGTATAGTTTTGCTATTTAGTTCTTCTTTCATCTCTCTTCACTTTTGCTTTAGGAATATATATGCTATACCACTTGGTGCATATATGTTTACTATTGATATTACTTCATTATCTATGGTATCCTTTAGCAAAATGTTGTTTCCTTCCTTATCTCTTTTAATTAGATCTATTTTTGCTTTTGCTTTATCTCATATCAGGATCACTACAGATTCTGCTCTAGGCTTTTACCTTTTACCTTTCCTCTGTATGTCTCACTTTGCTTTACTGTTTACTCTGCTTGTAAACAACATATTGTAGCATTCTGGTTCTTAATCCAGTCTGTGATCCACTTGTGTTTTATGGGAGAATTCATCCCATTCATATTTATAGTTAAACTTACTCTTTTTCCTGCCATTTTATTTCCTCCAAGTTATCCTTTTCTCTTTCCTTTTCCCCTTTCTTTTCTCCAAAGTGTTTTGCTTCTGACTAGCACCTTCTTCAAACAGCCCTCCCCTTTTACAGCCTTCTCCCTTCCCCTTCCAGTGCTGTTCTCCCTTCTATTAACCTCCCCCTTTCCTTTTCCCTTTCTCCTCTTACTTCCCTAAAGAGTGAGACAAGTTTCTCTGTGAGCTAAATATGTCTGATATTTTCTCTTTGAGCCAAATACTATACACACACACACACACACACACACACACACACACACACACACATATATATATATATATATATATATATATATATATATATATATATATACACCTCTTCTAAGTATACCCTTTACATAGATACTGTTCTCAAGAGTTAAACGTATCATCTTCCCATATAGGAATGTAAACATTTTAACTTCGAAAATCATTTTAAAAGGAATAGTTAGATATCCTATAAGGAAGCATGAGTTTAGTCACTCGGAGAATAGCAATTTTTTTGTGCTTCTATTTAGAACTTTCTTGTTTAGAAATGGAGTTTTGTTGGGTGACAAGTCAGTTTTAAAACTTCAGGTTTAAATAAAGTTAGTTGAATTATTTGATGACAAAATAACCTGCTGTGAAATACAATAGGGAATTTTTGATAGAAGAGTGCACAGAAATATCTTTGATTCATGTCTTATCCTTAATAAACATATTCTGAAGCTGCCACCAGTAGCTGTCAGAACTGAAGGCTCTGGGTGTTGACACATCAAGTAGTGATGTTGACCTACATAAAAGAACTCTTCTTTCAAATACTTTCCAAAGGAATGCTTGCTGAAAGGAGTCAAGTGAGAGGACAACAGAAGCAGGAAAGTAGGCCAAAGACTGGAGGCAGCCCACTGCAAAGGGGAAAGAGTCACAGAGCTAGGAGACCCAGATCTCATTTTGCTTTTGCCACCAATTAGCTACATGACCTTCAATAATTCACTTCAATTTTCCAGATCTGGTCTGGATTTTTGTTTTGTTTATAAAATTCAGGAGTTGCCTTAGATAACACTTTTATCCAAATCTAGAATTTTATGAAACTATTGGCTCACCAAAACTTTCAGTGAAGACAAATGGGAACAACATAACTCATTTGTGAAGAGATTAGCTGTTTCTGTAGCTTAATTTAATAGATGAGCCACCAAATGTCTCTCCACCATTTCTTTGATAATAGCCTTATTGCTTAATCTTTAAAAATGAAGATAAATATTAAAATCAATAGCTTTAGATAGTTCTTTTATCAATCACTTTTTTTGCACATCTTACCCAGTCATCTACCTGGATCATGTTCTTTTCACTAGCTCCACTAGAAACCTTCTGGACTACCCTCCAGATCATTCTTATAAGACTTAATCTATTCAGCTTTTAAACTCCCACACAATATTGATATGTTCACCGGGTAAGTAAGCACAAACCCTTGTTGTCTGCTAAATGTAGTCAACTCTAAACTATATCATATAAAAAAAAAATTCTTCATATTGCATTCAACAATCTTGCTATCTCATCTTATCTCTGTATCATCTATGCTGCTGTACAAATTATCCACTCTATTCACTACACTTTACTCTGGAAACCATAAAACACACAATCGATCATTTTTGGAATGCTAATATCAATTTAGTTCTTTATGATCCTATATATTATTCATCTCTATTCCCTGAACATCCTGTAAGTATATATGCATGTAAGTATGTGTGTATATACACACATGTGAATATAAATATTTTCTCATTATTAACATATGGTCCCTAAGATCACATTCTTTCATTTGACTTAATATCATAAGCACATAACATCATACCTGCTAAATTCTAAATGTTTAACAAATACTTTTTATTCATTTTTCCCCTTTATTTACACTTTTATTTTTTATTCACCTAGAAGGAACCTGAAAAAAAAAAACAATATATAGTAAATTTATTTTGATAGAAAAGAAGAAAAGACTGAAAAGGTAGAGCATTGGATAATTCTTTTGGGATACAGCAGTGGAGCTCTTAGACCATCAGAACTAGTGGGAGAATTATAGATGCCTATGGAAAGAGCCCATTAACTTAAAAAAAAAATAAGAGTCTGATAGAAATAAACCATGGCCAACGTGAATAGGAGTTAGATAATCTGGCTTAGTTCCTCTGTAATTGACTAGTTGTGGGACTTTGAATCAGTTCCATATCTGACCTGTGAGAAAATTACTTCAGGCTAAAATAAGGGAATTGAATTAAATTACCTCTACTGTCCTTTCAACTTTAAAATTCTGTGAATCTCTTTTATTTAGAATTAGATGTGGTGACAGAACCAAAAGAGAAAACTTCAGATAATCAATTGCATGGAAACATTCATACAGGCAACATGGTAACCCATAGTTTTTTCAATGGGTTTTTCTAGTTGTTTGACATTGCTTTTTTTTTTTTTTTTTTTTTACCTTGAGGGTACTCTATAGTTGTAGAATATCTAATTTTCCCTTAACTTTGTAGCTTATTTTGATGGTTATTTAGTCATTTTCAGTTTTGTCTGACATTTCAGGACCCCTTTGGGGGTTTTCTTGGCTAAGATACTAGAGTGGTCTGGCATTTCCTTCTCCAGATTTTTTTATAGCTGAAGAAACTGAGTTAAAGGGGTTTTAATGACTTGTCAGAGGTATTAAGTGTCTAAAAGCAGATTTGAACACATGGCTTCCTAACTCAGACTTAGAACTGTATTTACTAAGCCATCTAGCTGTCCTTTCTGTCAAATATGTGTATATGCATTATAGAACAAATTAAACTGAAAATCATTTGAAAGAGGATTTAAGGCTCATTGCATCGTGAATTGTGTTTAAAAATATGAAAATCACTCACTTTGATAAGTATTGTATATTCTATAGTTGGAGAAAAAAAGTTTGTTAGCAGTTGAGAGAGAAATCAGGGAATGTTCCTACTAAAAAGTTATACTTGAGCTGAATCTAGAAGGAAATAGGAGTTTCAAGAGCTGGTGGCAAGGAAGGAGATATTCTATGTAGAGGAGAAATTCAGTTATGTAAAACAATGGATAGATGAACTATTTTTTGCACCTATTTATCCATCTGTTTCACAGACCTTTAGATAAGCAATTTGGAATGAATTTGAATAGAAGTAGGGATAGTAATTTGACAAGATAATTTCTATTTGAACTCCATAAAAAATATGATGATGATGATGATGACGACAGTGGTAATGGCAGTAGTATTAATTGAGAAAGTGTGAGACTGTGATTTAGAAGATGTAGATTTTGTTATTAACTTTAATATCAACTCTTTATGTAAACTTTTGGGAAATCACTTCCTAGCTCCTCTGCATCTCAGTTTATTTGTTTGTTCTCTCTCTCTCTCTCTCTTTCTCTCTCTGTCTGTCTTTCTCTATCAAATGGTAGGGTTCAATGAATTCTAATTACATGTGTGTGTTAAGAGTTACAGGTATTTTGCATCATATATGTATCCATTTTGACATACTCAGATTGGATTCTAGAGATGACGAGCTTTTCTAGTCTTATGTTCAATAAGTATGATTCCTTTAGAATTTCTTTATCATTCTATTTTACTTTATTCATGTCAATAGACTTACTACAGTTTCTTTTTTCATAATCCCCTTTAATTATCATAGTCCAATAGGCAGTGAATAGTGTGTGGATGATCCCATAGTTTTTATGGGCTATAAAACAAAACAAAACAAAAACCTAGAGGATCTATTCTCCACCACCTCTTTCCCCGCATCATGTTTGTTGAGAATGGACAGGTACTTACACTCACAGACAAGGACCAAAGCTGAAATCCTGCCCAGCATGCCTAGTGACAATAACCAACTGTGTTTACTTTATAGATGTATATGCCACAGGGGAATATCACTGTTAAAAGCATTACTAGATTACTAGTGAGGATTTCTTTCTTTTTTTCTTTCTTTTTTTTTTTTTTTTTTTTTGCTTTAGAGGTGAGAAGATCTACATCTGTTATAGAAAAAAAAATGAAAACCTCTAAACTGCTCTTGATTCTGCTGCTTCATAACCATGACACTTCTTCATCACATTTCCAGGTGAAATGATGATGTGTTGGAAAACATTAAGGGTAAGGCAGTCTAATGAAATTTCAAGTGAATAACATTATTTTTCATTTATATCAAACACAGTAAACAGAGTCTCAAAATGAACCATAGGTGGTTCTGAATTTCTACTACATAAAATTTAGAGAATAAATAAATTACAAATTACACTGGTGAAGTCCTAATAAGATCACAGACCTATTGACGTCTTTGAATGATGGATTTATGGATGAATGTATTTATAACAAAGCTCTTCATTGCCATTCATAGAGACTTAGTCTATAAAACTATATATGCTATATAAATCTAAATCCCTTTTGTCTATTCATTTGTCCATGTGACAAGCATGAAAACAGAATAGAAAAGGCTCAAATTTAAAGAATGACAGAGGTCACTTTAGAAAATAAAATCCAATGCAATTTATAAAGAAGCCACAAAACAATTTCTCATTTCTTTCTTTCTTTCTTTTTTTCTTCTTTCTTTCTTTTTTCTCCCTTCCTTCCTTCTTTCCTTTCTTTTTCCCTTCCTTCCTTCTTTCCTTTCTTTTTCCCTTCCTTCCTTTCTTTCTTCTTTTTTCCTTTCTGTTGTGCTGATTCTGATGACAGCCTGAAGAAATTTCCCAGAATATTTCCTAGTGTCCACACAAAATATCCAGCATGAATTTATGTTTTAACTACTGAATTATAACCTCAGTGTCTTATTCCTTTTCCATTGTCCAAATATTTTTAACAAGATCAAAGACCAAGAGCTCAATGACTTAGAGAAATGTTGAGTGAGTGGGGTTCAATGTGCCTTAAACAAATAGAAGAACTCCGAAAGCATTCTTGTTCCACTTGAAAGAACATTTATTGTCTCTATGGCTTACTGATGTTTGGTATGTTCTTCTCTTGTTTTTCCTTATATGATTGTAAGCTCCTTAAAGAGGACTACTTTTGCATCCCTGAACCAAGTTTAATGACTTGGATGGAATAGGAATTAAATCAATAAATATTAGGAGATGTTAACCTATTCTTGTAGAAGTCAAATTTATGTAAGGGGTTATAAAAATGTCAGCACCTATTAAGAGAAATAACATGTTTGTAAACATAGATATCTGAAGTTCATATAGATGTGAAATACTGCATCCTTACTATTTCTTTACAATCAAGATGCCTATCACCACTACCACTCCTAAAAATGCTTGGTGAAAGAAAGATGCAAAACTATTGTCAAGGATTAGTAAAGATATTCAGATTAAGGGGAGTTTTCAGTTTCTCTTCTCTTTGAAAGACAGGCACACATACACACATAAAAACAAAGACAAAAAGACATTGTACTGAATGCAAAGACTTTGATTAAAGTCCCAATTCTTATTGGAGTCCAGCTGCAGTGAATACAGAGAGTATGAATGAATATCTGAGGCCAGGTGGAGGGGAGCCAAACCTCATCATTACTATATTGCTAGCTACCTTCAGGTGACATGATATACCTTCCAGGGTTAATGCACAATCCATACTTTGACATTTCCCTATCCCCTTTACTATCAACACCAAGATACTCATCAACACAGAATTGTAAATAGCATAGTTGTGATACTCATCAAGATCAACAGAATTGTAAATAGTTGTGATATTTATCAATACAGAGTAGTAAATAGCAGAAATTATCATAGTAATATATTTACCTCAAGGGTGTCTTTGATTCATTGTATTTAAAATGCCTTGTTCCTGTCACATTCATTCTCCATCAAGATTATCCTAAATTTACCAAGTATTTCTTTACAATTTTTAGAAAGATAGTGAACCAATAGTTTGAATCTTTGCTCCTAACAGAGAGTAGGTCTCAAGTAATACCTGGCCCACACTCTAGCTGTTCATGGACTTATTCAGTACTGGCCCTCTACGTATTCTAGTATTTATTTGACTTTAGGTAAGTACCTTTATTTCCCTGACTCTGTATCCTCATCTATGAAGTGGAAACATTAATGGTGTTCTAGAAGAAGTAATCTCCACTTTGACATTCCTGGAGCAAAATGATCTTCTTGAAAAGTTATAATTGCTGGCGAAATTGGTACAAAATTTTCCAAGTGTATCTTCTAATACTGGTAGTTTTCAGGGAAAACTGTGGGTACCCTGGGAAAAATGTGAACTCAAGTAGGCAGAAAACCAAGGATGATTCATTTTAATAAAAAATTCATGCAGGAAAAGGTGTGAATAGATTGTGAGTTATCCTGATAAAAGGGACACTTCTAAATCAGTGAGAACATAGATCTAATAAAAACCTAGAAATACATATTCCAATTCAGAAATCAAGGTTTAGTTAAAGAAACACAATTTCTATACAGAGAATACAACAAACACATTGAGAATGAGAAAGGAGGAACCTTTATACTGGCCTATCGGAAGAGAAACATTTGAGATGTCTTCTACCTTTTAAATAAAACACAATGTCATTCTTTTTCATAAAATTAATCAGCAGTGTTGGCCTAAGAAGTGATATTCCAGACCTACTAAACAATGGGCTCAATGTCTGGCTGCAAAAATATTTAGCCTATTGTGTGAAATCAGCCCACTGAAGTTCAGACAAGTTGTTTTTTCTCAAGCACACTGACATTTTCAAGCTCATGTATTTGTAATTTTGAAACAAACCAGGACCTTGTATGTTACATTTCGTTTACAGCATTCATTTGAGCTTTGGTAGTTCATCATATTGAACCCAGACTTCTGGGGAGCCCTGGCATGCATCTAGTTTTTGTCCCAGGCTTTCCATCTTAGAGCTTTTGCAAAATGCTCCCTTTGGAAAAGTCACCGTCTGTACTATGAAACTGTCCAGCCCTTGTTCATCACAGCCACAGACTCCAGCCTGGGACATTCAAATCTCAGGAAACATGCTTGTCATTGTCAAATTCTGAAATGAGTCATGAGATGCCCTAGCTCCATGCCTCCAACTCCTGGTCTACATCAGATGTGAGATACAGCCATCTGAAGTAGAATTTGACACTGAAAACAAGGGACAAAATTGTGATATTATTATCAGAATGGAACAGGAAACACACACACACACACACACACACACACACACACACACACACACGACTATTTGAACACTGGAGATAATGAAGTTGATGGAATGTGTATCATGTCAAGAACATTGACAACTTTCTGAAGCCAGGAAAAAATGAGCAACTTTTGTTGATAGTGAAGGTGCCTTGGTAGTCTTTACCAAATTTATCAAAAGAATAACAAATGCTTCTGGTCCTCTTTTCATGCTTTTTTTTTTCTTTTAGCTTTGGGATTTGCATGAAATCTGACAATGACAGATGTGTATCCTAAACATGGTGCAGCTGACTATTTCAACATCATTGCTACACACATCCACCTAAGCATCTGATAATAAAATGGGGTAGAAAGAGAACTGAACTCTGAGTCAAAGAATATGGATTCTTGTCCCAGTTTTATTAGCTATGATCTGTGTGATTTAAACAAATCACCAAAGTTTCCAGACTATTTCCTCTTCAGAAAATAAAAATGAAATAAAATATGAATATACAAAATAATTTCATATCTTTCCAAGACAAAAATGTTATAAACTTACTAGTATGAATCTCTACTCTGTAGTCAGGTCTATGCCTTCTGAGAGTCTCATAAAAGGAAAGAAGGGCTCTCCATTTAGGGGTGTGCTGGCAAATATTCAATAACAGGCATTCCAAAAAAGAATGTACGCACAACACATTTTTAAGTTTAACCTACATTACTGCCATTTTCTCCATCACTTTTCTAATTGTAAACAATAAAAATCTAAGTTAACCCTTTGAGTTGTCTTATTTGTGGATTTCTGAGCAGCATTTAGGAAATAGCTCTTAGCATATGTCAGTTTCTAACACACTGAAGGATTTTTTATTTTATTATCTATGAAGGATAAGAATGGAACATTTTTGAAATGCTGGTTTGAAGCCTCACAATTTCAGTTTATAACCTGAATCGAGAGAGTCCCATCACCCCAAGAATAAATAACAGAATAATTCTGTCAAACTCTAGTCCACATCTCCCTGTCTTTTAAACTCAGCTCAATAGAAAAATCTGAATCAAAATGAAAACAAACAAACAAAAGACAAAAGAATAGGTTATCTTACTAAGGAGACAGAAACTTTATTTTCATTTGGCTTTTCTTTGAGTCATAGAAAACACTATAGAAATGCTTCCATACCAAATGGTTTAAAACAATGACACATTGAGCCATACAAGCAGCATAGCAACTTTAAATATAGGTCCAAACCCTTTTTGAAAAATTTAATTTACTTGAAAACAAGCAATAAGAAAAAAAGAAATACAAATGAAAAGCAATACAAAAAGAGAATATTGTCATGTGTCCAGCAGAACATCAGGGAGGATTCAAAATATATAACAACAAATTGCCAGATCAAGGAAGTATATATATTAGTAGATGAAATTATATTCATGAATGTTTATTTATTCTTTACTTCCTAGTAAATTATTCTTTGGTTCTCTGCTATGTACATTATTTATTTTATTCTTTTCCCCCCTTTCATCCTCCTAACAACATCCTCCTAACACTCCTAACTCAAGCAAGCTACAATTAAGAAAACAAATATTTTTTGTATACATATATAGGTATATACATAGACACACTCACACATATACCTCACATCTTTCCTATTCCTGCTATCTTTTTAATTACATTTTGCTCCATAACTTGCCCTGTTATTACTTAACCTCCCTCCACCCAAGAATCCCCTCCCTTGTCTTCTTCCCTCACCCTCTACTTCTCTATCTACCCATTCCTTCTCTCTTATTTCTTAATAGATTTTGAAGGATATTATACCTTTCTTGCTATATATGCATTATCTATTGAACCTATTCCAAATGTCAGTAGGTTTTCAGAGCTATGAGCTCTCTCTGCCCCATTGCCTCTGTGTATATTCTTTCTCTACACCTCATTTGTATAACCTTAATATTATTTTTATCTTAATTCTCCCCCAATCTTTCTTTTAAACTACCCTATTGTTGATGTGAACTTTAAACATGTAGTAGACATTTTCCTATGTTAAAAAAATACACAATTTGTCTAAGCTTACACAGTTTGTCCAATATTAAGTTCCTTATAATTGCTCTTTCATATTGGCTTTTATATGTTAAATTTTCTGTTAAGTTGGTTGATAGACAGTCCTGAAAATCTGCAAGTTCATTGAATGTCCATTTTTTTTCTCATTCAAAATTATAGATCATTTTGTCAGATATGATATTTTTGGCCACAGGCCTAGTTCTTTTGATTGCTGGTAGTTATGATTCTAGGTATTTTATCGTAGTTGATGATAAATTTTGTGCAATTCTAATTGTAGCTCTAATGTATTTGAATTTTTTTTTTGTTTCTTGAAAAATTTTCTCTTTGATCTGGGGATTTCAAAATTCGGCAATGATATTCCTGTGTGTTTTCCACAAATGATCTCTTTGAGGTGGTGATCAGTGGATATTTACTATTTCTACTTTCCCCTCATGTTCTATAACTCCAGGACAATTTTCTTGGATTATTTTATGCATCATTATGTCAAGGATCTCTTTTTGGTCACAGCTTTCAGGCAGTCCAATTATTCTTATGTTTTCTCTTCTTGATCTGTTCTCTAGATCTATTATTTTTCTTATGTTTCACATTCTAGTCTATTTTGTTATTCTTTATAGTCTATTTTGATATAGCTTCACTGCCTTCCCCTTGCTCTATTATAATTTTCAAAAATTTATTTTCATCTTTGAGATTCTGTATTTCCTTTTCTAGTTAGTGAACCTTTTCTCCCCATAAACTTCTTGTTTTTCTTGAGTGGTTTTTATTTTATTTTAGTTTTTAGTTTTCCTCAATGTCTCTCATTTGCTTCTTAAATTCTTTTTTTTAAGTTATTCTATAAATTCTCTCTAGACAGGGAGTCATTTCACATTATTCTTTGGGACAGAATCTTTTTTTTTTTTTTTTTAATTATTATCATTAAAGAGTCCTTCTCTGAAGATAGACCCTATCTTCCCTGTCCACATAATATGTTTCAATGGTGGGGTTCTTTCTTTGCTGATTAATTTTTTAAAATAAGAGGTATTAGTGTAAACACCTCTAATCATGGCATGGGGGATAGTGCCTTAATCTTCGCTTCAGCTCTTCAATCTGACCAGGAATTCCAAAACTAAAGCTCCACCCTCCTGCAAGTGCCCACAGCCATCAGTGCCCCACTATCTCTGCACTCATTGAGTGCTGATTCCTTCTTACCCAGAGCCACACCTCAGCAATACAGCTGGGTCTGACATTTTCAATCAGCAAGTTTCACTCAAGCTTCTGGATGCCAACTGGACAGTCTGGGAAGTTAAAGTCTCTGTAGTTCCTGCTGGGGCTCTAGCTAGATCTAGCTTGCCTGAGGGACCACTTGATGTTTCTGAAGAGCTAGACCAAAGGTGTTTACATTTCTGACAGGTTAATCCCCAGCCCAGGGTCTTTCTTCAGAGCTTCTTGAGTTGTATCTGTAGGACCAGCATTCTGCCTCGAGCCTTCTTGATTTTTTTCACAAGTCTATGTTTGTTCTGAGGTGCAAATTTGTTTTATTTGTGGGGGAAATCTGGAGAGCTTGAAATTTGCTAAAGTACTCTGCCATCTTCCCAGAATTTTCCCCCCTCCAAACCATTTTTTTGGAAAATATGAAAAGTGAAATGATTAGTTTACTTAGGTTCATTTCCTATTCTACTAGGGATTTCTTCTAAGTCCTCCTTGTAATCACATCTCCACCCTTTACTACTAACAAAAGCTCAACAGCAGGTAATTCCAAACAGCAAGAAATTCATTAAGATTATGTTTCTAAGAATATCTGTAATCTTGAATATTCAGTTTATTCAGTTGGATCAATCATCTAGATATAGAACATTAGAGAAAGGGATCATATTCATGAGTACAGTGTGTAAATAAGCAAATGTACAGCAGAAATTTGGGCTTTCTCTTCCAATTCTTTTATAGGCTGGGTCAATTGATCTCTATTCTTGTGTCATTAACCTGACCTCTAAAAAGTCAGAAATGGTGCTTGTTATCAAATATGAGGGCTTTGGGCATCCAATAATAAGTTTTTAGAAATCACATTGATTTCTTTTGGGATTGAAGGAAATGTAAGTATCACAGCCAGTATTTTCATTGAGAGAGAGAGAGAGAAAGAGAGAGAGAGAGAGAGAGAGAGAGAGAGAGAGAGAGAGAGAGAGAGAGAGAATTGAATTTGCTAATTGAAGAAATGACTGAAGAAAATCTAAAAAAAAAAAGTTAGAGAAGCTAGATGGAACAATGAATAGAGTGCCTGAAGTCAGCTTCAGATACTAACTAGCTAGATGACCCTCAGCAAATCATTTAATCCCTTTTGCCTTAGTTTTTCATTTGTAAAAATAACCTGAAGAAGAAAATAATGAACTATTTCAAGAAAACCCCAAATGAAGTCATAAAGAATTGTAAATGACTGAACAACAACAAAAATCCATATTCTTGCTTTCTCAATCATATTTTTCCCCCCTGAGGCACTTGGGATAAAGTGACTTGTCCAGGATCATACAACTAGTAAGTATTAAGTGTTTTGAGACCAGATTTGAACTCAGGTCCTTCTGACTTCAGGGCTAGTGCTCTATCCACAGTACCACCTACCTGCCCCTCTCTATCATATCAATATTTGTGTGTGAGTAATGATGAGGTAGGGAAAAAACAATTTAACCCAGCTCTTCAGACCAGTACATGGCTCAATCCTTGAATGCCAAACTACTCAGATCTTAGGCACAAGGGTCATAGCTCAATTTCTTTAAGATGGTCTGAGAGAAAAAAAAAGTGATCTGAGACTTGATCCTCAGAGAAGAAATGGGATATCAAAACTTTCTAAATCTAATCTCCAGAGTGGAGATCAGAGACTTATCCCTCAGGTGTTGAGCAATGACTCAGCATACTTGCACTGATCCCAACAATGAGTAAAAAAATCTATTATGATGCCAGGGGATGTCTGAAATATAAACCCCAAAAGAATATTTCTATAATAACTACAAACAGAATTTTAAAGAAAAAACAAACTTTAAAGAGAAACAAAATCAAGTAGGATTCATAGAAAATAATGTGAGAGTTTTAAAATGAATTAACTACATTATAAATGAAATGAGAGTGATAGAAAAAAAAAAGAATTGGAAATGGAAAGAGAGCTGTGAATGACTGCCTTGGGAAGAGAATTAACAGTTGAGCACAAAAGATATAAAATCTTACTCAATAAGCATATTTACTGAGTATTAAAAGTAGAAAAAAAAACAGACGTTAATGATACCATGAAGATGAAATATTAAAAACAAATTAAAACTTTTGAAATCATAGAAGAAAACACAAACTTTCTTTTATTTTAAAAAAAAAAAAACTTTCTTAGAAAATAGATCAAAGAGTGATGACCTAAGAGTGGAAATCACAGCAGGTTCAAAACAGTAGTTACCTCACTTTTCTTTCTGGAAATCCCACATTGATACATCTAGTGTTTGCTGTTATGACCAAAACCTGAATCTCCCTACATTTCTCTAAGGACTTGCAGGAATTCAGTGAAACAACTTACATAACTACTTCTCCAAATTATGTCTTTCATTAAACTCTCATCCAGGTGAAGTATAGCTAAATCCTGCCCATTCTGTACTTCCCATACTCAGATACTTCGCTGCTGTGGGGTGCCCAATTTATAATTATCTTTCCTCTATTAAAGACCAGGTTCTTGGTACTTTGGTAGTCTTCCTTATTTCAGGATGACAGAATTTTAAAATGTCTGCCATTGCAGAAGAGCAACTGTTCCAAAACTTATAGGCTTGGAAAGTTGTCTGAGCTATAGAGAAATTAAGTGAAATAATGCCCAGGTTAACATAACTAGTATGTGTGAGAGGTGAGACTTGAATTCAGGTCTTGATTTTGAAACCAAACATTTCAATATATCCTACGCTTTTTCCATTAAGTCATTATGATCTAATAAAATCTCATTATGAATTAATTTATTTTATTACTTCAGGGCTTCTCAGAGAATAGAGGTGTAATGGGCTGAGGCTTGAGTTGATGCACTGAGGTCCCAAGCACGTGAGGCTAAATAGTAATTGGATCATACTCTATTAATATATATGCTTGGAGAAAGAATGGCCCCGCCCACTCTTTGTGCAAGTCCTGATGTGTTGTATAGGAAATGACGACTTTGGTGGGTGGAGGCAGGGGAGGGGAAAGGGAAGCTGAAAGAGAGACTGCTGGCTGGCATCTTGTCACGACTGCTCACATTGCTATCAGGACCGCTCTTCACCTCCGATCCCCTTTTCACCTGCAATCCCTTTTCACCTCTGCTAGCTGGCTTCCTGTCACAGCTGCCCATATTGCTATCACAATCCTTCTTCACCTCTACTGAGAATAAAGATTGAAGATTTTTCCTTTAACCTGAATTCCTGACTCCAGCTGATTTTAAATACTCAGTCATCACATTTGGCACCCAACGTTTTTGCAGGACTTCAAAAACTTGGGGGGACAATTGGATTCCCTGGCATGTGAAGCAATGGGCAATAGATTGGTTTTGGACTATCTCTTGGCTGCTGAAGAAAGCATATGTGTGATTGCTGTTTACATACTCTCCTTCTAGGACTTCTGGTAATCTTTTACAACACCATGTTGATTTATATTGTTTGTTATACCGTTACTTGTTTGTACAATTCATGTTTGTTACACCACATCAAGCCTGCACTGACTGTAGGGAGGGTCATCATTAATAGCCTCTGCCTTATTGCTATGTGCTTGCGTAATACCTCCCATGCTGATGGGTTTGTGCATAATAAGATCCTTCAGCCCAGAAATCCGCTAGCAACCCCCACTTCCCCTTTGGTGTTTTTCATCTCCCTTCCTGAGATGTCAGGGAGGGCGTAATCACCTCCTTTTAGGTGCTTTCACCTCCTTTCCTGAAAAGTCAGGGAGGGTGTGATTACCTTCCCTTGGGGACTCTGACCTCCCTGAGGAGTCAGGGATGACATGACCACCTGTGTTCTAAAACAAAGGAAAGCGGGAGATGTAATGGGCTGAAGCTTGAGTTGATGCACTGAGATCCCAAGCACATGAGGCTAAATAGTAATTGGACCATACTCTATTAATATATATGCTTGGAGAAAGAATGGCCCCCTCCCACTCTTTGTGCAAATCCTGATGTGTTGTATAGGAAATGATGATTTTGGTGGGTGGAGGCAGGGGAGTGGAAAAGGAAGCTGAAAGAAAGACTGCTGGCTGGCTCTTGTCACGGCTGCTCACATTGCTATCGGGACCGCCTTCACCTCCGATCCCCTTTTCACCTGCAATCCTCCTTCACCTCTGCTAGCTGACTTCCTGTCACAGCTGTCCATATTGCTATCACAATCCTTCTTCATCTCTACTGAGAATAAAGATTGAAGAATAAAGATTCCTGACTCCAGCTGATTTTAAATATGCGGTCATCACATAGAGGGAATAGGTCAAAGAAAACAATAAAAATTTCAGAGTAAGAGAAAAGACTTAATAGCTCAAATAATAAATATACTTTGAGCACTACTGGAGGTGGCATAGAGAGAGGGTATTCTAGATAGCCAGGGGTGGCATAAAATAACAATGTCTAAAGGGAAAGAAGCTGGGTATTGGGGAGAGGGTGGTAAAGGAAAGTCTTTGGAAGGGCACTGGAAATAAACTTTGAATTCTTTATAATTTTGCCTAGTGCCAATTTTGACTGAATAGAGCTAAGAAAGAAAGAAAGCTAGTAAAGGAGATCTATGTCTTCACTTGCCAGATTCAAGGATTTGATTCTATAAACTTGAGATACCAGGGGTAAAAAACAAGGATGGTAGAAAATGAGAAGTTGCCGAGAGTAGAAGAAACAAAAGTGCTCTTGAGGACTGATATGCTTGTGTTATTATTGCCAATATCTTAAATGAAACTGCACAAATATATTCTTATCTCATCGGGTTTATTTAGGGTGATTTGCAAAGAAGTTGAGATTACTCCTTTTTCATTCCCTTCCTGCTTCCTTATTTTTCTCTGTCTACTCTGAGATGTCACTGAGAAATGACACCAAGAAAAAATTTATTTATTGAATGAAACTTATCTTTAGTTGGATATATAACACTCATTAGGGAAAAAAAATAGATTAATTAATTACATTTTACTAATTTGGAGAAAATTTATATAGTATTTCTGTTCTATTTTATAACCCTTGGTTGCTTTTTTTAACAGTTAATGATGAGACTTCCGGCCAAGATGGCGAAGAGGAGGCACACAGCTATGTAAGCTCTGCGTTTTCTCTCACTATCCATTTCATTATAAACCTCTGAATTAATGCTTGACTGAAAAAAAAATCCCACAAATAGTTACCAAGAGAAGCCATGCTTGAGATTCACCAGGAAAGGTCTGTTTTTGCTCGAGTGTGGGGATGGTTTTAGATCTGGCGCAGGGTGAGGGCAGCGGCAGTGAGAGCATGGGAGCAGACTGGAGTGGGGGTGGGGTATGATCGCAGCAGTCTCTGCGGGGAGAGCTTTGCTACAGGATTGGATACTTTGCCCTGGCAGCAAGTCAGCAGCCCAGCAGAGAAGCTAAAAACACTGGGGGTGAAGAACACAACCCCAAACAGCTGGAGTCTCTCCAGACCTGGCCACCCCTCCCCCACAGTGTCTCAGCACACTCTCAGAGTCTCAGAGGACAGGCGCAGCACAGTCCTGCTAGTGCCTTGCTGCTGCTCCCGCAATCTGTAGAGGAAGCTCGGTAACACCACCCAGCCCCTCCCCCCAAAAAAGCAGATTCCAATTAGGGGTTTTTTTGTTTGTTTGTTTGTTTTTCTTTGCTAGTTTGTCTTTGTTTCTTTGACAAAATGAGCAAAAAATTGAAGAGGACTTTAACCCTTGACAGCTTCTATACAGATAGAGAGCAGACTCTAAATCCTGAGGACACTAAAAACAGACTGTCCCCAGGGGAATCCCCAAAGGAGGAGATCATCTGTTTCTCAGCACAGATGAACTTCATAGAAGAAATTAAAAAGGCTCTCACAAGAAAGCTAGAAGAAAAATGAGAAAAGGAGAGGGAGGCTTGGCAAGAGAGTCTGGAGAAGTTATCCCACTCATTTAAAGACAGAGTGGATAAAGAAATAAAATCCTTGAAAAATAGGATTAGTGAACTGGAAACAGAAAATAGCTCTCTAAAAAACAAAATTGGCCAAATGGAAAAAAAAAATTCCATAGAACAAAAGAACTCAATTGGACAATTAGAAAAAGATTTTTAAAAAGTGAGTGAAGAAAATACTTCATTGAAAATCAGAATTGAACAAATCGAATTGAATGATTCAAGGAGACAAGAAGAATCAGTCAAGCAAATCCAAAAAAATCAAACAATGGAAAAGAATGTGAAATACCTTCTGGGGAAGACAACAGACCTGGAAAACAGATCCAGGAGAGACAATCTGAGAATCATTGGACTCCCAGAAAAGCATGATGAAAAAAAAGAGGCTGGACACTATTTTCCAGGAAATTATCAAAGAGAACTGCCCAGAAGTCATAGAAACAGAGGGTAAAATAGACATTGAAAGAATTCATCGATTACCTACTGAAAGGGATCCTAAAATCAAAACACCAAGGAATATAGTGGTCAAATTCCAGAACCCTCAGACAAAGGAAAAAATATTGCAAGCGGCTAGAAAAACCCAATTCAAATATCAAGGAGCCACAATAAGGATCACCCAGGATCTAGCAGCATCCACATTAAAGGATCGAAGGGCCTGGAATATGATATTCTGAAAGGCTAAGGAACTTGGTATGCAACCAAAAATAACTTACCCAGCTAGAATGAGCATCTTTTTCCTTTTTATTTTATTTTATTTTATTTATTTATTTTTATTACTTTTTATTGATAGAACCCATGCCAGGGTAATTTTTTTTTTTTTACAGCATTATTCCTTGCATTCACTTCTGTTCCAATTTTTCCCCTCCGTCCCTCCACCCTCTCCCCTAGATGGCAAGCAGTCCTTTCTTTACATGTTGAATAGGTTACAGTATATCCTAGATACAATATATGTGTGCAGAACTGAACAGTTTTCTTGTTGCACAGGGAGAATTGAATTCAGAAGGTAGAAAAACAAAAATGCAAGCAGTTTATTTTCATTTCCCAGTGTTCTTTCTTTGGGTGTAGCTGCTTCTGTCCATCTTTGATCTGAATTAACTCTCTTTATCAAAGAAATCCACTTCCATCAGAATACATCCTCAAACAGTATCATTGTTGAGGTATATAATGATCTCCTGGTTCTGCTCATTTCACTTAGCATCAGTTTATATAAGTCTCACCAGTCCTCTCTGTATTCATCCTGCTGGTCATTCCTTACAGAACAATAATATTCCACAACATTCATATACCACAATTTACTCAACCATTCTCCAATTGATGGGCATCCTTTCATTTTCCAGCTTCTAGCCACTACAAACAGGGCTGCCACAAACATTTTGGTACATACAGGTCCCTTTCCTTTCTTTAGTATCTCTTTGAGATATAAGCCCAGTAGAAACACTGCTGGACCAAAGGGTATGCACAGTTTGATAACTTTTTGAATGAGCATCTTTTTCCAGGGAAGAAGATGGACATTCAACTAAGTAAGCAAATTTCACCTAATTTTGATGAAAAAGCCAGAACTTAAAAAAAAGTTTGATCTACAAATATAGAACTCAAGAGAAATCTAAAAAGGTAAAGATTAATCTTAGGAACTATATTTTGGCTATAAAGATGTATATAGAATACATGTATACCTTGTTCTCAAAACTAGATGTGGAAAGGACATTGTACCAGAAAAAGGGTAAAGTGGGGGTACTACATCTCATGAAGAGGCAAATGAAACCTATTATATCTGAGAGAAAGAATGGAGGGGGATGAATATAGGGGGTATCTTACTGCCTTCGGAATTGGCTTTAAGAGAAAAAATTTAGACATATTCAATCTATGGTGAAACTTCTCCCACCTCATTAAAAAGTGAGAAGGGAAAAGTGAAAAGGGAAGGAATAAGCCAAGTGGAAGGAAATACGGAAACTGGGAGGAAAAAGGGGTAAGATAGGGGGAGGAACTTTAACGCCGGGGGAGAGATACTAAAAAGGGAGGGCTGTGAGAAGCAAGTGGTGCTCACAAGCTTAATACTGGGAAGGAGGGTAAGGGAGAAAGAAGGGAGAAAAGCATAAACCGGGGTTAACAAGATGGCAAGTAATACAGAATTGGTCATTTTAACCATAAATGTGAACCGGGTAAACTCCCCCATAAAGAGGAAGCGGTTAGCAGAATGGATTAAAAGCCAGAATCCTACAATATGTTGTTTACAGGAAACACACCTGAAGCGGGGAGATACATGCAGGTTAAAGGTAAAAAGTTGGAGCAAAATCTACTATGCTTCAGGTGAAGTCAAAAAAGCAGGGGTAGCCATCCTGATCTCAGATCAAGCTAAAGCAAAAATTGATCTAATTAAAAGAGATAAGGAAGGACACTATATCTTGCTAAAGGGTAGCATGGATAATGAAGCACTATCTATATTAAACATATATGCACCAAATGGTGTAGCATCTAAATTCTTAAAAGAGAAATTAAGAGAGCTGCAAGAAGAAATAGACAGCAAAACTATAACAGTGGCAGATCTCAACCTTGCATTCTCAGAATTGGATAAATCAAACCACAAAATAAATAAGAAAGAAGTCAAAGAGGTAAATAGAATACTAGAAAATTTAGATATGATAGATCTCTGGAGAAAATGTAATGGAGACAGAAAGGAGTACACTTTCTTATCAGCAGTTCATGGAACCTATACAAAAATTGACCATATATTAGGACATAAAAACCTCAAACTCAAATGCAATAAGGCAGAAATAGTAAATGCATCCTTTTCAGACCACGATGCAATGAAAATTACATTCAACAAAAAGCCAGGGGAAAGTAGACCAAAAAATAATTGGAAGCTAACTAATCTCATACTAAAGAATGATTGTGTGAAACAGCAAATCATAGACATAATTAATAACTTCACCCAAGAAAACGATAATAATGAGACATCATACCAAAATGTATGGGATGCAGCCAAAGCGGTAATAAGGGGAAATTTCATATCTCTAGAGGCCTATTTGTATAAAATAGAGAATGAGAAGGTCAATGAATTGGGCTTGGAACTAAAAATGATAGAAAAGGAACAAATTAAAAACCCCCAGTCAAACACTAAACTTGAAATTCTAAAAATAAAAGGAGAGATCAATAAAATTGAAAATAAAAAAAAAAAAACTATTGAATTAAATAATAAAACTAAGAGTTGGTTCTATGAAAAAAACAACAAAATAGACAAACCCTTAGTAAATCTGATTAAAAAAAGGAAAGAGGAAAATCAAATTGTTAGTCTTAAAAATGAAAAGGGAGAACTTGCCACTAACGAAGAGGAAATTAGAGCAATAATTAGGAGTTACTTTGCCCAACTTTATGCCAATAAGTTCAACAACTTAAATGAAATAGAAGAATACCTCCAAAAATATAGCTTGCCCAAACTAACAGAGGAAGAAGTAAATATCCTAAACAGTCCCATCTCAGAAAAAGAAATAGAACAAACTATCAATCAACTCCCTAAGAAAAAATCCCCAGGACCAGATGGAATTACATGTGAATTCTACCAAACATTTAAAGAACACTTAACTCCAATGCTAAATAAACTATTTGAAAAAATAGGGATTGAAGGAGTCCTACCAAACTCCTTTTATGACACAGACATGGTACTGATACCTAAACCAGGTAGGCTGAAAACAGAGAAAGAAAATTATAGACCAATATCCCTAATGAATATTGATGCTAAAATCTTAAATAAAATATTAGCAAAAAGATTACAGAAAATCATCCCCAGGATAATACACTATGACCAAGTAGGATTTATACCAGGAATGCAGGGCTGGTTCAATCTTAGGAAAACTATTAGCATAATTGACTATATCAATAATCAAACAAACAAAAACCATATGATCATCTCAATAGATGCAGAAAAAGCATTTGATAAAATCCAACATCCATTCCTAATAAAAACACTTGAGAGCATAGGAATAAATGGACTTTTCCTTAAAATAGTCAGGAGCATATATTTAAAACCATCAGTAAGCATCATATGCAATGGGGAAAAACTGGAACCTTTCCCAGTAAGATATGGAGTGAAGCAAGGTTGCCCACTATCACCATTATTATTTAATATCGTATTAGAAACACTAGCCTCTGCAATAAGAATCGAAAAAGATATTAAAGGAATTAGAGTAGGCAATGAGGAAACTAAACTATCACTCTTTGCAGATGATATGATGGTATACCTAGAGAACTACAGAGATTCTACTCAAAAGCTATTAGAAATAATTCATAATTTTAGCAAAGTAGCTGGATACAAAATAAATCCCCATAAATCCTCAGCATTTTTATATATCACCATCAAAACCCAACAGCAAGAGATACAAAGAGAAATTCCATTCAGAATAACTGTTGATAGTATCAAATATTTGGGAATCTATCTACCAAAGGAAAGTCAGGAATTATATGAGCAAAATTACAAAAAAGTCTCCACAAAAATAAAGTCACACTTAAATAATTGGAAAAATATTAAGTGCTCTTGGATAGGCCTAGAGAATATAATAAAGATGACAATACTCCCTAAACTAATCTATTTATTTAGTGCTATACCAATCAGACTTCCAAGAAAATATTTTAATGATCTAGAAAAAATAACAACAAAATTCATATGGAACAATAAAAAGTCGAGACTCTCAAGGGAATTAATGAAAAAAAATCAAATGAAGGTGGCCTAGCTGTACCTGATCTAAAATTATATTATAAAGCAGCAGTCACCAAAACCATTTGGTATTGGCTAAGAAATAGATTAGTGGATCAGTGGAAAAGGTTAGGTTCACAAGACAGAATAGTCAACTATAGCAATCTAGTGTTTGACAAACCCAAAGATCCTAATTTTTGGGATAAGAATTCATTATTTGATAAAAACTGCTGAGATAACTGGAAATTAGTATGGCAGAAATTAGGCATGGACCCACACTTAACACCATATACCAAGATAAGATCAAAATGGGTCCATGACCTAGGCATAAAGAATGAGATTATAAATAAATTAGAGGAACATAGGATAGTTTATCTCTCAGACTTGTGGAGGAGAAAGAAATTTGTGACCAAAGATGAACTAGAGACCATTACTGATCACAAAATAGAAAATTTTGATTATATCAAATTAAAAAGCCTTTGTACAAACAAAACTAATGCAAACAAGATTAGAAGGGAAGCAACAAACTGGGAAAACATCTTCACAGTTAAAGGTTCTGATAAAGGCCTCATTTCCAAAATATATAGAGAACTGACTCAAATTTATAAGAAATCACGACATTCTTCAATTGATAAATGGTCAAAGGATATGAACAGACAATTTTCAGAGGATGAAATTGAAACTATTACCACTCATATGAAAGTGTTCCAAATCATTTTTGATCAGAGAAATGCAAATTAAGACAACTCTGAGCTACCACTACACACCTCTGCTTTATAATATAGTTTTAGGTCTGGTACAGTTAGTCCATCTTCCTTTGAAATTTTTTTCATTAATTGCCTTGAAATTTTTGATTTTTTCTTCTTGTAGATAAACTTTGCTGTATTTTTTCTAGCGTTGTATAGTCATTTCTTGGCATTTTAATTGTTATGGTACAGAAGTGGAAGATTAATTTAGGTAGAATTGTTATTTTTATTATATTAGTTCAGCCTACTCATGAGCACTTGATATTCTTCCAATTGCTTAGATCTGCCTATATCTGGTTTTTTTTTTTTTTTTTTTTTTTGTTTTGTTTTTGTTTGTTTGTTTGTTTTTGTTTTCATATAGTTCCTGACTTTGTCTTGGCAGATAGATTCCCAAATAATTTATATTATTTACAGTAATTTTAAATGAAATTTCTCTTTGTAACTCCTGCTGCTGAACTTGGTTAGTAAGATATAGAAATGTTAATGATTTTTGTGGATGTAGTTGGTATCCTGCAACTTTACTAAAGTTGTGAATTGTTTCTAGCAGTTTTTTAGTTAATTCTCTAGGGGTTTTTAAGTATTTCATCATACCATCTGCAAAAAGTAACATTTTTATTCCATCATTACACATTCTAATTCATTTAATTTCTTTTCCTCTCTTATTGCTAAAGCTAATAATTCTAACACAATATTGACTAGTAATGATGATACTAAGCAACCTTGTTTTACCTCTGATGTTACTGAGAATGCTTCTCATTTATCCCCATTACATATGATGCTTGCTGATGGTTTTAGATAGATGCTACTGATCATTTTAAGGAAAACTCCATTTTTCCTATGCTCTCTAGTATTTTTAATAGGAAAACTGCATCTATTGAGATAATTATATGATTTCTGTTAGCTTGGTTATTGATATACTAAATTATGCTAATAGTTTTCCTAATATTGAACCAACCTGGAATTCCTGGTATAAATTCTACTTGATCATAGTGTATTACCCTAGGGATAACTTGCTATAACCTATTTGCTAACATTTCATTTAAGATTATGCATCAATATTCATTAGGAAAATTGGTCTATAATTGTCCTTCTCTATTTTCACTCTATCTGGTTTAGGTATCAGTGCCATATCTGTGTCATAAAAGGAATTTGATAGGAGCCCTTCTTTCCCTATTTTTTCTAATAGTTTGCATAGTATTAGAATTAATTGTTTTTTTAAATGTTTGATAGAATTTGCTTGTAAATCCATCTGGCCCTGGAGATTTTTTCTTAGAGAGTTGATTAATAGCTTGTTCAATTTCATTTTTTAAAATGTAACTATTTAAGTAATTTATTTTCTTCTCTGTTAATCTGCAATTTATATTTTTGTAAATATTCATCCATTTCACTACAATTATATTGGCATAGAATTGGGCAAAATACTTCTAATTACTCTTTTATTTTCCTCTACATTGGGGAAAGTTAGTCCTTTTATTTTTTGATACTAGTAATGTGATTTTTTTTCCTTTTTTCTAATCAAATTAACTAAAAATTTATCTATTTGTTGGTTTTCATAAAACCAACACTGTTTCGTTTATTAGTTCAATAGTTTTCTTACTTTTAGTTTTATAAATCTGCCCTTTTGTTTTCAGAATTTCAAATTTGGTATTTATTTGGTGTTTTTAAATTTGTTAATTTTCTAGCTTTTTAAAGTTACATGCCCAATTCATTCTCTTTCTCTATTTTCTCTTTTTCTTTCTCTATTTTATGCAGGGAAATATCTAAAGATATAAAACTTCTCCTAAGAACTGCTTTGGCTGCATCCTATAAATTTTGGTAGGTTGTCTCATTATTGTCATTTTCTTCAATGAAATTATTAATTTTGTTTATGATTTGGTGTTCTACCCATCCAATTTTTAAAGATTATATTATTTACTTTCCAAAATTTTTGGCCTTTTTTCCCCTGGCCCTTTATTCCATATAATTTTGATTGCATCTTAATGTGAAAAAGATGCATTTACTATTTCTGCCATTCTGCATTTAATTTTTGAGGTTTTGATGCCCTAATACATAGTCAATTTTTATGTAGCTTTCACATACTGCTGAGAAAAAAAGTATATTCCTTTATGTCCTCATTCAATTTTTTTCCCAAAGATCTATCATGTGTAACTTTTCTATTTTTTTTTAATCTAACTAACTTTTGTCTTATTTATTTTGTGGTTTGATTTATCTAGTTTTAAAGAGCAAAGTTGAGATCTCTCACTAGTATATTTTGCTGTGTTTTTATTATTTCAGTTCTCAACTTCTCTAGGAATTTGGATGCTATACCATTTGGTACATATATGTTTAATATTGATATTATTTCATTGTCAATGGTACCCTTTAGCAAAATGTAGTATTCTTCCTTATCTCATTTAATTAGATCTATTTTTATTTTTGCTTGATCGAATATCAGGGTTGTTATCCCTACTTTTTTTCTTTTTGACTTCAGCTGAAGTATAATAGATTCTGATCCAGTCTTTTACCTTTACTCTGTATGTATCACTCTGCTTAAAATGTGTTTCTTGTAAATAACTTATTTTAAGATTCTGGCTGTTAATCCAGTCTGCTATCAGCTTTTGTTTTATGGGAGAGTTCATCCCATTCATATTCACAGTTAAAATTATTAATCTTTGTTTTTCTTTTGTATAGACATTATCCTAAAACTTTACTTTCTTTGCAAATCTAGATGTGGCAGTTTTATAAAATGATCCACAATTATTGGCTGAAGAACTTCACTATTGTGTAAAAATCATTAGCAAACATTTTATCCACTTTTCTTTTTCTTCTTATCGTTCTTGACAAAAGGAAAGTATTAAATATGTAACCAAAAATATAAGAAAATTTGTTTTTTTCTCTCTGCAGTATAGTACAGATATGTATTTCCATGTTTTCTATAAAGTATTCCTGGCATTAATAATTTAAAAGAATCTATAAAAATTGCAAAAAAAAATGACAAAGTACCAAAAAGTCTTAAGGCATTAAAAAGTAGTTATTTTAATCAATGATTACTGAATGAACAACTAAGTCTATAAAATGTCCAATGACTGCCTTTATTATTTTAAAATCTTTGATTAATTTCTGTATTTGTGGTCTGTGTATAAATCAACTGAATCTGGGCATACTAAAATACAATTATTGATTCGCATATAGAAAATTACTCTCTATCTAACATATGCTACTAGAAAAATAACATCAAGGATGATTTATATAAAAGATAAGCTCTTCTAGAGAAAAAAATGTTTAAGCTCATTATATTAGTCATTAGAGTGAAACCATTATCATTATTCTTGAATAGAACTAAGTATATCTTTCAAGTAAAAGAGAGAGTCATATGGAAACACTACATTAATCATTGATACACATAAAATCCTTTAAGTTTTAAAGATTCTCTGAAAAAATCATTAAAGTGCTTTTAAAGAATTAAAAACTTTCTGTAATAATTTCAAAATGCCCCTTTACCTTGATAATTTTTATACTTAATTTTATTATTTCTAAATTATATATAAAAAATTAACACTTTTAATAATTTTACATTCCAAATTATTTTTCTTTCTTCCTCTCTAACTTCAGTTCTCCTTGAAAAGGAAATCAATTTGACATAAAGTATACAACTGAAGTAATACAAAACACATTTCCATATTAGCAGTTTTACAAAATAAAAAAAAACAAAAATACAAATAAAAATATGTTTTTAATTTGCATTCTGATTCAATTAGTTCCCTTTCTAGAGGTGGCTAATATTTTTTATCATAAGATCTTTGAGAATATGAACAATTTTCAGATGAAGAAATTAAAACCATTTATAGTCATATGAAAAAATACTCTAAATCGTTATTGATCAGAGACATGCAAATTAAGACAACTCTAAGCTAACATTATATACCTCTCAGATTGGCTAAGATGACAGGAAAAGATAATGATGAATGTTGCAAGGGATGTGGAAAAACTGCAACACTAATACATTGTTGGTGGAGTTGTGAACTGATCCAACCATTCTGGAGAGCAATTTTGAACTATGCCCTGTGAACTGTGCATATTCTTTGATCCAGCAGTGTCTCTACTAGGCCTGTGTCCCAAAGAGATCATAGAAAAGGGAAAAGGACCTATGTGTGCAAAGATATTCATAGCAGACCTTTTTGTAGTGGCAAGGAACTGGAAGTTGAGTTGATACTCATCGGTTGGTGAGTGGCTGAATAAGTTATGGTATATGAATATTATGAAATATCAATAGAATAATTGCATATCGTAACATATATTGGATTGCTTGCCATATAGAGGAGGGGTAGAAAGTAAGGAAGGGAAAAATTTTGGAACACAAAGTTTTGCAAGGATGAATGTTGAAAATTATCTATGCATATGTCTTGAAAATAAAAAAAAAGTTTTAATAAAATATTCTTAAAAGATCTTTGAAATTATCTTAGATTATTGTCTTGCTGAGAATAGATACATTATTTATAACTGATCATTGTAATGTATTGCTTTTACTGTATACAATTTTTCCTTGTTCTGATCACTTCACTTTGTTTCAGCATGTATAAGTCTTTCCAGATTTTTTTTTTCTGATATTATATTGCTCATCTTTCTTGGAGCACTATAATAATATATTACAATGATATACCAGAATTTATCCATCCATTGCTCAATTAATGGGTATTTCAATTCTTTGCCAATACAAAAAGGGCTTGTATTGATAATTTATATATATATATATATGTGTGTGTGTGTGTGTGTGTGTGTGTGTGTTTTCCTTTTCTTTTGATGTCTTTATGATACTATCTTAGTAGTGGTAAAACTGGATGAATGTGTATGCACAGTTTGAAAGCTCTTTGGGCATAGTTCCAAATTGTTCTCCAGAATGATTACATCAATTCACAACTCCAATAGCAGGACATTAATACCTCTACAACATTTGTCATACTGATCTTTTTTTTTTTAATCATATGATAGGTGTGAAATGATACCTCAGATTTTTTTTTAATTTTCATTTCTCTAACCAACATTGATTTAGAGGAATTTTTGATATGACCTCAGATCACTTTGATTTTTTTATTTCTGGGAGTCAAAAATGGCAGAATTAACAATGAATCAGTGTGATTCTCCCATGTCTACCTCTGGGAAATCATAAAATGCCCTAAATTAGATCTGGAGTGGGTGGATTGAGTAAGAATATGGGGTGGAACAAGCTATTAGCCCAGGAAACTTGGAGAATTGACAGGGAGAGTCTGTCTTATTTAGTAAAAGGGGTGAGAGGTGCAGTACAGAATGGGAAGCTTCTTAGTGAATCAGCAACAAGCTCCACCACAGAAAACCAGCTGGCGATCATGACCTTCATTATTGTGGAGCAGGTGAATGCCAACACAAGACATCCTACCTGTCTTGATATAGCCAGGTGAATCTCAATTCTGATAACGACCACATGCTTTGGAAGGGAGAGTGGAATGGTGTAATTTATTTAGCATGAAGAGGCAGAGACAATTTTTTATAATAGAGGAGAAGATGAAGAGGGGATAATGAGCACTTCTTGAACCTTATTGTCATTCATATTGTCTCAAAGTGGGAATTATATACACATTCAGTTGAATATAGAAATCTCTCTCACCAGACAGGGACATTGGAGGGAAGAAAATTAAGTAATGGATGTGAGGTGACAGGGACTAAAAGAAGGTGGGGCAGATCAGGGGAAATGGTAGATTGTAATAAAACACCGGTGATGTGGTCAAGGGTAAAAGGAGAGAGAAGACAAATGGAAGGAAGAATAGAATGAAGAGAAATACACAGGTAGTAATCACAACCACAAATCTGAATGGGATGAACTCTCCCATAAAACAGAAGCAGATATCTAAGTGGACTAAAGAACCAGAATGCTAAAATAGGTTGTTTACAAGAGACCCACTTCAAGCAAAGAAACACACAAAGATGAAAGGAAAGTGGCATGAATAGCATTTATTATACTTCAGCTGAAAAAAAAAAAGAAGCAAGGGCAGTAGCTATATTCTTCAACAAAGTAAAAACACAAAATGCTCTAATTAAAAAAGAAAAAAAAAAGGAAAGTACATCTTGCCAAATTTTATCATATATAATAAAGCAATATCTATAGTGAACATAAATGTACAAAATGGGATAGCACCCACATTTTTAGAGGAGAAGTTAAATGAGTTATTGGAAGAAATAATAAAATTGTACTGGTCAGGGACCTCAATTGTCCCCTCTCAAAATATGATAAATTTAATTAAAAAAATAACAAGAAAGAAACTAAGGGAGAAATAAGATATTTAGAAAAGTTAGATTGGAGAAAACTGATTTGGAACAGAAAGAAATATATCTTTTTTTCTGAATAGTACATGGCACCTACACAAAAAAATATAATCTGTAATAGACAAACAAAATCTTTAAAACCAAATGTAAAAAAGGCAAAAATATAAAATATATTATTTTTGGATCATAATGGAGAAAAATTATGCTCAACACAGGGCATTGGAAAAACAGATTTAAAATCATTCAGAAATTAAATTATCTAATCCTGAAGAAATGAATCAAGGACAAAATCATAGAAACAATTAATAGTTTCATTAAAGTGAATAACAACAATGAGACAACATACTAAAATATATGGTATGCAGTTAAATCAGTACTTAGGAGAAAAAATGTATTTCTTTAAACTCTTACATCAATAAAATGGGAAAAAAGAACAGATCAATGAGTTGACCAGATAAATTAAAAGAATGAATTTTAAATTCCTAATTGAGTACCACATTAGAAACCCCCAAAATCAAATATGAAATTAACATGATTGAAAAAAATTGAATTAAAAAATCTACAATGTTGCCTTATGAAAAAATAGGCCATTGCTTAATTTGATTTTTTAAAAAAAGAAAAGAAAAAAAGAAAAAAAAAGTAAGCTTAATATACAGTATAATTAAAAAAATATCCCCACCAATAAAGAAGAAATTAAAGCAATCATGAACAAGCTATTAATGAATTCCCTAGGGTGAAAAAAAAGGGCCAGATGAGTTTACAAGTAAATTTTACCAAATATTTAAAGAACAATTAATTCTAATACTAATAGTTGATGCTTTAGAATTCTCTAAATATACCATCATATCACTTGCAAAGAGTCATAGTTTTGTTTCTTCATTGCCTCTAATACCTTCAAACTCTTTTCCTTCTTTTTTGGCTATAGCTAGCATTTCTAATATAATAGTGGGGATAATGGACATCTTTTGCTTTAACACTGATTTTATTTGAAAGGTTTCTAGCTTATTCTCATTATAGGTAATACTTGTTGATGTTTTTAGATAGATACTGCTTATCACTTTAAGGAACATTCCCTTTATTCCTATACTCTCTAATGTTAATAGGCATGGATGCTGTATTTTAATGTCAAAAGCTTTGTCAGCACCTATTGAGATAATCATATAACTTCTGTTGTTTTTGTTATCAATACTGTCAATATTACATTTGTAGTTTTCCTAATAATGAACCAACCTGCATTCCTATTATAAATTCTACCTGATCAGAGTCTCTAATCACCTTGCTAGTATTTTTTTCAAGTTTTTACATAAATATTCATTGGGAAAATTGGTCTGTAATTTTCTTTATTTTTTTATTTTAATATAAAATAAAATTTAGGTAATTATACCTAAATCAATTCATTTATTCAGTACTGTATCAATTAGATTATCAAAAATTATTTTGTGGGGTTGGTTCTTTTGATATTAAATAGAAATTCAAATCACAAATATGACTTTATTTTATAACCTGCAACTTGCTAAAGTTGTTTATTATTTCAACTAAATTTTAGTTGATTTTCTAGGATTCTATAAGTATAGCATCATATAGTCTGCAAAGAGTGATATTTTTCTTTCCTCATTGCCCAATCAAGTTCCTTGACTTTATTTTCTTCCCTTATTGCTATTGCTAGCATTCCTGGGACATTATTGAATAACAGTGGTGATAATTGATAGCTTTGCTTTATTCCTGATCTTATTGAGAGGGCTTCTAATTTTATTATAATAATGCTTATTGATCATTTTGGATAGATAATATTTATCATTTTAAGAAAGCTCCATCTGGGGGAATGTGGGAAACTGGGATACTAATACAATGTTGGGGGAGTTGTGAAATGATCTAATGATTCTGGAGAGCAATTAGGAACTATGCTCAAAAGGCTATCAAACTGTGCATACTCTTTGATCCAACAGTGTCTCTACTGGATCTGTTTTCCAAAGATCATAGAAAGGGAAAAGAATCATATGTGGAAAAAAATATTTGTAGCAGTCCTTTTAGTAGTGGCAAGGAACTAGAAACTAAGTGGATGTCATTTAGTTGGAGAATGGCTGAATGAGTTATCATATATGAAGATTATGGAATATTATTGTTCTATAAGAAATGATCAGCGGTATGATTTCAGAAAGATCTGGAGAGACTTGCATGAATTGATGCTAACTGAAGTGAATGGAACCAAGAGAACATTGTACACAGCAACAAGGAGATTATATGATGATCAATTCTGATGGATGTGGCTCTTTTCAATATTGAGGTGATTTAGATCAGTTGAATTGGTCTTGTGATGGAGAGAGTATCCATACCAGAAAGAGAACTAGGTGAACTGATAATGGATCACAGCATAGTATTTTCACTTTGATTGTTTGCTTGCATTTTGTTTTCTTTCTCATTTTCTTCCCTTTTTGATCTGATTTTTTATGCACTATGATAATTGTGGGAATATGTATAGAAGAATTGCATATGTTTAACATATATTGGATTGCTTGCCATCTAGAGGAGGAGGTGGAGAGAGAGAGAAAACAATTGGCATGCAAGATTTTGCAAGGGTGAATGTTGAAAACTATCTATTCATATGTTTTGAAAATAAAAAAGAAAGCTCCATGATTTGTTTGTTTGTTTGTTTGTTTTGTTTTGTTTTTTGGTGTGTGGTTTCTACTGTTAAGAAAAATGAGTGTGATATGTTGTCAAAAGCTTTTTTTTTTTATTGATTGAGATAAGGACACAATTTTTGTTGTTTCTGTTATTAATATTGTCATCAAATAAGGTAACTGTTTCCCTAATATTGAACCAGCCTTGCTATCCTGGTATAAATCCCACCAGTTCATAATATATGATCTTTGTGATATACTGTTGTAATTTAATTGCCAACACTTTATTTAGTTTTTTCCATCAATATTTGTAAGAGAAA
The DNA here is from genome assembly GCF_016432865.1 of Antechinus flavipes. Lineage (NCBI taxonomy): Eukaryota > Metazoa > Chordata > Mammalia > Dasyuromorphia > Dasyuridae > Antechinus > Antechinus flavipes. The sequence goes on from NC_067400.1 coordinate 61,799,589, forward strand.
TTAGTCTATGTCTTTCTTTCTCTCTTTCTGCTCTTCCTGGAATAGGTATCAGCATCATTGTGTCATAAAGGAATTTTCTAGAACTCATTTGCCCATTGTTCCCTTTTCTTTATTTTCATTCTCCAGAGGTCTACAATATCTAAGTGTTCTAAAAGTCTATTCATTTTCTTGACTTCTTTACTACCTATTTTACCATTAGATTCATCTAGTTCTGAGAGGGAAAAGTTGAGATTTCCCATTAATATAGTTTTATTATTTCCTTTTGTAATTCATTTAACTTTTCCTTTAAAAATGTATACTATGTGTTTTATACATATGTGTTTCATATTTATGTTATTTAATTGACTTTGATATATTTTACTATGCAAAGCTTGCAAATTTATATCATTGGACAGAAGTTTCAAAGAGATGACAACATAGATTCTTTTGAATATTTGAGTTTCTTTTATGATATTAGTATATGAGAATTTGGGGAACAGATTTTAAGATGTTATGCTCTACTGAATCAGAAACTTTAAAAAAGAGAGAATAGGGAGGAATCAGGTTGTGATGTTACTAGGGGAAGAAAGGGTAGAGTTCATTATCTTTTTCAGCCCTTCATAGCCAGTCCAGGTCTATACTTTATTTATAAACTTTTTAGAATAGAGAAATATAATGTTGGTTTAGGGGCGTGATTAGAAACACCTTTCTTATCACATAATAAGCCATACCATTTTGCATGTTTCTTTCTGTGTGTCTCTGTGTCTCTGTGTCTGTTTCTGTGTCTGTCTGTCTGTCTGTCTGTCTGTGTCTGTCTCCCCTCTCCCTCTGTATGTCTGTTTCTCTGTCTCTTTGTCTTTCTGTCTTGGTCTCAGTCTCTCTGTATTTTGATCTCTCTGTCTCTCTGTCTCTCTCTCCTTTTCTATGATTTAACTCAGAGAAGACTTCTAGAGATAGTACCGAGAATATCAAAGTGGATTTACTATTTCTTGCTTTCATTTACATCCTAAATTAGAGGAAGAGAGAACTTCCTCAACACTAGCAAATAAGGCTGGATTACAATAACTCCAGCTTTCTGTCACTGAATAATAATGGAAGAGGTTTACTTAGCATATCAAATTCAGGACAGGGTGGAAGGTGACCATCTTGATAGCATTTCAATATTAAACTGAAGTAAAATCACAGGTTGAAATAATAGGATGGATGAGTCTTCCTGGAAAGAGAGAGGCTCATAAGATGTTAATAGTCAATCATTCAGTCAATAAACATTTATATTCCTACTATATTCAAAGGATCATGCTAAACCCTGTGGATATATATATGAAAAAAAACAGAATTTGCTATCAAGGAGTTTATAATATAATGAGGAAGACAGTAAAAAAACAAATAGGTACCAACAATATATATGTACAAATTAATAGGAAATGACTAAGAAATGGAAATCTCTAAAATTATGATGGGTTAGGAAAGGCTTCCATAACTCTTCCCAGTCAAGGACACCCACTTCTAAATGACCTAATAAAAAGAAACATAGTTCTTTTTGTAGACTGCAGGCTTAGTATTTCTAGTAGATATCAGGTAGGATAGTAGATGTTCCTGGAAATATCTCTGTAGTTACCAAAGAGACATGATGCTTAACAAAGTATAGCTGAAATACAATGACTGATGATAAGAAAGTCCAGTATTAAGCCACATGATGACATCTACAGAGAACTCTTCAAGCCTTTTGTATAAGCCACACATGTATTTATTCGACATGTTTCTTATTTGAGTTCACTTTTCACACTGATGGTGTGTGCGTTTATGAGAGAGGGAGTCAAGATCTAAAAGGATAATGTTCTATTCTATTTCATTAATAGTTTTTCCTTGTAGGTACAAAAAACTAAGTATGCTCTCTCACTAACTGATTAAAGTAAATGTATTGGAGAGGCTTCACAAGCTTTGGTTTGGGGTTGATTTTAATTACAATGCTCCTATAATTGAAAATAACTAATTGTGCTTGTGTATATGTATATGTGTTTATATCTGTGTGTGTTTATGTGGAAGGGGTGGCAGCATGTAAAATGAAAGAAGAATTCAGCTACTATTATTAAAGTCAATAAACGGTAAATAGAAAATCATCTACTTTGAAGTTTTCAGCAAATTACATAACTGAAATCTTTAAATCTGGTTTGCTAGAGAAAATAATTTAGAAAATCTCATATATTCTGCTTTCATATTTGGTCAGCAAAATCATTGATGTATATGTAGATAATTTCTCATAAAGACTTTATAACGTGCAAAAAATGAAATATTAAGCACTAGTTATTTTTGTCCTTTCACTTTTTTAAAAAGGAGTAGTGTTTGTAATTTTTTCTTCCTTTTATTGAATATTCTCTTGAGATACTCATGTCTCTTACTATCTTCAAGATATTTGATTCCCTTTGTGTATATTTGTTCTTGGCTAGATTCTCTTTCCAACCTCATCATCTTTTGCAATTCACTTTAATCTTCCTTAAGGGGCCCACCAGACACTGAGGTTTTAAAGTACAAAAAACTACAGTGATTCCACTGTCATCAGTGATGGAAATTGATCATTACTAATTTGTAATAATAATAATAATAATAATCTTTCCAATCCCCTTCCTATTTTTTCCTTCATACTTTAAACTACAGATGCTCTTGAGAAGATATGGCTTTTATGGGGCCTCCCAACAAAGCTTTCTGTGGAAACAAAGAAAAACAAAAATCCCTCCCCAAAAAAGCCTCTTTAGCTTTTCATTATTTTATGAGGCAATGCTTCTTCTAATCTTTCTCTGTCCTCAGTATTTTAAAATGATGAATCTGCTTAAATCAGTTGGAATACAATGATAGAACACAGCAGTGATTGACACAAGAACTTATATTTAAATCACACTTTAAGGTTTACAAATAGTTTTCTTCACAATATATAATTCTGAGGAAGGCAACATTAGTTAATTAATTGAGTTGGAATTAAGAAAGTCTGGGCTTGAATCCTTCCTCAGCCCCCTCCTGGCTCTATGACCCTCGACAAATCCTTTAGCTTCTCTAAACTTCAGTTTTCTCATGAGTAAAAAGCAGGCAATAAAAGGGAAATGTTATATCCAGAGTGCTTTTAAAATATGATCTACTTTTATTTACACATTGCATTCATGCATTGTAAGATGATATGATAGTTTGACAAATAAAAGGGAAGCATAAGACATACTTGTGAATAAGGGAAGATGTCTTCCATCCCTGAAGTCTGATCCACAAGATTTTAGAAGATATATTCTATTCTCCTACTACTTCTTGTTCATTTTGGACCAGCCCCAGACCCTTGGGAATAAGCAGTTCCTTCTATTTAAGGAACCCTGGAAATTGAGGCAGTGCCACAAGTAAATTCCAATTCTTTGAAGATTCAAGAGACTTTCATGGGATATGGAATTAGTTTTTCCTCAAATAAACTATTATCTTTGTCATGTTCCACAATGGACTCTGAATTCTAATGGTCTTTCAGATTTTGGTTAACTCATTCAATGCTGATTGCATTTCTTCAAGTGTACACCAAGTAGACTTGCTTTCTTTTAGAAATAGTCACATTAGCTACAGTTTTTCACTGATTTCCTTCATCATCACCTACTACAAAAAGGTAACATATTGTTCACTTTGAAGTTGAAGTGAATGGAATTGATCCCTTCCTGGTCAACAGGATTCCCACAGCAATCAAAACTCAAGTATGACAATGAGATATTTGAGGAGGAAGTATTGTGTCACAAACATCCTCCAACCAGTCTTTGGGGACTTGCCTGCCATTACAGATGTTGGAAGCTATTGAAGTGCTGACAGGAACCATTAAGGGACATGCAAATGGATTTACCAAGTCTTCAGTCAGTTCAGTTAAGGTCACAGTCTCCATGGGATACACAAGTTAGAGACATCTTAAAGTCTATTTTTGAAAAAAAATTTTTTTTCAACTTTAAATGAGCACATTCCTGGAAGTGAAATTCACATAATTTATTTGGCTTACCATGCCCTAATTTCTCAGTTCCATGGAAAACATGACATAAAATAAAACCTCAATGCTTTTTGATGAAGTGGCCTCGGACTCTCATTTTTATTCTAATATAGGGATTCCAATGATCTAATCATACAAAGGATCCTAACCCATTTGATTCATTCTTTATAATTGTAGCTTCATTTTTAAGCTCATAATCTAATATATGGCAGATGCTTGATAAATGATTGTTGATTCATAGGTTGATTTAAAGAAGGAAGTGACAAATGGAAAAATTAAGTTCTTTGTCTAACATCACATAACATTTTAAGTATCAGAGCTGAGATAGAAATTCTGATCTTCTGACTCCAAATCTAGCACTTTGAAATGTAACAAGATAAGAGAAGCAATGGCAAAGATATTCAATTAAAGGGTCTCTCTATATAATTCAGGTGACGTGTGTTCTAATGCTTACTGTGTCGAGAATTTTAGAATTTAAATTTTCTGTGTTTCAGTTATGTCATCCACAAAATCATAAGATTATTCTAAATGACTTCATAAATTATATCTCCAGATTTGAAGGACTATAGTTACTATGTAATCTTGAACAAATAGAATGACGACAGAGGTGATTTCATTGTAATCTTTGTATTGCCCATGCCTTCCCAAGCAGCTGCTGTATGAATATTTGAGAAATCCTTGACAAAATGAAATGAATTGAACTCTTGGAACCCCTTTGAGATTCAGGTTCCTAATCCTTAGAATTTAAGATCCCCAAGGTAGCTCATGACATTAAAATTCAATGTAAAAGATTAAAACTTGAAAAAATATTGCTATTACTGATTCTATAGGAAGAAAATAGCTGTTTATTCCCCATCTCCATAACACATAACATATGGCATGCATATAACACTTAAGGGGATAAAGTGAGTTGCAGATATTATTTTATTTGTATCTTCAAATATCCCTAGGCAGAGATGTGAATGTATTATAATCTCTATCTTATAGTAGAGGAAATAAAAATACTGAAAGGTTGAATGTCTTGTCTCAGTCATATACCTATTAAGCAAGGCAGAATTCAAATATATAATATACATATTTTTTCCTAATTCCAAATCTAGCATGTTTTTCAATCAATTCAAGTCACTTAATCAGGAAACATTTATAAAGCAGCTACTACATTCCCAGGTACTCTAAAAAGTACAAAGTACAAAGACAAAGGGAAAAATAAAAAGTGTGTGTATACATGTATATATGTATGTGTGTAGAGATGTTTATATCTTTGTGTGTACATATATATATACTTGTGTGGGCATATGCACATTTATGTATATATGCATTTATGTATGTGTATATGTATGTTTGTATTTGGACTCATGTGTAAATCTAAAACAAAGTAACTTTGAATAAGAATAGAGTACCAGGAAAAACTTCCTACAGAAAATGACATTTGAACTAAGTCTTGAAGAAAGTCAAAGTTTTATTTTATTTTTTTGGTTAATTTCTGGTAAGTTTTGACCCCAAGACAAGTTCAACAATCTGACAAATTAAATGTGCAACAGGGCTAACAATCTCTCCTTTCATCTCCCCTGGAAATCTCCTGAGGGAAAGAAGCCTTCCTGATTCTATCCATAGATTTGGCTTCTAGCCAGCAACTGATCCAACCATGGGCTCTGGGAGTGTCCTGTTTTGTTAGTAAAGGATTTTGAGACAAAACTACTACTTCCGAGGATTGTTGTAAGAATCAAATGAGATAATATTTGTAAACTTCTTATCATAGTGCCTGGCCCATAGTAGGTGCTTAATAAAACATGCTCTCTGCCCATCTAGCAGCCCCTTCCCCAGAGGACTTAATCAATATGCTGACAGCTTTTCAATATGTTTTTTTTTTTTTTACTTTAATTTTATTTGTAGTATGTGGGTAACAAGGCATTACTTAAGCCACCCATTTGTTATGCTTTACCACATGTCTGGCCCACCTCTTTTTGTGGTCATACATTCCCTGTGTGATATTTGTTACCCCACTGCAAATCATCATTAGGAATATGCTTGAATATTAGGAATATGCTAATACCACAACTCTATCAAATGTATACTGTGGTTATTATTATTATTATTACCATTATTTTGTTATTATGCCAATTTCATTATTTCAATTTTTTAAATAAGGAAAATGAGCTTCAGAATAGCTAAATAATTTGTCTGTGGCCACATATTTGGTAACACAACCAGGATTAAATCCAATCTTCTGCCTCCAGGTCCAATATTCTTTCCACTCCATAGTGCTGACAACTCAGGGAAATGTGGCTGTGATTTCCACAAAGAAAGTGAGCTTACTGAAAGAAAATCCATATCCCCAAAATATTTTGACTGAACTATGATTATATTTTTAATGGCCATTCTCTCCACAAGGCTGTGGTGTAAAAAGAAAATCACCACTTTTTTTAACATTTTTTTTTAGTATAGAATGAGAATCTGCCAGCTACCTATTACCCCAGACCATTGAAATGCATTTTTAAAAATGTTTATGCATTATTCAACATGGTGCCCTGAATCAACTTTATAAAAGGCCACAAAAGGGAAAAAAAAAAAGTATAACGGATATTAACACTGATCATAGAGTTTATTTGTTGTCCTAATTCCATTTTACATTTACACAATAAACAAGTACATGAATATTTAACATGATGGCCCTTATGGAGCCAAAAGGCAAATATTATTGTTATGGGGGATGGGAACAAATGACTCCTTTTTAGTGGCAGTCTCATTTTTATCTTGTTCTACCACCCCCTATCCTTGGAATGGATCAAAACAAAAGTAGATCATTAACAAATGTATTTGAATGATTACATAAATTTATATACCTAATAAGTTTTGTTTACAATACACACACACACACACACACATACCTAAATATATGTTTCTCTGTATATATATTATATATCTTTTTTCTATCATCTTAATATTTATCTATGTATCTATTTCTATGTACCTATATATATATGTATATATATATGTATGTATCTATATAATTATCTATGTACCTAAAGCAAGTATAGTGGGAATAGACAGATAGATAGAAGAAAATAGAGAAAGAAAAAGAAAAATAGACAACTATCCAATTTCATTGCTTTGCTTGCCTGGTCATCATCTGTGGCACTTAATACTTAAATAAGATTCTTGATTTTTAAAATATCAAAATCTTAAGTTTCTTTGTGTAATGTGTGAATAGCACAGGGAAAACAAAGAACAGTAAGAACAATATGTCTTTTATTTCATCTTCCATATGACCTACTCAACAATTTTAATAATCTTTAAAATTTATTGAGGAAAATTTATTTCTGCAGTACAAATGGCAGGTAGAAGTAAAGGAACAGAATATAAAAATGCAAATTATATCTTTAAAAACACAACATTTAGTCTGGAATAATATCTTAAATGCATGCAGTTATAGGTAAAATGCAAAATACTTTTAGGGTGTTCCCAGGAGCCAAAGATACAATAAACTAATAATGCGTAGTACCAATAATAGAATCTTAGGTTTGGGAAAAAAAATCTTAAGTTTCAATGTTATTTGTCCAATTCCTACATGATACATCCATTTTTGCAACATCGTAAGTTAAACTTAAATTCACTTCTGTTTGGAAATAATCAGTAATGGGATGCTTGCCACCCCATGAGGCGGCCTATTTAGTATAACATTTGTTACAGCTATTTTGCTACATATAACATTCTTAGTTGCTTTAAATTTTTGTGTGTGTGTGTGTGTGTGTGTGTGTGTGTGTGTGTGTGCGCGTTGATTAAAAGTTGTTGTTAGTCATTTATTCACTTCATATTCTTTGAGATAGTATTTGGAATTCCTTGGCAAATGAACTGGAGTGGTTTCCATTTCCCTCGCCAGCTCATTTTACAGATTAGGAAACTGAGGCAAAAGAAGTTTAATTGACTTTCTTAAGATCCACAGCTATTAAGTTGATTTGAACTGAGGTCCTCGTGACACTAGCACCAATATTCTATCTGCTTTGCCACCTAGTTTTCCTGTATTGAAAATTGATCACTGTGATTTCTGCTACTTGGTTCCAACTCTGTCCCATTTTGGAAGTCAGAAATAATAGCTCTAATCTCCTTCTATGTTATACTTCTTCAAGTATTTTTGACAGCGAGCATGCCTTCCTTGTGTGTTTCCCCCTTCTTTTATGGGATAAGCATCTACAGTTTCATCAATTGCTTCTTATAAAGCATGGTTTTGAGTCCTTTCCTGCTTGTCTTACCTTGGACACACTCCAGTTTGTCAACATCTCTCCTAAAATATGCTTCATATAACTGAACACAGTGCTCGAGTTAGTGTCTGACTAATATAGATTATGCTCCCTTGTTCTGGACCCTCTACTTCCATTAATGCAGCCTAAGATCATATTAGTATTTTTGGCAGCCCTTCCACACTTGAAGACTCATATTACTCCTGTGGTCAAATAAACCCTCTAATTTCCCTTAGGAAATGATTTATATTGCTAAAATATGTATATATGATGCATGTGTATATACATAGTCTCTATGTATATATTTCTATATACAAGTGGACAGAAACATTGCATTTTGAACAATTTTTGAATAACATTTTACTACTAATAAATTCTTTATAAAGTTTGAAAGGACATATGGTTGCAATACAATAATGTAACCAAAGAAGAAAAATGCAGAACAGGGCTTATATTCAGAAAATAAATGGACTGAATAAAAAAGTAAATGAAACAAATTGAATCACTATGAAGATAGTAACTAATGGAACATATAATACATAAATATATAAGAAAGGTCTGACCTTGGATCAAAATTCACCACTACCTCTGGGAATTGATTTATGATTATATTATTAGATTTAGAAGTTAATTAAATATCATCTAGTTTAACATCACCATTTTTTATGTGGAGAAACTGAGTCCAAGAGGGATTAATGAGGGATTAAACATCAAAGCCATTATTTTGACCCATATCTGCCTTTAAATTTGTTTCTCAAAATGGCTCCTGTCTTATCATGTGAATTTTATATATAAAAGCCATTAGTAGTATCCTATTGCTTCAATGTAAGGATCCAGTGTAAATGCTTAAATCTGAAAAACTTTTTGATTTAACTAACAATGGTGTTAAAATTATCTAGGATAAAGTAAAATAATCAATTTTATTTACATGAAATATATATAATACACACATATATTTATAAATGCAGTATACAATACATTATATATATGTAAATAACATGTCCAACAAATTAGTTAAAGCTTTCTATCCTCTTAAAAATCAACATGAACTATGTTCTCTTCTTCTTAAAACAATTTGTTTTTCATGATTTGGAATATACATATATAGTGCAAGTGTGAGTGCATGCACACATATATCTTCATATATATTTCATCTTCAGATCACATTGGATATTAAATATAACTCTGAAGAACAATACATTTTTCCAAGTCTAGTCTAGATTATAGCAAAAAGATTTTCAATGAGATTTAAATCAGGCCCATGTCATCAAAGCATCCTTTTCTTTATCTTTTGGATAGATTTCTTAACTGGCCATGACCTGAAGTATGCAAAGTCATATTATAGTACCCCATCTCTATTTGTAATTTTGAGTAATTCTATAATAATGTTTCCTCTCAGTATAATGTTATTTGTCAGAGCTCATCATCCCCTCAGTGGAAACAAGACTTCAATGCCCAGTGAAAGGAAAAAATCTCAAAGCTTTTCAAATTTTATTGAAGAGTAGAAACATTACAGTCTGATAAAGATATTTATTTCATCTGGCTCACCCTTGGACATCTACTAACCTTAATTTTGGTAAAGTTTTGAAAGACAAAATAAGTTTCATTGAAAAAAAAACCTCTTAAAATCTTCAGTAATCCATTTTTTAATGTTCTATGTTTTCCTCATAAAAAATTGAACATTTATTTTATTTTTTCTAAATTTTCCACTGGTCTACCAATTTAGGAAAACAATGCTATATAATAGAGGAATCTGTAAGAAATCTTTTAGCCATCAGGTCTCACTGAACAGGTTTAGGGTGAATTCAGGGAAAACAAGTGCCTTTGAGCAAGGGCTGCCAAGTTCTTTACAAGGCTGCTTTCCACTGTTGGTGGCTGCCTGATCCACCCTAACTCTTACCAGCACCAAGAAGCTACCACATGAACAGAAACCATACTCTGTTATACCATTTCAATAGATGTTTTAAACAAAGTTAAAGATCACCAAGGGAATCCCATACCCTATGGTGAGTCTTCCCTAGGTGGAATGGACAGATGAAAACAATTTGTTCCAGTGGTCATGAAGGAAGGTGAAGCAAGGGCTAAGGAGCACTTACAGACTGGCTAGACATCAAAGATATCAAGGATATCTGCTGCATCACTACCAGTCATCTTGACTCTGTCCTGCTATTGGATAGGAATGACTCTGGAAGAGAGATTGAGGCTGATGATTTCATGCAACTCTGCCTCACTTAAATCCAATTTATACACAAATTAAAGAATTTGAATTAAGTTGTTTTAGAACAATAGCTTACTGATCTGTTGTTTTCATGTTTTACCCCACTTTCCTTTTTGTTTCAATATTATTAATCCATTGTGGACTTGAATGATCTTTCAAATAGCTGACTTCACCATACCAATGATCTTTCAAATATCTGATTTCAAAGTCTCTAAGAATCATTCAAGTGTGTTCTTTAAAAGCTATTAATTCTACACATTTTCCCAATGCCATATTCATTCTTAAAAAAAAAAAAAAAAACACAGAACTAAAAACACAGGTAAAAAGATAGCAAATGTGTGTTCATGGCATAAAATCAAACTGAGACATCAAAGTGGGAAATGAAGGCCAATTATCCATTCCAGAGGAGCATCCTTACTTAGCTTTGTTTCAGTAAAAGTGTACTCTTATAATTCATTGTCATAAAAGGAAACTCCATCAATTAGGCTTTATTTCTACCATTTTTGTTACCTGTCATATTGTTTTGAGTTAATGCTTTATAGGGCAGCTAGGTGGCATAGTGGATGGAGAGCTGGTCCTAGAGATCAAAAGACTTATCCCTCTGAGTTCAAATATGATTTCAGATACTAACTAGCCATGTGATCCTGAGAAGGTCATTTAACCCCTGTATGCCTCAGTTTCTTCATTTGTAAAATGAACTGGAGAAGGAAATGAAAAACCAGTCTAGCATCTCTGCCATGAAAACCACAATTGGGGTCATGAAGGGTTGGAAACAACTAAAAAAGGATTCTGTAGAAAATGTTCCCTGTTCCTTTATTTGTCAAGAAAACCTGAACTATGCTGTTGTTCAATCATTTCCAGTTATATCCAGCTCTATATGATCCCATTTGCAGTTTTCTTGGCAGGGATGCTGGAGTTGTTTGCCTATTCCTTCTCCAGCTCATTTTACATAAGAGGAAACTGAGAGAGTTCAGTGACTTAACAGTTTTACATATCACTAACAAAATCCAAGAGCAAGAGATACAAAGAGAAATTCCATTTAAAATAACTGTCCATAGTATAAAATATTTGGGAATCCATTTGCAAGGGAACCATATGAACAAAACTATAAAACACTTTACACACAAATAAATTCAGATCTAAACAATTGGAAAAACATCAAGAGCTCTTGGAGAGGTTGAACAAATATAACATAGATGACAATACTCCCTAAGCTTATCTATTTATTTGGTGCTATACCAATCAAAGTTCCAAGAAATTATTTTACCAACCTAGAAAAAATAACAATAAAATTCATCTGGAAGAACAAAAGGTCAAGAATTTCAAAAGAATTAATGAAGAGAAAAGCAAATGAAGGTGGCCTACCTATATCAGATCTAAAACTATATTATAAAGCAGCAGTCATCAAAATCATTTGGTACTGGCTAAGAAATAAAAGAACAGTGGAACAGATTAAGCTTACAGAACAAAATAGTCAATATCTATAGCAATCTAATATTTGACCAACCTAAAGGCCTCAGGTTTTGGAATAAGAATTCACTATTTGTCATATACTGCTTGGAAAATTAGAAACTAGTATGGAAGAAACTAAGCATAGACTCACATCTAACACCACATACCAAGATAAGGTAGAAATGGGTTCATGATCTAGACATAAAGAATGAGATTATAAACAAATTAGAGGAACCTACTGTAGTTTACCTCTCAGACCTGTGGAAGAGGAAGGAATTTGTGACCAAAGAAGAACTAAAGACTATTGTTGATTACAAAATAGATAATTTTGATTACATTAAGTTAAAAATGTTTTTTTTTTTTTTTTTTTTTTTTTTTTTTTTTTTACAAATATAACTATTGGAGACAGGATTAGAAGGGAAGCAATAAACTAGGAAAACACTTTTATACCCAAAGGATCTGACAAAGGCCTTATTTCTAAAATATATAGAGAATTGACTCAAATTTATAAGAATTCAAGCCATTCTGCAATTGATAAATGGTCAAAGGATATGAACAGACAATTTTCAGATGAAGAAGATAAAACCATTTCTAGTCATATGAAAAGGGGCTCTAAATCACTATTTATCAGAAAAATGTAAATTAAGACAGCTTTGAAATACTACTACACACCTCTCAGATTGGCTAAGATGACAGGAAAAGATAAGGACAAATGTTGGAGGGGATGTGGGAAAAATAGGACATTGATACATTGTTGGTGGGACTTTGAACACATCCAACCATTCTAGAAAGCAGTTTGGAACTATGCTCAAAAAATTATCAAATTGTCCATGCCCTTTGATCCAGTAGTGTTTCTACTGGGTTTATATCCCAAAGAGATCTTAAAGGAGGGAAAGGGACCCACATGTGCAAAAATGTTTATGGCAGTCCTTTTTGAACTGTCAAAAAACTGGAAACTGAGTGGATGCCCATCAGTTGGAGAATGGCTTAATAAATTATGATATATGAATGTTATAGAATATTAATGTTGTATAAGAAATGACCAGCAGAATGATTTCAGAGAGGTTTGGAGAGGCCTACGTGAACTGATGTTAAGTGAAATGAGCAGAACCAGGATGCTGGAATACATGGGAGAGCCACCTGACAAGTGGTTCCTGGAGATCCAACCCAGAATGGATCTCCTCTTGTGAGAGGATGTTACAAGGAGACTGAGAGGCAGTTGCTGTTCTCTAATCTTTCTGACTGAGAGGCAGTTGCATTGTCTCACTCTCTCCTCTTCCCTCTGCCTCCAATTTATCTCATTCCCAGTCTGCAACACTTATGTCAGCAAAGATTGCCTTGAAACTTCTTCAGATGTTATGATCCACAACTGTGAAGCTCTCACGGAATTGACTTGCCCCTCAACACCAGGAGATCCTTTTACATGGCAACAACAAGACTTTCCAATGACCAATTCTGATGGACATAGCTCTTTTCAAAAAATAGAGGATTTAAACTGATTCCACTTGTTTAGTAATGAAGAGAGCTATCTATAATCAGAGAGAGGACTATGGGAACTGAGTGTGGACCACAATATAGCTTTCTCACTCTCTCTATTGTTATTTGCTTGCATTTTGTTTTCTTTCTCGGTTTTTTCTTTTCCTTCCTTCTTGATCTGATTTTTCTGTGCAGCAACATAACTGGACATATATGTAAACATATATTGGATTTACCATGTATTTCAACATATGTAATATGTATTGGACTACCTGCCAGGTAGGGGAGGTGGTAGGGAAAAAGTGGGGAATATTTGGAACAAAAGGTTTCGCAAGAGCCAATGTTGGAAAAATTACCCTTGCATAAGCTTTGTAAATAAGTAAATTAATTAATTAAAAAAAAAGAAAAAAGAAAGAAAAAAAGTGATTTGCTTAAGGTCACATAGCTAGTAAGTTTTTGAGGTTAGATTTGAACTCGGGAAAAAAAAAATCTTTCTGACTCTAGGAATATCACTTTATCCACCATGAGATCCTGAACTACATGGCAGATGGCAATTATGTGAGTGACTGAAGGTGTCAGAGCCCAGCTGATTTCAAATCACTTCAAAATTTCAAGGATCTGTAATGTTGTTAAAGTGGACCTTCCACCAAATTATATAGCAGCTTTTCCCAATAACTTGATGATGATAATGCTGATAAAGAGCTGTTGTGGGCACTTAGGTACCAAAATCTACTAGAAAACTTTGGGGTACTAATTTAATTTTATACATAGTATGGCCACCATACTTTATTTAGGGTCTCATCTAAAATTCTTCCTTAGAAATCTTGAAAAACAGAATCTCACCTCATTTTGTTCAGATAGCCTCCATCATGACACCATGAGTAGACAAGGGATGCAGATCTTTTTTGAATCCCCAAATTTACCATTGGAATATATCTTTACCCAGACCTCTGTCTCTCACTGATTCTAATTCATACAAGATGACGACAATGCAATATCTCAACAGAATAGAAAGGTTTCAGAACTCACAGTTGATATTAAACACTTAAAAAAGCTATTAAAGTTTTATAAGAAGACATGATATTGAAGCAAGATTTGCTGGCAACACTTAATGAAAAGAGAAACGAGAGCAAATAGGAAAAAAAGTTTAAAAGAGATCATACAGGTTACCTATACTAATCCCTCATTTTAAAGAAGAATCTGAGATACAAATAGATTAAATGAATTGTACAAAGTTACATAAGCAGGCACTCTACTTGATGCTGGGAATATAAGGACAAAAGTGAAACAGTCCTTTTCCCCAAAGATCTTAACAATATAGTTAAAGCAGGCAACATTATATTCTTATAGGTAGATTTAAAACAGATAAATAATAATTTCTTTGGTGTTCATATTGGAGGATCTCATCTCCCCTCTTTCACTTCAAAATAGACAGAGATATCTGTATATAAGGTAAAGAATCCCCAAGAAAGTAAAATTTGTGAATTGGAAAAAGAAAATAACTTAATAAAAAAAATGAAATGGAAAAAAAATTCCATAGAGCAAAACAACTCATTTAAAAACTCAATTAGACATATACAAAAAGAAGTTTAAAAAAAAAAAGCTAAAGAAGAAAATAACTCACTAAAAATCAGAACTGAACAAATAGAAATGACTGATTCATTGAGATATCAAGAATCAGTCAAGCAAAACCAAAAAAAAAAAAAAAAGAAAGATTAGGAAAAATTTCAAATATTTACTTGGAAAAAACAGACCTGGAAAATAGATCTAAGAGAGATAACCTGAAGATCATTGGACTTCCCAAAAAATTATGATGAAAAAAAAGAGCCTAGATACTATTTTCCAGGAAATCATCAAAGAGAATTTCCTAGAAGTAATAGAACCAGAAGGTAAAATAGGTGTTGGAAGAATTCATCAAATACCTTCTGAAAAAGACCCTAAAATAAAAACTCCAAGGAATATTGTGGCCAAATTTCAGAACTATCAGACTATAGAAAAAAAATATTACAAGAAGCCAGGAAAAAAACAATATAGATACCGAGGTGCCACAATAAGGTTCATTTAAGGTCTGGCTGCCTCAACATTAAAGGATAGAAGGGCCTGGAATCTGATATTCCAAAAGGCAAAAGAACTTGGAATGCAGCCAAGAATAAACTACCCAGCTAACCTGAGCATTTTTTCCCATGGAAGAAGATGGACATTTAATGAAACAGAGGAATTCCATTTGTTTCTAAGGAAAAAACCAGATCTAAACAAAAAATTTGATCTCCAACCATAGGACTCAAGAGAAGCAGAAAAAGGTAAAAGGAATTCTTGAGAACTGTATTTCTGTTGTGGATATACATAAAAAACACATGTATAATTTGATTTTACTGATATAACATAAAAAAGAGAAGTAGAAATGGAAAGGGGATAGTGTCAGAAAAAGGGAAAAGGGGAGATAAAAAGAGGAAAACTACATCTCACAATCAGGCAAAGGAAACCTATCATATGAGAAGGAACTTAGAGAGGGGGAAGAACATTGTGTGAATCTTACTCTCATCAGAGTTGGCTCAAAGAGAAAATAATTGACATATTTATTTTATTGAGAATCTTCTCTCACCTCATTAAAAAGTGGGAGAGGAAAAGGGAAAAGGAAAAAAAATAATAATGGAAAGGTACAATAAAGGGGAAGGAATTCAAAGGGAGGAAGGAGGAATCATAAAGAGGGAGAACTACATGATGCAAGTGGGATCCATAAGTTTAATACTAGGGAAGGAGGTAAGGGGAGGGGGAGGGGGGGACAAGAAAAAGAAAAACACAGACCGGGGATATTATGATGGCAGGAAATACAGAATTAGTAATTTTAACCATAAATGTGAATGGGATGAACTCTCCCATAAAGCGGAGGCAGATAGCAGACTGGATCAAAAGTCAGAACCCTACAATATGTTGTTTACAGGAAACACATTTAAAGCAGGGAGATACATACAGAGTAAAGGTAAAAGGCTGGACCAGAATCTATTATGCTTCAGGTGAAGTCAAAAAAGCATGGTTAGCCATCCTTATCTCAGATCAAGCAAAAGCAAAGATTGATCTAATTAAAAAAGATAAGGAAGGAAACCCTATCTTGCTAAAGGGTACTATAGACAATGAAGCAATATCAATACTAAACATATATGCACCAAGTGGTATAGCATTTAACTTATATTAAACTAGAAATGTAATTGTTTCTCAGGACTTTGAGGTTAACTGGAAGTTATAGCAACACAGTTCTCTCAAGAAGCCAGGGAACCCAAGACTAATTAATCAAGGGCAAATCACAAGGACCAGGTGAAGGTTTCCTTCCAACTCACTAGTTTTAGCTTAGTGGTGTATGGCTAGTCATTGAACTAGAAAGGGAAGGTATGCAAAGGAAGGGATGAGGAAAGACCACTTGTAGAAGGCTGTTTTCTTATAGTGAATCTTTTCTTTTAATTCTTTTTTTTTATTTTATAATAACTTTATATTGACAGAATCCATGCCAGGGTAATTTTTTTTACAACATTATCCCTTGCACTCACTTCTGTTCCGATTTTTCCCCTCCCTCCCTCCACCCCCTCCCCTAGATGGCAAGCAGTCCTATATATGTTAGCTATGTTGCAGTATATCCTAGATACAATATATATTTGCAGAATCAAACAGTTCTCTTGTTGCACAGGGAGAATTGGATTCAGAAGGTAAGAACAACTCGGAAAGAAAAACAAAAAGGCAAATAGTTCACATTCATTTCCCAGTGTTCTTTCTTTGGGTGTAGCTGCTTCTGTCCATCATTTATCAATTGAAATTAGGCATAAAGAACGAGATTATAAATAAATTGGAGTATAGTTTATCTCTCAGACTTGTCTAGGAGAAAGAAATTTGTGACCAAAGATGAACTAGAGACTATTACCAATCACAAACTAGAAAATTTTGATTATATCAAATTAAAAAGCTTTTGTACAAACAAAACTAATGCAAACAAGATTAGAAGGGAAGCAACAAACTGGGAAAACATCTTCACAGTTAAAGGTTCTGATAAAGGCCTCATTTCTAAAATATATAGAGAACTGACTCAAATTTATAAGAAATCAAGCCATTCTCCAATTGATAAATGGTCAAAGGATATGAACAGACAATTTTCAAATGATGAAATTGAAACTATTACCACTCATATGAAAGAGTGTTCCAAATCATTATTGATCAGAGAAATGCAAATTAAGACAACTCTGAGATACCACTACACACCTGTCAGATTGGCTAAGATGACAGGAAAAAATAATGATGAATGTTGGAGGGGATGCAGGAAAACTAGGACACTGATGCATTGTTGGTGGAACTGTGAACGAATCCAACCATTCTGGAGAGCAATCTGGAATTATGCCCAAAAAGTTACCGAATTGTGCATACCCTTTGATCCAGCAGTGTTTCTATTGGGCTTATATCCCAAAGAAATACTAAAGAAGGGAAAGGGACCTATATGTGCCAGAATGTTTGTGGCAGCCCTGTTTGTAGTGGCTAGAAACTGGAAATTGAATGAATGCCCATCAATTGGAGAATGGCTGGGTAAATTGTGGTATATGAATGTTATGGAATATTATTGTTCTGTAATAAATGACCAGCAGGATGAATACAGAGAGGCTTGGAGAGACTTACATGAACTGATGCTGAGTGAAATGAGCAGAACTAAGAGATCACTTTACACTTCGACAACTATATTGTATGAGGATGTATTCTGATGGAAGTGGACTTCTTTGACAAAGACTCTTAGAGTGAATCTTGAAGGACACTAAAGATTCTAAGAGGAGAAGAAAGGTGGACAACTGTGGGAAAGACATGAAAATTGGAGTCTAAGTGTCATATATGAGGAAAAATAGACATCCCACAGTGGATGTTAAGAAATGGCACATGTAATGAAGCCAGGAAGGTAGATTAGGGTTATTTGGGATGGCTGGTCTAATCTCATTTTACAAATTAGAAAACTAAAAGAACATTGTACACAACAACAAGAAGATTAAGTGCAAATCAACTCTGATAGCCTTGACTCTTTTCAACAATTTGTGATTCAGGCAATATTACAATAGACTTGTGATGGAGAGAGCCATCTGTATCCAGAAAGAGGCCTATGGAGACTGAATATGGATCACAGCCTATATTATTTTCATCTTTTTGTTGTTGCTTGCTTGCTTTTTTCTCATTTTTCCCCTTTTTAATCTGATTTTTCTTGTGCAGCATGATAAATGTAGAAATACGTATAAAAGAATTAAACATATTTAACATAAATTGGATTACTTCCTGTCTAGGGGAGGGAGTAGGGGAGAAGGGAAGGAGAATAATTTTGAACAAAATTTGAACATAATTTGAACAAAAGGTTTGCAAAGATAAATGTTGAAAATTATCTTTGTATATATTTTGAAAATTAAAAAGCTATTATTAAAATTAAATATTTTACTTAAGTAATAGTATTGTAGATTTAAATTTAGAAGAGACCTTAGAAGTCACTTAACAGATGATGGAACTGAAATTTAAGTGAGATTAATTGATATGTCTTGGTTTTGTTGTCAGGAATTTCAGTCTTGTGTGACTCTTTGTGATCCCATTCTTTTTCCCCTCATTTTTAAAAATTAAAACTTTCTATTTACAAAACATACATATGAGAATTTTTTCAACATTGACCCTTGCACAATCTTGCTTTCCAAATTTTTCCCTCCTTCCCTCCCACCCCGTCCCTTAGATGGCAGGTAATAAAATACATGTTATATATGTTAAAATATATGTTAAATGCAATATATGTATACATTTTTATACAGTTATCTTGCTGCACAATAAAAATAGCATCAAGAAGGAAAAAAAAACTGAGAAAGAAAACAAAATGCAAGCAAACAACAACAGAGAGAGTGAGAATGCTATGTTGTAGTCCAAACTCAGTCCCCAGTCTTCTTTCTGGGTATAGATGGCTCTCTTCATCACAAGATTGGACTGATCTGAATCAATCTCATTGTTGGAAAGAGCCACGTCCATCAGAATTGATCATCATTTAATCTGTTTGTTGATGTGTACAATCATTCTCCTGGGTCTACTCATTTCACGTAGCATCAGTTCATGTAAGTCTCCCCAGGACTCTCTAAAATCATCCTGCTGATTGTTTCTTATAGAACAATAATATTCTATAGCATTCATATACCATAATTTATTCAGCCATTCTCCAACTGATGGATATCCACTCAGTTTCCAGTTTCTTGCCACTATGAAAAGGGTTGCCACAAACATTTTTGCACTTGTGGTCTCTTTTTTTTTTCTTTAAGATCTCTCAGGGATATAAACCCAGTAGAAACACTACTAGATCAAAGGATATGCATAGTTTGATAACTTTTTGAGCATAGTTCCAAACTGCTTTATAGAATATTTGGATCCATTCACAGTTCCACTAACAATGTATCAGTGTCCCAGTTTTCCCACATCCCCTTCAATATTTGTCATTATCTTTTCCTGTCATCTTACCCAATCTGAGAGGTGTGTAGTGGTATCTCAGAGCTGTCTTAATTTGCATTTCTCTGATAAATAGTGATTTATGAGATGGTTTTATCTTCATCTAAAAACTGTCTGTTCATATCCTTTGACCATTTATCAAGTGGAGAATGGCTTTAATTCTTATAAATTTGAGTCAATTCTCTATATATTTTAGAAATGAGGCCTTTATGAGAACGTTTAAATGTAAAAAATGCTTTCCCAATTTATTGCTTCCCTTCTATTCTTGCCTGCATTGGTTTTATAGGTACAAAAACTTTTCAACTTAATAGAATCAAAATTATCTATTTGGTGTTCCAATTCTTCTTTGGTGGACCCATTCTTAAGGGGGTTTCTTGGTAAAAATGCTGGAGTGGGTTGCCACTATCTTCTCCCAGATTGTTTTACAGATAAGGAAACTGAGGCATCAGGGTCAAGTTACTCGCCCAGGATCACTCATCTAATAAAGTTGTGAGCTTATGTCTTTGTCATAGGCTTTGCAGTCTACCTTTGTACCACCTATCTGCTCTGCCTGTGATTACACAGTTGATAAATATCAGAATATTTGAACTAAGGTTTTCTATAAAGGAACTTAGAACATTCTATGCACTACATTACCTAGTCACTTTTTGTTTCATACAAATCATTCAATTTGGCTTTAGAATGGTGAATATATCAAGCAAATATTTTATTAAAAAATCTCAACATGGAAATTAATAAAAATGTTATAGGATTATCAGGACATTATGAAAGAGAATAGCAAACCATAATAAATTATAATTAAATACACAGGTTTCTTTTCTTCCAGTGAGAAATTAGATTTAATATGCATTCAATTATCTGCATATTGCTGATATTAAGTAATTCTTAGGGTTGTGAAGAGAAGAGGAAAAGAGAGCCAATACTGTGCTTAATGTTGGGTATGAAGTGACACACTAAGTTGAAAGTTTCTCAAAATGTAGAGACTTTTGAGATAGTGAGCAGAAAAGTATCACAAAATAGAGTGAGATCATTCTCTCTTTTTAAAAATAGTATTTTATTTTCCCCCCAGTTATATGTCAAGAAATATTTAGTATTAATTTTTACAATATTTTGAGTTCAATATTTTTCACCCTTCCTTCCCCATTTCCTTTTTCTAAAGTTTGTAAAAAGTTTGATACAGTTTACACATGTGCTATCAGGTGAAACATAGTCACATGTTATTCAAAGTTGTGAAAAAGCAGATCAAAAGGAAGAAAAACACATGAGAAAGAGTACAGTAAAAACATGTTTCAATTTTCATTCAGAGTTTATCAGCTTTTTATGTGGATATGTAATATTTTTTTTTCATGAATCCTTTGGACTTGTCTTGGATCTTTCTGTTGGTGAGAGGATCTGAGTCATTAATAGTTGATCATAACACAACATTGTTGACATTGTATACAATGTTTTATTGGTTTTGCTTTTTTCACTTTGCATCAGTTTGTGCAAGTTTTTCAGTTTTCTCTGAACTCTGCCTGTTCATTTCTTATTGTACAATAGTATTCTACATTCATATACCACCGCTTGTTCAGCCAATTCCCAATTGATGGGCATCATTTTAATTTTTAATATTTTATTGCCACAAAAGGGTTGCTATAAATATTTTTACACATGTAAATTCTTTCCTTTTTTCATGAACTCTTTGGGATATAGACCTAGTAGTGGTGTTGCTGGATCAAAGTATATGCACAGATTGGTCGTCCTTTGGGCATAGTTTCAAGTTGCTCTCCAGAATGGTTGGGTCAGTTCAACAATACATTAGTGTCCCAATTTTCCCACATTCTTTCCAAGAATTATAATCTCTTTTTTTTTTTTTGGTCATATTAGCCAATCTGATAGGTGTGAAATGATGTCATTGGGGATATTTTGATTTGCATTCTCTAGTGAAAATTTAAATTTAAATCACTTCTTCATATAACTATAGATAGCTTGGTTTCTTTCTCTAAAACCTGCCTGTTTATATCCTTTTCCCATTTATCAATTAGGAAATGGTTTGCATTCTTATAAATTAGACTCAGTCCTCTATCTAGTTGAGAAATGATCTTTTTATCAGACATTTTCTATAGAAATTGCTTCCTTAGTGGTGGTGTCTGACATATGCTAAGACCTGATGGGAGTATTTCTGATTTTGCCAGAGCTACACTGAAGCACATGGTGGTCTGGCCTCTAGAGGATGCTTGTTTGCTTGGAGCTGTGTTAAAGCTGGACCCTGGATAATTTCCAGGATATACTGAAGCACATGGTGTTTACCAGAGTCAGAGTCTGCAAGCATTCCAGGCTATACTAAAACATGTGGTGTATCCTAGTATTGGCATTTGCTAGCTTCCCTACACTGGTGCTTAGGATCTCCTGCTGATTTACTGAGGTGGGACTTGCTCCCACCTCACTAGGGAGTTTCCTGTACTAGACAGTATCTTCTCCCTTTCCTTTATTCAAGTGAGACGGACCCCTACTACTAGTCTTCCAAATTTTCTGGGATTAAGAATTCTTTCGCCCTATCTCCTTTCTGGTTTTGCTTTTCTAGACTTTTCTTAGGGAATTATTTTATGGTTGACCAGAGGTGAACATGGGAGACTTCTAATGATTCACTGTTTACTCTGCCATTTTGGTTCCTAGAAGTTGTTTTCTGAGAGATCTTTCTGTATTAAAAACAGGAGGAAGTGGTATCCTCTGGAGCATATCAATAATTTGATTTGTACTCCTTTGTACTAAATAGGCAATGGATGCTCATGGTAGAGCTTAAATGAAAAATTTATCATACTTTTAGATGATTGCTTTTAGAAGAACTTGCCTTTGACAAAACAACCCATTCGAGTTACATTCAAGAGGTGAAGATACAGGTGCTTCACAGATCTGACACTGTTTCACCAGATAATGAGGTTTCCTGTTTTAAGGTACAGGGATTTCCCTCAGGGACATGGTATACTCAAATAAAGTCAAATGGTAATGTAAAAAAACATAACAGGCAGTTACAAAATTTCAGAGTCAGTTTGGAGAATGTTTGAAAAGAGTTTATATTTTGGTAGTCAATTTTGTTTTCGTTAACAGCCAAATATACATAAACAAAGAGAGAATGGAACCAGATAAGCTCATTAGAAATTAATAACAATACCCATTTTTCTCCCCTAAATGACAATGAATATATCACAAGAGTAATCAGAATAAAATGTAGATTAAGTAATAGAGACGGTCCATTTTCATGCTATTCATGATGTAGATTGTTGTATTTTTTTTTTTCTCTCTTGACAGGATAACTCTGCATTACTCTAGAGTCCTCATGTTTTGTTGATATGGGGCTATGCACAATTGCATGTTCATGGCTATGGTGGGTTCATAGAGGTGAAACTTCTGTGTGAATGTATAGATCATTTAACTTCACTAGGTTTCCATATTCTTATTGGAAAAATGAGGAGACTAGTAGATGGACACTGAGGTGTTTTTACTTATAAATATATGACGACTCTGATCTACATTCATGTCTATAGTTACCAATGATCTCTTTATTGCCAAATTGAATTTTTCTCAATTTTTATTCTTCTTGATTCATTTGAAACATCTGAGCTTGTTCTCCTTCTTGATACTTTTTTCTTTCTGTATTTTCTTGACTTTACTATGATTGGGTTCTTTTCCTACTTATCTTATCAAACTTCTCAGTTACCTTTGCTTATTCCTCATCTACATCATGTCTTCTAAATGTGGTATTCCTTAAGCTTCTGTCTTTGGTCTTTTTCTTTTTTCTTTCTTTACTATTTTCATTTGGAAATCTCATAAATGCTCATGGTTTAATTGTAGATGATCCAGAGATCTACTTATCCTTCCTTATTCTTTCTTTTGGGCATTCAAATTCTGCTACTAACTATGGACATTTCAAGCTGTTTTCCTGAAGGCAACCCAAAATAGATGTGTTTAAAACAGAATTCACTACCTTCTTCCTCAAAGCTGTCCCTCTTCTAAAATTCTCCTTTACTGTCAAGGACAATACCGTCTTCTTAGATACCTCAATTTTCTACCTGACTTCACTCTCTTATCTACTCTCTCTCTCTCTCTCTCTCTCTCTCTCTCTCTCTCTCTCTCTCTATATATATATATATATATATATATATATATATACACACACACACACACACACACACACACACATACATACATACACACACAAATCTTGGCATTATTATTTTGCCACATTAGCCTACAGTTTCCTTTTTCCATTTATACAGACAACATTCTAATTCAAGACTTTATCTTTTTCCTCCTAGAATATTGCTATAGCTCCCAATTAGAGTGCCATTCTTAAACCTCATGTCATTTCAAGCCATATTACCTAGAGATGTTAAAATGATTTAGGATAGACACAATATGTGCATATACTTGCATACATACTGCTTATATGCATATATAAAATTACATATACGATTATATACATAATTATGTCTGACAAATATAAGTACACCCAGTTATACTTTTATATATGTGCATACATACATTTATGCATAAATACATGCATGGATATACACCCATGTGTCTACACACACACACACACACACACGCACACACACACACATATATATATATCCTCACTTCTACAAAGTTACTTTACATTTGTTTTCTATTTTGTATTTACTCATATGAATAAGTGCCATTTCTTCTCAGCAGAATGTAAGTTCTTTGAAGACTAAGACTTTTTTTATGTTTACATCCTCAGTATCTAATAGTGGCTGACATATAATAAGGACTGAATAAATGCTTTTTAGCTGAATTGAATAAAATGAAGTTGAAAACATTTGGAAGTTGGTCAGCTGGAAGGGAAAAAAAGAAAAGCTGGAGAGCCTACTTTCCACAAATAAGGAATAAAAAGTAAAACTGGAAACAAGGAATATTTCAAGAAAATCAGTAAAGCAATAAATGATGGATCAGATGTTTGGTTCAGATTTGCTAGGAGGGAGGCAATTTTGATGTTGAAGTTAGTTGTTATAAAATACCTAGTACCTTGTTCTCATTTTGACTTTTAAGATCCCAGCACTGCTGGGCTGATACATACATAGTCTTATAACAATATTTCCTCTCACTTCTAATGTATTTTAAAATTATTTATTCTTTGGTCAACTTACATTTCCTTCATATCCTTTGGGTGAGTCTCTCAGAAGAGGGGAGTATTCAGTGTAGACAGTCTAAATTGGGCCAGGCATACTGTGAGCACTTAAATATTTCTTAAGCAAAAAATAACACATTCTTTCCTGTGGTTTCTCTGCTTTTCTTATTCCTCTTCCCTGATGAGAGAGTAAATTGAGCCTCTTCCTTGGGTATAAGGTCTGATGGAAATGAAAATGCCGACGAAGGTAACTGAGATGATTAAGATGTTCATTTTCCTTCCTGTACTCTGCATAGGTTTGGAAGACTAGTGGACCAAGGCTGTACGGTCATAAAAAAGAATAAGAAACTATTGATAAACATGCTTCAGCTTGTTGATTAAAGCCGTATTTGTTTATTAGTATTTTTCCAGTTTATAAAATAGGTTCAGTGTAAAGGTGCCTCTGGGAGTTCTATCCACTATATTAAATCCCGTATTGACCCTGCAGTCAGACAAAAATTGCTCTAAGTTGTATGAGGTCAGGTTCACATAGCAGCGGCTAATTGGGCATGACATAAAACAATTTGGTTTGTAGAATTCCCACATGGTTACCCTAACTCTATGTGATTCTGTGTGAACCCTACCCTATGGAAAAGACACAAATAAAGGAGGAGAGACAAAAAACATAGAACAAGAGATTTAGCATTGGAAAGGAATTTTGAAATTATCTAGTATAATGCCATTAAATTTATAGATGAGGAAACTGAGGCACAGAGATGTTAAATAACTTTTTCAAGATTACCCAGGTATAAAGAACATAACATGGTTTGAACTCACTTAAAAACGATGAGAGTGATGAAAAAGAAGTATCATAAAGTGTGAGAGGGTAATAGAAAAGAATTAAAGGAGAATCAAAATGTCAAGAAGCAACCTGATGAGTAATCATTGTGTTAGAAGCTAAGGAGGATATAAGAAAAACATAAAGCTCAATCTTGACCCTTCTATTACTTATAGTATCTTGTTGTAATCTCCTTAAAGAAAAAGAAAAAAATTTTTTTTCATTTCTGTCAGTATTCCCAGGACTTAGAACAATGTCTGGTACATGATAATTACTTAGTTATTGATTATGACTATTAGAGAAAAATATGCATTCCATAGGCATAATATAGTAGCTAGAAGTCTAGAAGACATAAAAGTCCTGCTTCTGACTACATTATCAGTGTATTGGGTTTATCAATTCATTTCTCAGCACCTCAACTGTCTTCTAATAGTATAAGTTATCAGATTTTTGATTCTACATTTGCATTGATGGAATAGGTGCGTCAAAAATTCCATACTGAATAAATTACATCTACTTTTGCCCAGTTTCTTCCTCCCAAACTTCAATGAATTTCATATCTTTTCTACTTCTGAGAACTAATTTTTACAGTGATGAATGACATTGTGTGGGGTCAGGGAAAATGGAAAACAATGGTAATCAAATAAAATGGGGGAACTTTTGAGTGTCGGGAAGAGTTTTGACTAAACTTATATAGTTTATTGAAAATGAAAGTTTCATTTTTTGGAAGAATATTCTGGCAGTAGGATTCCAAGTGTAATACAAGGGTAAAAATTGAAGTTGGTTGATCAATCAATAGCCCAAGTATAAAGTACTTCAAATTAGGTTTATTATAATGAGACTGGAGAAGAAGAGACAAATCTAAAAACATTCCAAAGAAATATTTACATCATTTGGTGAGTTATTGAATATAGGATATTAATTCTTTGTCCATAAAATGAGGAAGCTCAGCCAGATGAGCTAAAAATATCCTTACTAGCTCTTAAATCTATAAACTGAATTATCTACAGGGAAGAGGTGAAAGAAAGGGGAAAGAAACACACACAGATAGACACAAAGAGAGAGAGAGAGAGAGAGAGAGACAGAGAGAGAGAGACAGAGAGAAAAACAGAGAGACAGATGGAGAGAGACAGAGAAAGAGACACAGAGAGACAGAGACAGAGAGAGACAGAGAGACAGAGAAAGAGAAAGAAGAGAGATACAGAGACACAGAGAGACAGAGACAGAGAAAGACAGACACACACACACACACACACAGAGATAGAAAGACAGAGAGAACAGACCCAGATTGATAAATAGAGACAGACACACAGACAGACAAAAAGAGAAAGAAAGATATGGAGAAATAACCGGAATTTTGAACATATTAGAGCATCATTTGAATGCCCAAAACAGATAATGAGAAAAAAAGCTATCCCATGGAGGTAGTTGAGGTAGAGAGATAGAAAGAAATAAAAAGTAAGACAGAAAGAGATAGCGAGATAGGGAGACACAGAAAGAAAGAAGGAATGAATCAGGGAAGAAAGGAAGGAGAGAGAAAAGAGGGAAGAAGAAAGAAGAGAGAAAGGAGGAAAGATACTGGTTAAGAAATAGAGTGTTGGATCAAAAGATTAGACACATATGACACAATAATCAAGGCTTGTAGCTATCTAGTATTTGATAAATCCCCAAACTCCATTTTCTGGAATAAGAACTCACTATTTGTCAAAAATTACAAGGAAAACTGGAGAAGCCTGTCAGAAAATTGGCATAGACTCTCTCACCCCATACCAAAATAAGGTCAAATGGATACATGATTTGGACATAAAGGATGATACCATAACCAAATTAGGAGGACAAGGTGTAATTTACCTCTCAGATCTTTGGCGTAGGGAGGAAATCATGATCAAAGAAGAACAAGAGAACATTATGAAATGCAAAATGAACAACTTTTATTATATTAAATTAAAAAGTTTTTTTTAATAAACAAAATCAACAGAAACAAGATTAAAAGAGAATTAGAAAGCTGGGAAAAATTTTTACAGACAGCATTTCTAATAAAGCTCTAGTTTTCAAAATATATAAAGAACTGTGTCAAATTTATAAGAATACAAGTGATACATGGTCAAAGCATATGAACAATTTTCAGATAATGAAATTAAAGCCATTTATAGTTATATGAGCCATATGTAGTCATATATAGCTATATGAAAAAAATACTCTAAATCATTAAATTAGAGAAATGAAAATTAAAACAACTCTGAGGTATCACCTTACACCTCTCAGAATGGCTAAGATGACAGGAAAAGATAATAATAAATGTTAGAGGGGATATTGGAAAACTGGTACACCAATCCATTGCTGATAGACTTGTGAAATGATCCAATTATTTTGGAGGGCAATATGGAACTATGCCCAAAGAATAACAAACTGTGCATAACTTTTAATCCAGCAGTGTCATTACTGGGTCTGTATCCCAAGAAAATCATAAAGGATGGAAAAGCATCCACATGTGCAAAAATGTTTGCAGCACCTTTTTTTTTTTTTTTTGGTAGTAGCAAAGAATTGGAAAAGGAGTAGATAGAGGCCCATAAGTTGGGGAATAGCT
The DNA here is from genome assembly GCF_016432865.1 of Antechinus flavipes. Classification (NCBI taxonomy): domain Eukaryota; kingdom Metazoa; phylum Chordata; class Mammalia; order Dasyuromorphia; family Dasyuridae; genus Antechinus; species Antechinus flavipes. The sequence continues at coordinate 61,827,967 of NC_067400.1, forward strand.
GAACAAGCAGTGGTATATGAAGTAATGGAAGATTATTGTTCTATAAAAATGATGAATAAGCTATTATAGAAAGGCCTGGAAAGATTTACATTAACTGATGCTGAGTGAAACAAACAGAACCAGGAATACATTGTATACAATAACAGCAAGAATGTGAAATGATGAACTATGGAAGATTTTGTTCTTCTCATTAGTTTAGTGATCCAAAGCAATTTCAATATACTTTGGCCAGAAAATGCCATCTGCATCCAGAAAAAGATCTAAGGAGATGGAATATAAATTAATACATCTATGCTCAATTCTTTTTTCTGCTTTTTTATCTCTCTCATGGTTTTCCCTTTTGCTCTGATTTTTCTCTCCTAACATGATTCATAAAACAATGTGTATTTAAAATAAACTTACTACACTTAAAAAAAAAGAATAGGAGAAAGGATGGAGGGAAGGAAACAGACAGACAAAGACACATAAACAGAAACAGGGATGGAGAAAGAGAGAGACACACAGAGAGGTGGGGAAGATAGCAACTAAATTTTAAGAGATTCTCTTGATAAAATATAGGTAAAGGAAAGCACCCTCCAACCACCCCCAGCAAATTATCAGTAGCAACAATAAAACAGAATGAAGAAAAAAGCTAATAGGAGTCAGAATCATAGTTCAGGATCACATAAACCAAGGGAGGAAAGGAATTCAAGATACACACACACACACACACACACACACAAACATATATATGTATATGTATGTGCTAATAACCTATATATTAAGACTAATTACCTATATATTACCTAGTCATATATATTACCTATATATTAAGGCTAATTACCTATTCCATGTGAGATAATCGTTTATATACATATATTTAGATGGGATGGTGATGTGATGGCTCTCTTCACCATTGGTGCTTGCTAAATGCATGGTGATGAGGTAATTGTAGGCAAGGATTGAAGGGCTGAGGGAGAGAGGTCAGAGTTGTTGGGCTGCAGGATGAGGAGAAGAGAGGCTTGAGGCTCTGGGCTCCAATAGTCCAGGATTCATCTTTGGCAAAACGTGTGGCAGCTTGCCTGCCTCTTTCACTTCTTTATATTACTTTAACCAGGAATATTTGTCCTAAAAGGACTTTTCTTTCTGCAAGGAAGAGGTGTACAACTTAAGTGTTTGCACACATTACCGCCCCCTCTCCCTCCAATAAAAGCACATTTCTGGCCTTTCTTTCCAGGGGATTTCATTTCCCTTTTTCTTTTCTTATTGTTTCATCTTGTGTTTTGTCTGTTTGATTGTGAAATCAGAAAAATGTAACTCAAATAGTCCTGAAAAGATACACACATGAGCCTCAAATCCTGCTGATATTATATAAATTTCATGCCCCTATTTGGTTTTTAAGCCACGATTTTCTTGAGTTTGACAGTCTCAGGCAAAGGCAAATCACAATTTCTTTCATTCTTCAATTAAAAATAACTTTATGTTGATAGATTTATAGCATTATTAGTGTTAATTGAAATGTGAAGTTAGCGTTTCTAGATAAAGTGAGAGTAGAACATTGCATGTTTCTCTATATGACAAAACTTAAGTTTATTGCAGACTATAGATTTTGTCAAACTGTGTATTTAGATATTAGAGAGAGATGGAGAGCCAACATTCTCTTCAAAGGTAAATCTAAATGAAGTTTTAGATCTATTTTTAAAAAATCCATCTGCTGGGGAGCAGGGCATATGAATAGTATTAATTTTTTTTAAATTGATAAAAGATGAAAGAGAAGTAATAAAAACCAATAGAAAGTTCACAGGGGTTCTTTCTGTGATGCTCACACTCAGTAGGGAATTAATTGTTCCTTAAGTGATAATTTTTTAGGTGAAGGAAGGAACCTATACTCATGACTTTTGAGAAAACAGTTCAAGTTTTAAAAACTTAAAGAATTCATTAATCTACCATGATTCTTGTAGATTGGTAATGAAAAGCACCTACTTCCTGACAGAAAGGTGCATAAAGGTGGGACTCACATTTTAGGATATAGACATTTTGGTCAATATCAAAATTTGGTGCTTGATTGTACATATTAAAAAAATATATATTTTACTTTTTTATTTTATTTTTTCTAACTTTTTATTAACCTTCTTTCCTCCTATCCTTCTTTCTTTACTTTCTTCTTTCCTTTCCTCTCTCTTTCCCTTCTTCCCTTCCTCCTTTCCATTTTTATTTTTTTTCCCCTTCCTTTCCTCCTTCCTTCTCTCTTCCTCCCTTTCTTTTGGCTGGAGACAGGTGGGACAAAAATGTGTGTTTAATGAAAATAATTTCAATTTTTAAAGAGAGAAAATAATTTGCCTACTGAGACAAAAATCAGTAGGAGAAAGCACTTAAACATCTTAAAACACTATATAAATTGGAGTTATTAGTATCATTATCATATTCATCATCACCATCATCAATTCATATTAAACTTGAAGATAACCTTTACAATCAAACCTGATAATTGAAATAGAGATTGATATAGTCTAAAACAAGATCCATTGGAATCACTCACTTCTCTTTTAATGTCTTTTTTTTTTTTAACTTTTAGATTAGAAGCTTCAAGAATAATATTTAAAAAACATTTAAGTCTCTCTCAGTGACTTCTATCAGTACTAGTAAGTAGCAGGGCATACTCATATAGAAATTGTTACAGGGTAAATTTTTTCTGAAGCTCGGCTGAGCTCTTGGTCCTATACAAGCTCAAAATGAATTTATACACCTAGACTTTTTTATCTCTCTTCCTCTCCCTCTCCCGCATTCCTGCACCTTTCTGTATTATTTCTGTCTCTACGTCTCTCTGTCTGTCTCTGTCTCTGTCTCCGTATCTCTCTCTCAGTTTCTCTCCCCATACACATATTCATAAACACACATGTGTTATATATACCCATAGAGTTTTCTTTATTAAAATGTTACATACCAACAACATTATCTAGCAGTTACTTTGACAATGATATTTTATATTTGTAGCTACTTAAGGAAATGTTTATCTAAAGTCACATTCTGTCCCATTACAAAGTGAATAAAATCAATGGCTAAATTAAGTAGAGAACTTAGCTTTCAGAAAATAAGTCCTACAATAAAGTTGTGGCTTAGCTACAAATGGGATGTCAAACTCTGAACACATCTGTCACCTTTCAGGACTCTAGACATCTCTCTAAGCCTTGGAGTTGCAAAGAAGATGCTGATCTTTAAACTGGGGCTGGTTTTGGTCATTTGTTTGGCTGTTTTTTACTTAGAAGCTCCCTATCCCTATAAAGTTACTGCTCCATGTTCTATATCTAACCTCTAAATAATTTTTAACTTCATTTGGCCTATTCCTCCCCTATAAATAATTCTCAATTTTATTCATCAACCACTACTTATCTTAGCTGGTGATTGAAGTCTTCTTAGTGATTTACTCTTAATCTTCTGACTCAATATCTAAGTATGTAGTGGCTAGCTATGAGATTTTTAGTTGGGGGAAAGTCATTCTTTTAATATAAACTGACTATAATTATAACAAAACTGGGGAAAAACAAAGCACATTCACATTTTAAGAATGTCAGATTTTAGAAGAAAGTATATGACCTATCCTCCAATCATTATAGTAATCATATATTTTACCTGTCCAGTATTATTCATAACTCCCAATCTGTGCAAATTTGACTTAAGTGAGACAGAATTGCACGAAGTTATCAGTTTCAGTCTCTCTTCCAGTCATTAATGTCCAGTGACAAGACAAAAAGTCAAAACAGAAATGGGTTTGGGGAGTTTTTGTTACCTCAACCTTGTTTAACCTGCCTGGTGAGATGATTTTACTAGAAGGTAGTCACTATAAATGCTCTGCCTTCTTGGAGTTACAAGTAAACATTGAATAAATCAGGGGAACCCTAAAAGTGGATGACCAGTCCTGAAAAGCCCTTACACTAGAGGTGCTAATGCTCTCTAAACACAACATAAGCCCAATGTTACAGTAAAGGTACATTTAGAGGAGGACCTCAGTTCAAATTTCTAATCTAAATATTTACTACCTGTGTGACATATATATGTATATATTTTAGTTGCATAGTCAAACTAACAATGCTTAAAATAAATTTAATCAGTATCATGAAAATGGAAAAGGAACTGGTGTTTGACTAAGGTTTCTTCTAGTTCTAAGGCTATGTTCTTACATAACAGGTTCATAGATCCACAGCTAATTTATGTCAGTAATGGAATTTGAATTCAGATCTTCCTAAATTCAAGTTCATTGCTCTTTTTGGCCACTTCCAAAACATGCTCCCTATACCTCACTTCTCTTCCACCACAAATCTGACCCCACTTCTGAGACTTTTGACTCTGATGTATGAGCTTTCATTTCATCTTGCCTAGAAGTCTGCTATGCCCTTACTGATTGTTCCAAACAACACTTCATCCCTTTCAATTCTCTCTCTCCTATATATTATTTTATCCAATTAAAATGTAAGTGCCTTGAGGCCAGGTAGATAAGCACCTCTGAAAAGAGTTGTAATCTCTTCTATTTGTATTTCTAACACATAGTATAGTGCACAGCACATAAAATATTCAATTAATGCATTTCCATTTATTTTCTTTCATTTATTTATCTAAACTTCATCCACTGCATTACACTGACTCAGTTTGTATATTTTAAAATGTTATAAGTGCCAGATACTGCTAGTATTATCATCAATGATGGGATGATTAGACAACATACACCTTTCCTCAAACTTTCTACAGAGGGATCTGTAGAGTTGTGGGGTCAGTTGAATCAGTGTCGCTGGCTACTTTTTTAATTGAACTAAGCCTGGTTATTCAGTCCCAGCACAGTAGATGGGCACATTGGAACAGATAGTTTATAATTCTAAGCCTATGTTTGAGTTATTATAGCCTCGATTTCTCCTCTGTGGGGCTCATCCACAGCACAGTGCTCATCTTGAAGATGACACTTTACTACTCTCCACTGTGGGAGATATTTTTCACATTAAACCTTCACCACCAACCTGCCTCAAATAAAAACTTGCAGAATTTCCACTGACCATTTTTCTTCACTGACAAGTTTTCATTTTATGGCTTTCCTGGAACAATTTAGAAATTGATCCACAGTTAAGGAAGAAATGAAATGAAGTGGGATCACAAACATACTCAAAGCATCAGAGAACACCAAAAACAAATGTCCACAAATCTCTAGTCTAAAGTATATTTGGTAAATCCTCTTTCTTTTTTTCCTTTTCTCCTCCCTCCCATCTCATTTTATCTTGCTTTGTCATCCTTTAAATTTGTCTTAACATTTTTTTCCACTGTGAGGTTTCAAAGATAATAATCAGATCCACAGGGGTGATATAGGTGTCATGGAGACTTATGACATTATACAATGCTATACTTAGAGTCAGGAAGACTGGGGTGCCACTGCTAACTCCCATATTTGCTAGATCTGATCATGAGCAAGTAAGGAACTTAATTTCTTTAGTCTCATAAAACAGATAAGAATCCTCTGGATTATCCTTTGGGTCAAACAAAATAATGTATTATTAGTAGTTAACAAGTATTAGTGCTTACTATATGCCACATACTGTATTAAGCAATGAGGATATAAAGAATGCTACAAGTATGTCCCTGTCCTTGAAAAACTGAAAATCTAAAGGAAAGAGGGATTTAAAATCCTATATTAATCTTAAAATGCTTTGTGAATATAAATTATTGTTCTCCTTATATATTTTGTAGAGTTCGGATTGAAATGTTCCTGTTTTCTATGATGGTTAATATTTGATATTCAATGGGCTACTTATATGAGCACAAATATATGTATATATATTTGTGCTACTTATATGAGCACATATGTGTGTATATATATATATATATTTGTGCTCATATAAGTAGCCCATTGAATATCAAATATTAATCATACACACATATATATATACACAAATACACATATCTATATCTATATGTAGATATAGATATAAATGTATATACACATATGAAATTTGAAATTGAATAAAAGTGTTGGGATGCAACTTTTCCTTTCTTTTCCTTTTTCCCCATCTTCTTCCTCTTAACTTTGCTCTGTCCTTCTTCCCATACTAGGGATTTCATCCCTCATGAAGTAGTTTCATGCTTTATTTCCATGCTGGTTAATATGCTGGGAAAATAAGCATGGTCTGTCAGATATTTCCTTCAGGATGCTATTTTAGGTCTTCTATTGTAGGAATATGTTAAAAAATCATTCCTCTGGTTGTGAAGAATAAAAAAAAAATCTTCTATTTGTCTCTCTCAGAATGTGCAGTTTCATTAGTTATCTTATTCTATTTTAAAGTACTTAGGGCAAGACTACTATCATGCATAGGGCAAAGTAATGGGTGAGTTAAGAAATAGGAAACAAATAACATAGATCTATAGCTCATTACCCAATGTTATCCACTGGCTTTTCAACAGTCAGAAGTTCCATTTGATATTTGGGAGTAGTGGGTTAAGGATTATAAATACAGAAATTATAATGAAGAAAGGAGAAACAAAGTTATCTTAGTTAATAGTTTCACCCATGGCTAACAATAGATAAGGCTTTTTAAGTAGTTATCTTTAGAGAATAATTCTCCACAAGTGCTGCTGGCATTACCTTCCATGTTCTATGCGTCTGTGATCTAGAACATGGTAAAAAAGGAACACATTGGTAGCCAAAAAGTCATTCTTTATTCTAGTTAGGGAAAATAATCCGGTTTTCTCTTGCTAGTGGTATACTTTCAAATTATAAATGCAGAGAAATGATCTCATTGTATTAATCACACAACTGTGGGACTTTAGAGATGGTCTCAGAATGTAGACATTATAAATATCTTTCACCATTATTATTTGGTCAGGAGATGCAATTTTATTATTGTTAGAAACCCCCACACTGGGAATGACTTTCACTCATATAGTTTAACAACTTGTCAGGAATTTGCAGTTACATTTTGTTGGTTAGGTCACTGAGAGATTAAATGATTTTCCTTGATCACATAGCTAGATTAGACAGGTCAGATTTGAATATATGTCTTCATGATTTGAAGGCCAACCTTTCTACCATGCAATGCTGCCTCTCACATACCCTCTATATTAGAAGCATAATTATAATAATGATAAAAACTAAAGTTATTTTTATTTTAATCAATGTGTACTACTTTTAAGCTTATACTATTTCTCTGAGAATAAAAAACCGGTGACCCATGGGTTTTCAAATGGTCTAATTTAATTTATTTTAAAATTATAAGACTCAAGCTTATTGCTGAAATTGGTTTCTCAACAATAGATCCCCTCATCAACCATTTGTGCTGATGTTTGCCTAGCTGCCTAAGAACTAAATCATTGACAATGGGGCTGACTCTTCGATATTCTATCCAGCTTTCTCTCTGTTGGAGTCTTGGCCAAGAAAGTTAAAAAAGGAAAAGAAAAAAGAAAAAGAAACACTATTTCATGAACAAATATTGTGTAAGGAATTTAACTAATTCCAGATTTAGAACTTAAACATTTAGAAAACCACACTATGTTAGGTTCAAAGTCCATTTAGAGCTCCCCTAGAATGAAAGAATGCCAGTTTTACTTAGGCCACTAAGTATATTTAACCAAAAATACCCAGGTGGTTTAGACAATAGTTATCTTTTTTCATCAATATTGTTCCTTTAATTGAAAGTAGGGGGAAAGGAACTTTCTTAAATGGTGATTTTTGGCTGACTGCACAGAATAAAATTGGTCATTAAATGAAATCATGTATATAAAAACACTTTGAGAAATAATTTGGGTACTTTGGGACTTCATTGGCACAGGGAGTCCTTTTTATGAATGCAAATTTCAATTTCGACATTCCTTCTTACCCTTTCCAGTTCTCTACTGTATCTGTGTATGTGTGCATTTGTGTATGTGTATGTGTGTGTGTATGTATGTATGTGTATGCGTAAGTCATCCAAAAAAATCTGGACAAAAGGTGGAGGGACAGCTGTATTTTCATTCCATTACTATTTCCCACCTTTCAATGCAGCACTTCATTATTTCTTGCCCTGATTGCAAGATTGACCTACCTTCTTTTATAGTCTTTTGTATCCCCAATAATTTTTTTTAATTTGCCTTTGTTATCATAGACAAATAATCATTGATAACATGCTACAGGTTATTGGTGCCTACTTTTTGTCTTTTCCTATTTTAATTTATCTATTTATTGTCCCCATTATCCCTCTTAGCACCTGTTCTATTTTTCATAAATGGTCCTTCACATTAGCTCTGTGACTTTTTCCCCAGAAATGTAGATAGTATTTCTAAGGAGCACAAGGATTTTCTTATTTCTATCCTAAATTCATCATCACCTAACACAGGACTCAAAACATTGTAGGTTCTTTCATAAATGCTTATTAAATTGAAATTAAATTACCTGCAATTTTGATTCTTTTAGAACTATAGAGTTCTATGACTTAAAGGCACATACTACCATGCAGACAAGCAATATTTATGATAATCATTGGGACTTTTGAAACTGACTTGATCTGGCTCCACAGGATGGCAAGATGGTCATTCCAGAGCTATGTGGATCATTGAAAGAAAGTTATAATTCCATTTATGAATTGACCCAATCACTTCCATTTATGTAATTCTTAAGGTCTTTTTGATCAACAAGACCATATAAGAACAACTGTCAAAGTAATTCATATTAATGTGTTAATTGAAAGATCTACTAATTTAGCTGGCTGACCCAATAATCTGAGCATTTTGCATCCACTTTCTTTTCACTGAGTCCATCACTGACATGGATGCATAGGCCCATGTCTTTGCCATTGTTGTAGATTTCAGTAAAGAGATGTTGATATGCTACATGTAATTAGTGCAATGCCATCTTCAAAGAGGAGTATTTAGAAAAAAGAATCTTGTCTTTAATCAGTATTCCTTTTGTTTGAACTTAATGTAAGATTTGAAGAACTATAAACTCTCATATAAATGTGAAGCATTTATATGAGAGTTTATGGTTTCTTCAAGTCTTCTCTTCACTTTGTTTTGAGTCTTAACATACTTGAATTGTATTACAGTTGAGATCACCCATGCTAGTCTAGTTTTAGTTTGGAAAGCTAAATGAAATTAGAGATGTTTGAATTATAGCAAAAACAATAATACATATAAATATACTGCCTACAGGACAGAAACAAATATTTGGCAAGGAGATAGTTGTGAATTGGAGTATTTCTAAGGATAAGGCAGTTTTAGACTTCATTTTACTTAATTTTCTACCTTTGTGAAGAGATGAATAAAAGAAGCTGGTGTATGATGAACTGATTATGACACTTGGGTTCAAATCCAAGTTCTTGCTAACAAGTTAGCTCACCTTCCAAAGCACCAGGAAACAAGATATTGCTCTCTAAAATTCTTTCCACCTCTCAAATTCCATGATTCTTTTAATTTCTCCAATGGCTAAAAAGCTTTACAAGGATTTCATGTTGACAGGGCTCATCTTCGAACCATCTTTGATCAGTCTCTCTTTTTCCTTAAAAGTATGTCATGTGTTTTATTCCTCCATTGTGTTTTGCTTGTTACTTATTTTAAATATTGCACTTCATTTGCTTAAAGTGAAGTTATTTGATCCTCTTGATCCTCTTTTTTTAGGCTACTATGGACCCTATTTTCTGGATAAAGCCTATCAGGTATTGTGCAACCTCAGATCTCAGTATATAAAGGGAGAAAAAGTAAGGGATTAGAGGAAAAGCTAGGAGGCAAAGAGTTAAGAATTGTCTAATAGGGATAGCCTTTGCCTTTACTGAAAGCTAATAAGGGAGAAATTGAAGAGTTCAGTGAGAACTATCATCTCCATTGTGAAGGCTTCCCAATCTCTTTTCAGGACTGCTTATCCAAACCTTTAGTGTCTTCCTGTCTCCAAACTCTCATCTGGGTCTTCAAGAAGCTATATATAGGATATGCAGTGACCACATTCTGGTAAAAACTATCTTAATAGATGGGCTAAATCAGACTGAGGGTAACCAACCAATCTTCAGACTGGTCAGTAGGTTAGGGAGATATCAACCCCAACCATATGAAGACTTTCTCCAGTGGAATTGAAGGATGAGAACAATTTGTTCCAAACCCTATCAAGGCAACTGAAGCAGTTCAGTAGAATTGTTGGATCTTGATAAGACATTGAAAACACTAATGTTGTCCACTGCATCCTGAAACAATACAGTCATCTTGAACCAATACAGTCATCTTGAATTTTGTCTCGCCACTGGACTTTGATGATTCTGGAAAACAGAATGAGGCTGATGACTTTGTGTGATTCTGCCTCTGAGAGTCACCATCACCCTATGATGCCATTGCTTCTCCTTGAAAATGCAGGATAAACAGCAATAGCCAGGATGTCCAAAGATTATCAAGAATTCTACTCAAAAAAGTGACAAGGTGTCAGGACTGTGAGGAGGAATTTGTTTCTAGAAATAATTTCAGTGATATTGAGAAATTGTTCAAACTTAAGAGGGAGATTGTGGCAAGGAATGGAGAAATGAGAAAAAGTGGAAATGGAACCCAGGAGGTGGTAAGGTAGTACTGGGTAAAGTATAGTCATGCTACATAATTTGAGACGATGGAAATCCATGAAAGACAAGGAGATTCTGCTAAAATGCTACATCAAAGATAAGGTACAATCCCATGGATGCTAGAGTCCTAGTCAAATTCCACTTTCTCTGAAATCAGGTTTCTAATTTCACTTCCTATCACATTCTTTCTATCATATCTTTCACATCCTAATTCCCTTCATTCTGACCTAAGCAAGTAGAAATCATTATTCTCACCATTTCAGTCCCCTCACTAATTAGGCACCAATATTCTCTATGACCACATTTTTTACCCATCTGAGGGGGACGTGAACTAATAGACATCATGACTTTTGCATGAACAAAGCAGCTTTTAAAAATGCTCCCAAAAAAACTACCATAGCTATGCCATGTAGACTTGTCCATTTGTTACATAAGGAATTTATTTAAAAAGACAAAATGCCAATTTCTTAGCCTATCTAGAGCAAAGAATTCTATGACTTGAATCTAAACAACTAGTCATTAATGTTTAATTCTCATGATTTGAAAAACCTTGCTAATCTCATTTTTCTTTCAGCATTCAGCTGAGTGATTAAAAAAAAAAAAAACTTTACTCATTAACGTAGCAGCAATGTATTTGTAAGGTAATACATCCACAAAGTCAGTTACTGATTGTGCCTTAATGGCTCAGGGGTGGGATATTTGGCTGTTAATGATAATATATTCATTAAAGGTCTCCTTACACAGTAGCAAAGTCAACTCGAAGTAAGTGATAAATTTCACTTTATGCCATGGATCAGATATTGTGATTCTACATTCTATTTGGTTAGCTTTTTTGGTAAGGATCCAGCTCTACAACTGGCCTTGGTACAACAACCTTGTATGAAAAATCAAACTTTATACTAATAATCTATTTTAGTGAATATCAAATACCTTCTTTCAGACTACACATACACATATACAGACACATAAAGTGTGCTTACATTTTTTACAAACCCACAGTTTATATAGAGATTATTTTATGTTTAGATATCACTCACTAGCAACTGGTATTGAGCCAGACACAGATCTACATAAACAACAGATTTTACACATTACATAGTTCATACTGCATTTTTCTCGAAGCCAGCTATTTGTAAATCGACAAGCAGTTTAATACCTAACCCTACCCTGATAGTCCTTTCTGGGGGCCAAGAAAAGCAATTTGAAAATTTAAAATGGCCCCCTTTACCTTCCCCACCCAAATCACATCAAGCATGTGCACTTTTGTAAACTGAGCATCCCTGTTACTGTAAATCACTGCCAGATGTCAAATGGCAAAATGTTCATTACTCCCCCTAAATAATAGAATTGATTAATGAGACATATTTTTATTATGGAACCTAGGTCTCTGTCATGATGGAACACTATTTAAGAAGTGAAAAAAAATACATGCAGATGGGGAAATCATTCTAGCTATCACACTTCAAAGAAAAAGCAAACATTTGCATCTTGGGATAGGCTTTGGTCCTCTGAGGAGTAATAACTTCCAAATGAATACAGTTTTTCTGCTAAAAGAAAAGAAATGGTACTCAATGTCATAGGGTAAAAAATTAGATTAATTTCTGGTAGTCAATGGTTTATAATAATAGCCCAAGGTAGTGTGTGTGTGTGTGTGTATGTGTGTGTGTGTATGAATTCACATGAATTCATATGTATGAATACACACATATATACATCATATTGGGCTATAATACACACACACATATATTACTGTCTCTAGATATGCACATAAATATATGTGTTCATATATAAAACATATATATGCTTTTATGCATATTTGAATTTTTGTGCAATACATACACCACTTTTTAAAAGTAGATCAATTTGCAAATTGATTGTACTTTTTTTTTTAATTTAATTTTATTTAATAATAACTTTGTATTGACAGAATCCATGCCAGGATAATTCCTACACAGCATTATCCCTTGCAATCACTTATGTTTCACCTTTTCCCCTCCCTCCTTCCTCCCCCCCCCAAGATGGCAAGCAGTCCTATGTATGTTAAATATGTTGCAGTATATCCTAGATACAACACACATTTGCAGAACCGAACAGTTCTCCCGCTGCACAGGGAGAATTGGATTCAGAAGGTAAAAATAACTCAGGAAGAAAATCAAAAATCAAATAGTTCACATTCATTTCCCAGTATTCCTTCTTTGGGTGTAGCTGTTTCTGTCCATCATTTATCCAATGAAACTCAGTTAAGTCTCTTTGTCAGAGAAATCCACTTCCATCAGAATACATCCTCATACAATATCGTTGTCGAAGTGTATAATGATCTCCTGGTTCTGCTCATCTCACTTAGCATCAGTCCATGGAGGTCTCTCCAAGCCTCTCTGTATTCATCCTGCTGGTCATTCCTTACAGAGCAATAATATTCCATAACATTCATATACCACAAATTGATTGTACTTTTAAACTACTCCAGTAATTAACCATATTATACATTAAAAAAAAAAACATGCTGGTAAAAATCTAAGACAAATCCCCTATTCTAGATGAATATGTTATCATTTTTATCATGGTCCAAAGAAAACTCAGGAACTACCTCCTGTAGTGTCCTTTCCCAGTCTCAATTCAAAACATTTCAATTACTTTATGTGTGCTAATGTATTTATTTACATATGAAGTATTACAATCTTCCATTATTTGTGCCATATAGAATGTAAGCTCTTTGAGGCTAAGAACTCTTTCTTCTACTGTCTTTGTACTTTCTGTAACTAGCATAGTGCCACGCACATAGCATGTGCTTAATAAATATTTAGCAAATCAAACTGAAGTGATGGGGGAGACACAAAAGAATAAAACTGAGCTTGGTGAATTGGGAATAAGGGTCCTACCTCCATGTCTGTCACTAAGCTTTGTGAGCTTGACTGAATCGTCTTAAATTGTAGCTTTCTTATCTATAAAATGATGGTGATGTGAGAAGACTAACTATTAAAAATGAAGACAAATGAATAGGAAAATGAGAATTAGAGATAATGCCAGATGTATTAAAGCAACTGTCATGTATAGCTTAAAAGAGAGAATCTTGAGGAGAGGGGTTTTAGAGAGGGGAAAGACTTGGTAGTCGTTTTCACATTTTTTAAAAGTCTCTCACAGAAAAGACCCATGGGATTTGGCCATTTTCTATTTGTCTCCAGAGAATAGTATCAGAGTCCATAGTGGAATTAGGGGGATTGGGAGAGGCAGATTTAGAAATTTTTATGTAAATTCTCAATAACAATAACTGTCTGAAAATGGGATTGGCTTCCTTGTTTACTAATGAGCTCTCTGTTATTGTAAGTTTCTGAGCAAAAGTTTGATGACTATTTCTTGTGTTTGTTGGAAAAGGGTTCCTTGGCCAGTTACAAGTAAGATTAAATGATATTCAAAATGTCTTCTAATTTTTAGATTCTGTGACTAAAGTTTACAATCAAGTATTAGAACAAGGGCAACTTCTGAGAATTTCAGCATCTTAGGAGACAGGTTAAGCCAAATGGTTGATTTTATAGAATTCCCTCCATTCAATTCTTCTGATCTGGCACTAAAACATTTCCCTGATTTTCAAATTCAGTAATAAAGTTTGGCTTATTTTTATCAAGTCCTTGAATTTCAATATTCTACAACCCCAAGAAGCAACACAGTCTGTATTTTGTTCACCTCCATATTCTGATATACATTCTGAAACCCCAGTAATGGAAAGTCCTTCTGCATAAGGTATGGGTCACACCAGCAAATTTGTCAATAAATTTATTGATTTCATGCTATTTGCTATGTATAGTACAAAGCATAAAGAAAGGCAAAAAGATAGCGCTGTTCTCAAGGGGCTCACAATCTAATAAGGAAGATAATACATAAACGGCTATGTAGAAACAAGCTATTTGAAGGATAAATTAGAAATACTGAGGAGAGGGAGGAGTCATTAAGAGGGATAAGGAATGGATTCTTTTAGAAGAATTTCAGTTGGGATTGAAAAAAAAGTCAGTGAAGCCAGAAAGCAAAGATATGAGGCAGAATTTCAGGGTGGAAGGGTAACCATTGCCAACGTCCAGTTTCAGGGAGATGCTGCTACTTCTACTGGTGCTGCTATTATTGTTGTATTTCCTTCATTGTCAAAGAGGACCAATAGCACAAAGGTGATTTCTTGACCTGCTCAAAAATTGGATTTAAGTGAGAAAGAGCTGTACAAAATTATCTGAATCATAGGTTATTGTTAGAGAAAGATCAAGAAATCCAGTGTCATTGGACGAAAGGGTACAAGTTGAAGTATAAGATGCAATATGACTGGAAACGTATGTGTGCATGGAAAAATTATGGAAGGTTTTTTTTTTTTTTTTTTTTTTTTTTTTTTTTTTTGCTGATGCAACTGGGGTTAAGTGACTTGCCCACGGAAGTCAGATTTGAACTTAGGTCCTCTGGACTTCAAAACTGGTGTTCTGTCCACTGTCAATTATGGAAGACTTTAAAGTCCAAACAGAGGATTTTATATTTCCTTCTGGAGTTGCTGAAGTTTATTCAGTAGAAGGGTAATCTTGTCAGAGCCAAACTTTAGAAATATCATTTTTACAAATAAATGGAGCAGACAATGCAAGTATGGTAGCAATGTCAGAGGAGAGAAAGGAATATATTGGAGACATGTTTCAAAGGTGAAATTTATAAGCTTTACTTAGCACTAGATTGGATATAAGAGAGAGTGAGAAAGAGTCAAAGATGACACCTAAATTATTAGCCAAGGGGTTGAGGAAAAGTTGACACCTGCTTTGTTGTAATATATTAATGATATCTTTTTAAGTATTGGAAGCATCACCTAAACCACTCCCAGATGAATATCAATAGCTCTTTTAATCAACCATCACATCATAGATACTGACTTTAAAGGAACTTTAGATGCAAACTTTCACTTGTACCTTATCTATATTGTATGGATGTACTTGTCTCTACTTCATCTTTCTATTAGTAAGTGAGGCTCTCTAGGTCACTTTTTGCCTTTTTTTATCCCCAGTATATAGCATTCAGTAGACACTAAATCAGTGCTTATTGAGTGATTTAATCTATTTCATACAATCACTTACTTTTACACACTTAGAAATTGTATCTCAATGAGTTTAAATAATTTGTGTGCTTAGGGTTTCAGTGATGGTAATCATGGAGGGTGGGATTTGAACCCATCTTATTTTACTTTATGCTCAATTTTCTTTGTAGTAGACCATGTTCTGTCATCTTTTCCTGAGACATTGCTTTATTATGTTGAGGTGCCTCAATCATTCTAGTTACTTGGCTTTGTAATTTTGGAGTTATCCTTAACTATTTTCCATTTCCCTTTTCCCATATATAATAGGTCATCAAGTAATATTTTTTTTTCCACAGCATCACTCCTCTTTCTCTCTCTCTCTCTCTCTCTCTCTCTCTCTCTCTCTCTCTCTCCATATATATATATATGTGTGTGTGTATGTGTGTGTGTGTGTGTGTGTGTTTAAAACTGTTCCATTAATTCCAGCCTCCAGTCATGTCTCACTTAGATTATTGTCATAGCCTTCATACTGACATTCCTATTCTTATTTCTCCCTTTCTTCAAACTTCCCTCCAGATAGTTGCAAAAATAATCTCTCCAGGGCACAGTTCTGATCCCATCTCTCCAAAGCTTAAAATTTTTCAGTAGCTTCCTATTGACTTTAAGATAAAAATGTTTAGTGATTAAGATCCTCCCCAGTCAAATCTCAACTTTGTAGATTTATTTCATACTATAGAGACAACTAGATGTGCCAGTAAATATAGTACTGGGATCAGAATCAGGAAGCTTGGGTTTAAATCCAGCCTCAGATAATTTGTTTGCTGTGTGACCTGTCAAGTCACTTCACCTCTCTCTACCTCAGTTTCAACTGCAGTGTGGGCTTAGCAATATTACATACCTCATGGGCTTATGTAAGAATGCATACCTCCTTACATAAACAGTTCCTTATTCCTAAAATGCATTCTCTCAATTTGTTTTCTTAGAATCTTTATCCACCTTCAAAATTGAGACCCAGTGCCACCTTTTCAGTGTAGCCTTCTCTGCCCTCCTAAATATGTGAGATACATATGCCAGAGAGAGCAAACTCCCCTAATAGCTCTGTTTCAATTTTCACCTTTGTAATTCTAGCACCTAGCTCAGTGCTTGGCTAGGCTTGGGTGCTCATAAACGTTTGTTAAATTAAAGTGAAGAAGATGGTTTTGAGTTCCCCTCATCATCTTGGTCACCCTTTTCTGGTCATAATCCAACTTATTAATGTCACTCTTCAAAATTTGGCCACCTGTGACTAGGCTTTTGCATGGAATGCTTCTCTCATATATTTTATTACCCAAATGGGAACTAAGATGGAAAAATGTTCAACATGGTCACCTGCATGCATAATACACATACTAGAACAACTTTGTGAAAACTACCTTTTATTGTTGCCAAAATACCATCTCAGTGACTGTGTGTATGTGTCACACGAGCAGGATTTTCTTTAGCCAGAACATAGGACGACACAATCTGAAAGTTTAGGTAAATAACTACTTTTTCTGAGCAGAGTTAAAAAGAAAGCCAAGTTTTCCTTGGCCTTCTCCTGTCAAGAGTTACTCAGTGACCCCAAGTAAAAACATCCATTATGAAAGCTACAAAGAGGGTCTCCGTAGAAGATTCCACACTGATGCTTTAAGTCAATAAATGAATGAATGAAACATCTGTGCAAAGTATTGAAGATACTAAGAGAGAAAAACCCTATTTTGAAAGATCATATCTTCTAATAGGGCAGATGCAATTTAAACGGAAAGATATCCTCTTCCTTTTGGTAATTGTGATTGAGTCTATGGTAATACCACTTTTATAAAGTCATTCCTATTAATAAAATGATATCAGTTTCTGAAGTTAAACCATTTTAGAAGGCTAACAACATTGGGTGCAAGAAGTTTCTGGACCTTCAATAGCTATCTGTTGCACATATAAGGGTAGTTGTTAGGCTATTATTTCCATAAAGGTTGTTTCCCAGGCTGACAGCAAACCACGATTTGTATCATTGACATTTCAAAGGCTCATAAGTTCAGAGTTCTGGTCTATCTCCATTAGAGTATGAAGGAATATTCCCATCAAAATAATATATTGGTCTGTCTTGCCTGTCATGTGCTACCTCCTGTCCACCCAGAGCGCATTGTTATGTAGGTGACTAGTGACTGACTATTGGTAGGAATAAATGTCCACATCTCCCCAGGAGCTATCTCTAGACAATCACTGAGTAGAGTAGAATGAATGTAGGGTTGGCTGATAGTAGAGTAAGCATTTATTAACATTCCCACGGTTCCTGTGCTCATTTATTTTTTGATGGCATTTGGGTAGTCACTGCTATTAGTGATGAGGAAGGTTGAGTCCTTCCTCTTAAAGATTTCCCCCTAAATAATGACTTCAAGGCCATACTGAAAGCCAGCCTAAGGGGTTTGTGGAAATGTTATTATAAAAGCTTAGTAATAGGATCTTGGTTTTAATCCATAAAAGGCCAAGAAAAGAATATTTAAAAATAATAGTAGCCTTTTAGTTTCAAAATACATGCAAAGATAATTTTCAACATTGACCCTTGCAAAAACCTTGTGTTCCAATTTTTTCTCCCTCCTTTCCCCTACCTCCCTCTTATAGACAGTAAGTTATCTAATATAGGTTAAGAGTGTGAAATTCTTCTAAACACAAGGAAAGATCATTTCCAAGGTGGTGGTGGTGGTTCAATTTGTCTGGCTCATGCTTCCATTTGTGTTTTCCTTAGAGTACCCACTTTTTCATCTGGGCTGAAATGCCTTTGATATCAATTCACCTGTGGACCAGTTAACTTAAGCTGCAACAGACCAGTTTCACAGTAAGATCCATAATAATCCAACCTTTAAACTTTGGTCAACCATGATCTAGGCACTCAGGAAGACTAGGGTCCACTTTTGAGCATAACTTTTACCGCCTCATTCTTGTAACAAAATGAATGGCTCTTCTCAGAAGAGTGTACTAAAGAAACAGTGGCTATGATCCTGCCTGCTGATGTTTTTCCTGTTGTATTATTGCTGAATTCCCGCTATTTTGAGGCTTGTGCTGATGTCCCCTCTCTAAGAAGTGCTTTCCATGGTCTAGCACATGGCTTCCTTGGATACTTTCCAACTGTTGCTTAGACTGCTGCCCAGGCTGTCCAAACTTTTGCCATTTGGCTATGATCTTATAATACAGTTACTGTTCTTGTGGGTGGATGCTACTTAGACTGTTGCCTACACTGTCTGGGTCCCTCTTTTCAGAATGAGTTGTTACTTCTCTTATTTCTGGGCTTCTTTTTCTGAATTTTTTAAACTTTAAAATCCAACAGGTATAGTGCCTAGTGAGTTGAATTTGCAGTCTGGAAGATCTGAATTCATATCTTACCTTAAACACTGATTAGCTGTATGAGAATGGACTAGTTATTTAATTTCCCATATTTCTATTTAGTCAGTACTATATCAACAATCTTAAATATCGATGGATAAAAAGATAAACCACATTTTCTATACTTAAATTATTTGGTTTATTCACTATTCACTATTTTGTGATAGTCTTTCACATAATTAGAATTTAGTGGGAAGGAAACAAGTCTCTGTGTATCCTTCATCTTTAGCAAAGAACAACCAGGATTATAGCTTGAATCTATGAAAAACAATTTTCCTTAGACTAACAATGTGTGGGAAGTCAAATAGATATAATTCTAGTCTGTTTCCCTTTCTGAAGTGAATAGAGTGTTCTGTCTAGGGGTTTCTTCTCTTGTTCTCCTGCAGAGGGGGGATCCATGTCTTGGAGAAGAGTGATCAAGATTCCTGAGATATTCTTCCCATGAACTAAATTTAGACAAACCCATGTGGACCAAAAAATGTCTTCTTTTTCTTTAGGCAACTTCATTATACGTCACTCAGTGGCTAAGAGTCAGATTTTAGCTCAGTATACATAACAAATTATTAACAAATACAGCAATCTAAAAGGGTAGTGTCATGAAGTAATAGATATTTCTTTTGAGAGCCTTCAAGGAAAAATTGGAAGAATATTTCTTTAGGATGTTATATAGGACATTTCTATTAATATGCTGGTTGGAATGAAGAAATCTTTGAGGTCTCTTCCATTTCCAAGATTCCATGATTGAATGAATTCTAACCAAAATATTAAAGGGTTCAGTTAACCCAGCAAGAAGAAATCTGAGAAGAGCTAGAAACAAAATCCAAGACCACTATACTTAGTTTAGACAAGTCTAATTAATAATTCTAAAAGCTACTCTATATGCTAGAGGTAAAGACATCTATTTACAATAGTCATTTTGTTTATTTGTTTTTAAAAGAAGTTATACTACAGAATTCTTTATATTTCAGTTCAGAAGTTTAACATAGCTAGATACATATTTTATATGCAAAAGTGAAAAGACATATCAATATATGGGAAATCTACAAACTATGGTACAAATAAAATCTTTTTTCTATTAATAGACCATTAATAGAAATCATAAGCCAGATTAAGCAATCATTAAAATGGCCAGAACTGAATTGGTTGGCTATTCCTTGCTCTGACTTGCTTACTACCCATGAGCCAAAATTGAGTATTAGAGTTGTGCTAATTCTTTTTAATTGTTGTCACACAGGATAACTTATTAAATAGTTCTAAGGTAGTTTAAAGGAATGAATGAATACACTTTTGTAGTTCAATATGGAACTAACAAACTTCCTTCTCAACCTCCAGGATTGGACTCGATTATTTATCTTTTTATCAAGTCAAAGAGATCCTAAAAAGTAACCAAGTCACATTGGTTGTTAAACCATGAAGTGTTCAATTCCTTTCAATCAATTGGGGAAAATATATCCATTTTCAAAAAAGTAGATGAATATTAAACAAGCCAGTTGCTAAGCTTTTTTATCTACTAGTATTGCTTAGGTCTTGTATCTAATTGAATGCCACTGAAAAGCATGAGAGGAGTTTGAGGAGACACTGACTACTGATAAGTTCTGTTAGTTATTAAAGGAGTTTGTTAGTTTAATGTTGGTTCTGCATTTGCAATAGTTATCCCTTTTCTGCATCTTTTCTTTCCTGCTTCTTTTGAATAGAAATAGAATAGCCATAATGCAATAGCAAAAGGCCATGACCTTTCTTATACTTTCCATCTGCACTCCATTCATCATACTATAAGACTGGGATTCAACAGCATTTCTGTGCAGTTTGAATAAGGATTCAAAGTGAATAAGGGCTACCTAATAAGCCATTCCCTAGAGAGGCCCTAAGTACTGAGAGATGGCACCACCCTGGGGATTTGAACCATGAGCAACTCTGTTTAATATAAGCCTTAAACACTCACAGTTTTCACAAACTCATATCATAAAGTAAAAATTGAAAAAGTGTTAGTCCCTGAGGTTAAAAGCGAATCCATCAAAACTATGTCAGAAGAGTTGAGAATCTATAAGAATTTAGACTTCCAACTTCCCATCCCTATCCATTCAGGGACTAATGAAGACTTAGAAGGAGATCCAATGAAGACTTAGAAGGAGAAAATCAGGCTAATGTTGGATCAGGTTAGAATTCAAATTGATTTATATTGTAGTTCCATTACAATTGAAAAATAAAATGCGGACAACAAAACTATTTTAGATGAAAACACAAATGTTTGAAAAGTCAACTAGGCAGTATTGAATGTTTGGATTCAGATCATCTTGTTCTTTTCAATTTGTGTCTTGATGGGCATAAAATTTAGAACATCTAAATAATTGGCAGTTTTCTCCCCTGGGGAGAGCCCTCCCAGGTAAGGGTTTGATTTTCTATGTGGCCTGAGGGAGAGGAGGCAATGGAGGGAAGGAAGGAAAAATGGAGGAAGGAAGAAAATTTTAAAAAAAGGAAGAAGGAAGAAAAAAGGGGAAAAAATCAAACAATGAATATAAATATATTTATATGCAATATAAAATGTAAAATATACAAATAAAATAGCAATATAATTTCATACATATCCATAAATATGTAAAATACATTAATTTCTTATTATAGACCTATGTAGGCTTAAATAGCTTGAAATTAATTTAAGACTTTTGGAATATCCTATATGTAAAGGGACAATAGATTATTGTTATAGATATATTTATTTCTATTAAATAGGCAATGATGGTTTATTGCTACTATATTTGTGACCTAAATAAATATATGCACAAGCTAGATATATAAACATATGAGAAATTAGGGTTATATACATACTTTTGTATGAAAGGAAGTAATGTATAGGTAACTAAAAATAATAAATATTCTTAAAGTCATGTATATTTGGCTTTGGGATGTGTTTTTACAATTATATTTCAATATGGTTAATATGATGCTAGTGACATTACACTACTTCAAATAATGTAATGAAACAATTAATTCAGATGGCATGTAATAGAGTCCTCCTAATTTAGTTTTCCCTGTTCTTTAATACATGCTAGCTTAGGATAGCATCACATTTCAGATGGGGTATTCATTCTAGGTTTTTTTTCTTCTTAGTTAAGAATCTTAAACATCTTATCTAGGCTTAGATAACAATTTAGAAGACAATGTTGTATGTGTAAAAGAAGATTTAGGTGAGAAAGAGATCATCTCAGAAAACACTATGTTCTAGAATCTGTATGTTCAAAACAAGCGACTATATGATGGAAGCCCTTGAGATCATATTCTGTTTTGGAATATATATATATATATATATATATTTTTTTATTATCACATATGAATTGGATCAGAAAGATCCACTTGCGTGGATGACAACTTGGCAATTGTTTCTATCTTAATGACTGACCTTCTCCTTAGCAATCATGAAATATGAGAAGTAGGGGTCCTGGGAAGCTTCTGGCTGTGGGTACTTGCTGGAGAGGGAAGTTCTTGATTTAGCATTTCTGGTCACAGGGGAAAGCTGAAGTGAACCCAGAGGTACCATCACCCCCACCCCAGGATTAGAGGTGCTTACATTTTTATTACAAATAATAAAAAAAATATGAAGAAGAAAGACTCCAATCATAGAAACATACTATGGGAACAAGAAAGACCAGGGTTCCTCTTCAGGGGAGGACATTGAAGTAAAAAAAAAAAGTTTCTACCCGAAAGAATAATGTAAAATGACTCCCTCCCCAGAGGGAATTTATAAAATAACTCAAAAAGTAATTTAAAAATTAAATGAGAACAAGGAAAAAAAGATTATGAAAAAAGTTAACCAACTAGAAAAGGAGATACAGAGTCTCAAAGCCAAATATAATTGTTTGAAAATTAGAATTGGTTAAGGGGAAGTAAGTGAAGCTATGAGATCCCAGAAATAACAAAACCGATTATAAAGAAAGAAAAAAATAGAACAAAATGTGGAACATCCTATAAGAAAAAAATGACAGATCTGGAGAACAGATTAAGAAGAGAAAATATAAGAATAATTCAACTTCCTCAAAGTTGTGACCAAGAAAAGGACCTTGACACAATAATACAAGAAATAATCCAAGAAAATTGTTTTAAAATGACAGACCAGAGAGAAATGTAGAAATATATATATTAAAAATGCTAATCACCTCCTCAATGAGATTTTTTGTGGAAAACACATAGGAACATTATTGCCAAATTTTGAAACCCCAAGATTGAAGAGAAAATTTTGCAAGAAAAAAACACAATTCAAATACTCTGAAGCTACAATTAGAATTGTATAGGACTTGTCATCAGCCACAACAAAAGACCACATTTCAAGAAACTCAATATGGACAAATATGTCTTTTATAAATGGGAAATAAATATTATATGTTTAAAATTGATGTCAACAATAGGGAAGTACAAAAGAAAGATTCAGGCAAAGTTTAGGTAAAAATAATAATTATACAAATGAGGTACAGAAGAAGACTAGATGCAGAGGCATTAGAGGGGGGAGGAAGGCTCATATTTCTGAAAACTTTCTCACATTGGAATGGGTTAAATAGACAACACTACACATATGCCATGAAGAGTATCGCATCCTACATAATTTATAAAGAAATAATAGGGGACGAATGAGTGGGCGGGGAAGCAAAAGGTGTGGGAAGAGGAAAAGGGAGAGATCCAGGAGTGGGGGGAATTTAAGTAATAGTAAGACAAGTTAGAAAGAGAATTAAAGCAAAGAGTCAGCAAGGATAGAAAAGATGTGTGTGTATATGTATACATAAAACATATTTTTCAAAACTATAATCTGCTTGGGAGTGGGGGGAGGGATGAAAGGAGGGAAAAGAATAAGGTAAAAAAAAAAGGTGTACAGTAGAGAACAAAAAAACAATTTACAAGGAAATAAAGAAAAAATGGGCACATATGAATATAATTTTTCTACTAATACACACACATATATCCACACATTTTTGATCTGGTAATTTGTTGTTTATATTTTGAATCCTCCTTTATATTCTGCTGGGCACATGATGTTCTATTTTGTATCATTTGTATTCCTTTTCTGTTTTTCTTCTTTCTTATTCTATTTATTTTAAATAAAATTAAAAAAATATATATATAAAAATGAAAAATAAAGTCATCTTCTTGCTTTAAAAATATCATGAAATATGTTTTTGCTACCTTCTATTCTATGCCTTTAATTTCATCACCTTAATCGTACTATTCTTTTTATATGTCTTCATTCCTTGAATCCTGATCCTATTTGATGCTGTCCACTCAATATCCTCACACTAAATTCCATTCCAAGACCTGTGTGTGAGCATAAACTCACTACTAGAACTAAATACTTGAATACCTTAGCTGCATGTAGCACATAATTAGTAGCCAGAACTATGGTTCTTACTCTCAAGAAGCTTACACTTAAGGTAGGAAATTTTGTTTGCTTTTATATATAAAATAAAAGAATAATTATATTATCCCCAAAATGATAACTTCCTTCAACAAATCAGTAGGTTTCTGAGTTACTAAGTATAGACATTAAACCAAAATATAGTATATTTTTCTTTGGCTCCTTTTACTATTTTGAGGATGCTAATGAAACATTTAGGATATCTATCTGTTACTTCAGGCCCTCTCACTATGAGAGTAGCCCATCTCCTTTTTTTGGTACCACATGTATGCTTATGGTGAGGAATAAAGTAATGCTTATGGTGAGGAAGTCACTGTTGACAATTTTTTCTAGTCTATTACACTCATCATATCTCATTCTTTGCCCTTTGAGTCATCTCCCATTGTGATTCTCCTGATATCCTGGTGTTTCATGATTTTCAATCATAAAACATGACTGAGATAATAATTATGTTGAGGAGATAGATGTTTGTATCAGTTTTGACAATGGAATCATTGAAAGCATTGCACTGTTGACTAAATGTGATTCATTCTAGTGCTTTCCCAGTTTTATTCAGTTTCAGTATTAGAGCCTTTGCTCATCATTCATTTGATTATATTACTAAATTGGAGATACTGACATAGATCAAATGATATAATATATGCAAAGCATATAGTAAATAATAAAGAATTAATTAACTAGCACCTATCATATACAAACATAGAGATTAAAATATCTCTGTTAATATTTACATATGTCAATATATTTGTATTAGAAGATGCTGTGCTAAATGATAGGAATTCAAAGGCAAAAATTAAATAAACCCTGTTCTCAAGGAGTTTATACTCAATTAGGGGAGGTAAAACATATGTACATACATGCATAAAAGTATGTACAAGACATGTATGACATAAAAAAAATCAGCTAATTTTCAGTGGGAATGATCTAGCATCTGGAAGGAACAGAAAGATCCTGATATTGATTACAGTCTTTGAAGGAAACTAAGAATTCCAAGACAAGCATGTAAGGAGGGATTATATTCTAGAATGCCCAAAGACATGTAGACCCAAGATGGAGTGGTGTTCATGAGAAGTTGCATGAAACCAGAAGTGATGGCAGCATGGACAACATGCCCAAGGCATGAAAGTGGTCATTAGAATGAAGCCCAAGGAGAAGGCAAGAAAAATGAGAACTGAGAAAAGACTTAAGGATTTGATTATTTTGAAATTGTTGATAAATTTAAAGAGAGCAGTTTCAGTTTATCACTAAAATTCGAGAGTTTAGAGCAAATTGAGATGAGAGTGAATAAAAACATTGAGAGTAGTCATTGCTTGTATGTAAATCTACTTATTAACCCATCAATGGACTTCCTGTTCAAATGAATGCAAGATAATTTAGTGGAAAGAGCATAGGACTTTTTGATTATGACTTTGTTACATTTCTGTGTCATCTGATAGGCTACTTAACCTTTCTAGCTAGTAGTATCACTTTCTCTAAAGGGAAGGGACTTAATTATTTTATCTCTAAGATTCTTTCTGGAGTCTGGTCTCTTCTTTTTTCTGCATGCTCCCCAGTTTCCATCTTCTTTGAGGGTTCTATACTAGAGCTACTCAGGGTCACTATACAGTCATATTTTACCATTCTGTGCTAGGAATTTTATTTCCACCCCTATCCCTAGGGCTGTGATGATCATTGAATTCACTTTAAAAAAAATTCTAGATTTTTCTTATTTTAATCAATTTGGTAGGTTTCATTATCTGTCCAAGGATTTTCCTTTTCTATATATTATTGTGGAGCTCTTTCCAAGTAAAAGAGCATTGTGTGAAAATCCAGAAAATTGGGAATTGTGGTAAGACTGAGACTTTCCCTGTACATTATATTGATATTTTAACTTAATAGTAGACAAGTAAGCCATTGAAATGAAGACATTTTATCAATTTGAGCTCTGTTCAAGGAATTGTTGGAAGAGAAGGGGAAAACATAAAAAAGAATATAATAGGTCCCTTTCATTACCTGCTTATTTTTAGATACATCAAAGGATGATTGCTAGTATTTAATGATTGCAATTCCAGATTTTCTTTTATTAATTTGTCAGGGTATTACTAGTTATCTGCATATTTCTATTGAAAGCACATAAATCATAAAGCAATAGACAGGGAGAGTTGGAAGAGATGTTATGGTTCATCTAATCCAATGCATTCATGTCACACATAAGTAACTTGATGCTCAAAGGGATGTCAGTGTGATTTTTCCAGGATCCCATAGTTTGTTGGAAATAAAATCAAGGATAAATCAAACAATTAAAAAACAGCTCAAGATACTGAATAATCCTGATACTATTGTTTTTGTTTAGTTGTTTTCAGGCATGTTCAACTCTCTGTGACCTCATTTTAAATTTTCTTGGCAAAGATATTGGAGTGGTGTGCTTTTTCTTTATCCAGCTCATTGTACAGATGAGGAAACAGAGGCAAACAGGACAAAATGACTTACCCAGGGTCACACAACTAGTAAGTACCTGAGGCCAGATTTGAACTCATCTTCCACAAGTCCTCCTAACTCCAGGGATGACAATCTAGTAACTATACCACCTAGCTGTTCATTGATAGCATTAACAGTGTGCTATTGTTAAAGATAACAGAAAATGATAAAGGAGTACTTTTGTACATGGTTAATGGAAGATACTGACAAAAAGTGAAATTTATAATCTTGTGGAAAATATTCTGGAAAGCAGCAGCACCCCACTGCAATGACCATGTGAGACTGCTTACTATATAGGAGGTAACCAAACTAGACGTGGTTCAGGCAAAAATCACAAGACTATAGATCATTTGGACTCTTGTGTATTCTCCTAAAGTACTTCAAGAAGCCCATTTCTTTTATTCATGTAGGTTTATGTGAACTTGCCTCTGTATTTTAAGACAAATAAGTAGATAAATAAAATATAAGTATATTTGTGTTTCACACATACCCACACTTACACCCCTGCACAGAAGCAACTTGGCATAGTGAATTAGAGAGTTGGATTCAGAGACTGGAAATTCTGGATTCAAGTCACCCCTCTGACATACCCTGGCTGTGTGACCCTGGACAAGTCCCTTAACCTCTCAATGCATTAGTAAACATTATAAGAAGACATATTGGAGAACATTCCTGATACCAACTGGACAGGGAGTTTCTCTACTAGAAACTCCCTATAACTATGAAATCAATTCTGTCCCCCTCCAAAATATTAGCACTTCAAAACTCAGACTAATCTATTATTTCATTGACATAGTTATTCTGTCCTCTCCCCATTCAGTCATAACCTTGTCTTCTAGGATTTTTCTCCATATCTTACCATAAAATTAATCATAGATAGTTCAACTAAAGTTAAATATGTTTTTCTGCCTTTTTTAAACATTGTGTAGATATCAATAGAAGATATATTTGTTCACTAATTATTTGTTTGTATCATCATTTTCTAGCTTGATTGATGTGCATTTCTTAAAGGACAATCTTTTCTTGCCTTTGGAATATCTTTTTATTTGTAATGTATTGCTATGTGCACAATACATACATAAATTCCTTCATTGTTTTTATTTGTTTGTTTGTTTTGATGATTCTCATTTTCAGTTCTTTGAGGACTATAGAGTTCTATATCTTATATTCATAAAAAAAAATAAATAAAACAGTTGGTATAAAAAAATGACCTCTTCATTATGGTAGTAGCTATTGTCTATTAAAAACAACAAACAACCTTACACTTTTCCAAAAACAATTCAGTTCATTTTTTTTCTAATATTCAAATCTGATCATGGCTACAACTCTCATATACTGTTTATTTAAGTTCACTTTTTTTTTTTTTAACTTTCTGTCTCTGTCTCATCCTGACTCTCTGTCTCTCTGCCTGTCTGTATCTGTATGTGTGTCTTCAGATACACAAGCATATATATACATATATATATACACACACATATATACATATACATATATTTACATATGTATATGTGAATCCTTATAGAAATGTGTATCATATATATATATATGCACATATATACATATATAGGTATAGCTCAGAAAAATACATTGAAAAGCTAGCAATATGATAAGATACCACTCAATTGTTATTTTAAGGTTGGTCATTTTTAAATGTCTTAGTTTTATGTCTTTTGGAATATTCTTCAGCTAGCAGTCTTGTTTAGCCAACCCAGAATTCAATTTACCTATTATTGGAAACTGGTCAATGTTAAATCAGTTATATGCCAGTGAGAAATACTATAAAATCCAGTAACTTCTGGCCAACTGATTTCATTGATCTGTTTAGGATCTAGCTTTTTTCTAGTGTTCTTAGATACCATGGTAATACCTACTCAGTCCTTCAAATGGTGTACTTTAGCTGTTTGTTCATCTAGATCACATGATATTTGAGGAATATGTTAGGAAAGCAACATTCAATTTGATGAATCAAGAAATGTTTAATCATAGAAATTGCTACATATCCCAAATGTCTCTTGGAGGTTAGTAACTTTAAGGTAAATTCAATGTAAGTGAATTCTTCATTATCCATAGCAATGAGGGGATCAATGATGGATATTCTAAAGTCATAGATATACACAATGATCTATGTATTCTTATTCTCTTTGCAATAATTTTGCATTTCTAATGTAATTTATATTATGTTTATCGGTTATTAGAGATAGATGATGTAAATAGAACATTTATTAAATCCTATATAATAGATAATAATCTGTCTTTAAGTGCTGAGAATAAGAAAACAAGGAGTACATGTTTTAGTAGGGGAAATCAAAACCTAAAAGGGAATAGGGGAAGGGGGAGATGAAGCAGATTAGAGAATGAGCAAGAGATAAAGGAAGCTGGATGGATGATGATTCCGGTCAGGGAACTCATCAATCTTTTAGGACCTCTAAAGGTGTAGTCATCCCTGAGAAAAGCAGGTGGTAAATATGTGAAGAAGTGCTGAAAGTGAGCAGGATATTAAATTGGAATTTTAAAAATTAGTTTACATTCAATAAGAACCTGAAATTAATATTAAGACACAATTCAATGGTGTGGAAAAATATTTTTTTCTTGGAAACTATGACATAGATAATCCACAAAGAAATCATTTTGAAAAATTTTGAAAAATTGAATACTGAGAGTTATATTAACTTTATCCTTCAATATATTCACAATCTCACTGATCCCCAGGTTATATCAGAACCCTTTAATGTCTTTCTATTTGGTATAATTCTTGTTCATGACTTTCTATGAATCCTTTTGCAAATATATGAAATATAAGAAATATATGTAGGCTATCCATCTCTTACTTCTCATGCTTAGTAAATTACTAGTCCCCTCCACAGAGGGTTCTTCCAGCCATAGATGCCCTTGACCATATTTAAATGCTATTTCTTATGAGCAAATCATCATTGGTAACATGCTCCAAACTATTTAGAAAAAAAAAATTATTTCCAAGTCCCCCTTGGATCACATACCAATTTGATTCATAGCCATAATTAGAAGAAAATTGGCATTAAACATTTTGAATGGGAAGAAATAAGTATTTCTTATCATTAAAAATATTATTTTTCCTCATATGTGTTCTAGTCCAACCTCATTTAATTGTAGGACCAGTCCTTCATTTGTTAAATGTGTTTATTTGTGTTTATAATATATTGTTTATAATATGTATTGATGGAGTTATACATGTACATATATTATCTTTCCCTACATATATGTGTGTACAGAGATATATAATATATAGATAGATAGATACAGACATATGTATGTATATGTGTGTGTGTACATACACATTCACTCCCCAAATATAATGTGATTATAAGCAGTCTAGTGAGTTTAATATCATAATTTGGATGGAATTGTTCACTCACTTTGACTTTCTTTTTTAGATGAATAAACTGAACTCTTTTGATTGAATTACTATATAGTGTTTTTTGGGCAAAATGTTAAATAAAAATGTTGACTATGCCCTATAATAAATGTTTTCTCCCTTTCTGGGTAGTCTGATGTTTGGGAGTCCTAAAAAGAATATACTCTGTGAATTTATAGGACCAAAATATTTCTATATATGATTGAGTTGAACAAGGTTAGAGCATGTCTAGATATTTTTAGCAGACATGTACCAAAATAGGGTACAGCCTTGTGTTAGTTGCAACTGACTGTGGCTAAAAGGATACTTTTTTTTTGGCAGGAACAATGGGAATTCTATACACTTTAATAGATAAACATTTTAGTGACACATTAAAAAATAAGATACATAGTGTCAGAACTAGAAATTTTAGAGATCACAGCTGAGAGATGCAGAAATTGATTCACAACTTAAATAAGCCTCTCCTTCCTCTCCCCACCTTTAATTTCTCAAAGTTGCTGAAGTAATATAGGGTGTGTTTTTATTTCCTCCAAGCAAAGGAGGGAAGCAGGTGAAAACTTCAATAGATAAAATAGACAAAATGAAAGACAAATAAGGCTTTACAATTATTTTTATTTAGTATTTCAGAATTTTATTTTGTATTTTTTCTCATTATCATATTGATTTTAAGAAAGTTATCTTTCACTATTTGTGATGCATCCAGATACCTTGGTGAAGAGGACAATCAGTAATCTTTTCTAAGCACTTTTGATATCTTCTAAGGTTTGATATTATAGAGGCAAATGGTCATAATGATTATTATTATCTATACTTAACTTATTTGGGACATAAGTTTATAAATACATATTGTCTCAGGGTATTAAGCAGATTCTTAAAAAATATAAAGTAAAAGAAAATTATTTCACTCTCAGAGAAAAGAGAAGAAAACAATACAATCATAGATTGTGTTTTTAGTGGCTCTATCATTGCCTGCTTAGTCAGTCCTTCTTTAATAAAGACAGAAAATCAAGCGATGAGCAGACTCTAATGAGTACTCTCAATTGCAGGTGGGTCTTATTTTGAATATATAAGATGTACTTTGGGACAGCTGTGTGAATTGAATTTTTAAAAGTCTAATTATATTTTAGATGCACTATATTTATTGAATATATAAAGGACCTCATGGTTATTGTTTTCATAAAACAAATCATCATTTGAAACAGTATTTTTTTTCTTATAAGTTTTTTTGTACTAGATTTTCTTAAAGGAAGGCAATCTGATCATTGAAAATTAATTTATTTATTCCTAACCATTTAGTAAACTTTCAAGATGTATTCAGTGCTCAGCTATGTGTCAGCATAAAAGGTTAAAAATAAAATACCCCCCTCAATAAGCTTTAGTGGAACATTTGTAATACATTTAAGCAAAGTAAGCATAATGTCATTTTGGAAGAGGATAAGGAGTTCTGTGAGGGAAAGAGATACTATAGAAAAGCTATTTAGAAAAGGAGGATGCTGTATTTTGGGTCCCAAGATTGTATATCATTGACATTATTAATTCCCTACCCATATCTTACAGAAATGTTCAATGACCTCTCTTCTCTATTAGAACCTTTGAATCCATACTCAACATCAGGGACTCACTAATAAGCAATTGAGCTCCTGATAAAGGAGCTCATTTCTTCTGAGCCAATCTCACTTTGTTAAAACTCAGACCCACATAGAGCAAAATAGGGTATATTGTAAGTACAGTGAATATTCAAAAAGATCAGAGAATCACAGAAATTCAGATTGGAAAGATAGTTCAAACAGTACTCCAACATCCTTAAAAAAGTAGTCATCCAGTCTTTGTTTAAAGACCTTCAATGAGAGAGAATTCATCATGTCCTGAGATCTCTCATTCTAATTTTGAAAAGCTAAAATAGTTAGGAAGTTATCCCCTCTTTATATCGTCTAAATATCCCTCTTTGTAATTTTCACCCATTAGTCTTAACTCTGGGAAGATGCTTTTAGAAATTTGTACTGGAGCAACAGTGGAGACAAGCACTAAGAATAATTCCAGGAACATAATGGGAACTTAATAAATACTTTCCTTTAAAACCTTTTAATGATAGGATAATTCAATGTAACCAAAATGGTCAATCTAATTGGAAGTTGCTGAAAAAATAATTTCTTGAAGAAGCTAGAGCTTTGTTATATAGCTCTTAGAACAATAGGGAAGCCTCCCAACCTCTCTTATATGTTATTAAGGGGGCTATCAACATCATAGATTTAAAATTTCATGAGATTTCCTTGTGTTTTAGAGCAGATAGATGGAAGTGACTTACCCAAAATCAAAGCATAAGTAGCTGCACTGAGAAACAAATACAGGACCTCTTCTTCCAAACCAGTACATGTGTCCATTGGGCCAGTCTGCCTCTTTTAATAGTCACAGTGCACTGTATTGTCCTGATCTTTTGGCCCTGTCCACTTCTGCCACCATTGTGGAAAAATGGCTTTTGAGAAAGACATCATGAGGCAGGAGGTTCAAACTGCTATCCAACAATGTTACTTGTTACATTTTTACATAAATGACCTGAAAAGTAACAGACAGATGTATAAAATAACCTTATTCTTAGCTCATAGAAGTAGCTTTATGATATAAGCTTGAAAGCCCCACATTCCCTTCATTTCTCTTTTATCCTTTTTAAGATGGTCTATGCCTGACCTCTCGCACAAAGGAAAAGCCTGTCCAGTGTCTCCAGGAAATTAGGGTAAGGTCACATAGGAATGTCTAAATACTACTTTACACAAAGCTCCTTTTATATCTTCCTAAAAGCCACAGACTACCAAAAGTAGATTGTGGACAGGACCACTCAAAGCTAAACTGTTTAGAAGGAAGGATTTGAGGTGACCTTTCCCAGTACCTTATCAGTGTGCTCTATGGATTTGCAGAGATTTCAAAATAAGAACTTCATCCTTGTTTAAGATATGGCTTAAAAGTGCACCTTCCCTTGTATTATTTTCATCTTCAATTTTTTCAGAGATTATCTAGATTCTCAGAGTCATGCACGGTAATTACTGAAAAATTTCCCAGCACTTTAGAGTCAGTGGACTATTCCAAGAGTTACTAAATATACTTAAAAAATCCCTCTCTTTTAGATATTGCTCTTCAAAGAGACAGGATAGTACATAAGAAAGATATAATTTGTATATTTAAAAGATATATTTATACCTAAGTTTGAAATCCTATTTTGAAATAACAATTGAAATCAACCTACATTTATTGTGTACCTCTTACTTGTATGGCACAAAATAATAAGGAAATAATCCATGAACATAAGGAGTTTAAATCCTGCTAGGGTCCCCATAGATATTGGGTGAGATGAAAAAAAACGCATAATAAGTAAATAAAGTGTCAGTAAAATGATACACATTAATTTAAAGAGGAAACATATGTTAAGAACTTTGTGACCTTAGGAAAATTACTTCTTTTCACCAAATGAGAGCATTATTTATCTTTCCCAAGGGATTTCTCCCCTCGTGATGGTATATGTTTATAAAACTAAATTATAGTCCAAAACCTCAGTAAAGGAACCAATCTGATATCTTTTCCAAGCATGTATTTTCAAAGGCATGATTTATGAAATAATAAAATGATTTTTGTCAGATTTTATTATAGGAATCACAGTTCTAGGAGAAGATTTTAAATGAAAAAAAATTTAAATGTGATCTAGAAAGATTTAGTGATATATTCAGCCAAACAATTAGAAAATAATTATTTGTGTTACATAAATTATTGCCAAAATTAAGGAAAAAAATACTGGCCAATTCATTTTGTGAGACAAATATAGTCCTAATTCCTGATCTAGAAGAAAACAATTATAGTTCAATATTACTAATGGATATTGATGACAACTTTTAAATACAACATAGCAATAAGACTTTAGCCAAATACTATGATCTACATAGATTTATAACATATATGGAGCAATGAATGCTTCAATATAAACAAAATGACACAATATTAATATTGAAAAGAGAAACTACTAAATTTACATGAGTGTATCAATTTATTGATCAACATAATAACTAGATTTGTATTCATTATTTTGGTGAAATTTTAGTCTAAAACCAAATGAGGTGAACATCAATTAGAGAGGATCCTCTTATTACTGTATACAGAAAAAAAATAAAATTGAAAAAAACAAAACATGACAGAAACACTTTGTTTAGGCATTCCTTGCAAAATTCAATATTAAAAAATGATAACTTGGGAAGTCATTAA
This sequence comes from Antechinus flavipes, assembly GCF_016432865.1. Lineage (NCBI taxonomy): Eukaryota > Metazoa > Chordata > Mammalia > Dasyuromorphia > Dasyuridae > Antechinus > Antechinus flavipes. The sequence continues at coordinate 61,862,406 of NC_067400.1, forward strand.
TTATGTTATTGACTTATTTTTCTTTGTAGAGGAAATTGAACAATACAAAATCTTAACAAGCATTTTCATGAGATGACAGGAATCTCCAGCAAGCCCAGAAAAAGACATGTCAGGCTGAGAAAGTTATGGCTACACAAAGATACTGTCCCTAATTTCCAATTTTGTATACTCTTCACTCTTTGAGTGAGTTTGATAATCAATAATCCCAACATTTCATTTTGACTACTGCTTTATACTTTATTAACAGCTAATCCTAGGATATGGAGCCACGATGACAGAGAAGACAGACATTTCTTTCTGAACGTCTCCCACAACCTTCGGACTAATTACCAAATCCAACCTCTGAATAATCTCTGGACTAATAGAACCCACAAATCTTGGGAGTGCAACAAGTTACAAGCAGAAGATAATTTCGAAGATCACCAGAAAAAGTCTGTTTCAAGTGGAAATGAGAGGGAGGCAGCCAACTGCAAGCAGGATGAGCACAGATGCCAACACAGACAGCACAAAGTCCCTGGGCAGTGTGGACTCTGCAAGGCAGTACAGACTCCACATTGTGGAGAATCTACAGGGAGGAATATATAGCAGTGTTCGTCACTCTGCCCTGATTGCAAGCCAGTAATAAATCAGCAAAGAAGTTATAAAACATCCAACACAAACACAAAAAAGCAATAGTAAACCCTGAAATGCCAGAATCTCAGGGAAACTGGCCATGCCCACCCAGGTCTGGGAGTGAATCAGCACTGACCCAGCGCAGCCATGGCCACTCATAGAGGAAGCTTGAAAAGCCTCCCCCGCCTTAAAAGCAGACCTTAACTTAAAAAAAAATGAGTAAAAAAGAAAAGAGAACTCTGAGAATAGATAGTTTTTATGGTGAAAGAGAAGAACAGATTTCAAACCCAAGGAAACTAAAGGCAAATTGTCTCCAGATGAAACCCCAAAAGGAGATATATTCCCATCACACAAAGCTCTCCTAGAAGAAATTAAAAAGGATCTTAAAAGAGAGCAAGAAGAAAAATGAGGGAAAAAATGAAAACTTTGCAAGAGAGTTTGGAAAAGGCATATAACTCATTAAACCATAGATTTGATAAAATGGAAAAAGCAAACAAATCCCAGAAAAACAAATTGTGAAATAGAAAAAAGAAAATAACTCCTTAAAAACAGAATTTGTAAAATGAAAAAAAACATCCATAGAACAAAACAACTCTTTAAAAATTCATTTGTACAAATACAAAAAGAAATAAATAAAGTAAATGAAGAAAATAATTCATTAAAATTCAGAACTGAATGAATGGAAATGAATGACTCAATGAGGCAACAACAATCAGTCAAGCAAAACCAAAAGAAATGAAAAAAAAAATAAAAAAGATGTAAAATACTTAATTGGGAAAACAACTGACCTGGAAAATAGATCTAGGAGAGATAATCTAAGGATTATTGGACTCCTTGAAAACCATGATGAAAAAATGAGGCTAGACACTATTTTTCAGGAAATCACAGAGAACTGCCTGGATACGTAGAATAAGAAGGTAAAATGACTATTGAAAGAATTCACCAAACACCTCCTGAAAGAGACCCCAAAATTAAAACCCCAAGGAATATCATGGCTAAATTTCAGATTTATCAGATGAAGGAAAAAAAAATTACAAGCGGCCAGAAAGAAATAATTCAAATACTGAGGAGCCTCAATAAGAATTACTCAGAACCTAGCAGCTTCAACATTAAGAATCGAAGGGGATGGAATCTGATATTCTGAAAAGTGAAGAAACTTGGAATGCAGCCAAGAATAAATTACTCTGCTAAACTGAGCATTTTCTTTCAGGGAAGAAGATGGACATTCAATGAAACTAGTGAATTCCATTTATTTTTGATGAGAAGATCAGAGCTAAACAAACAAACAAAAAATTGACCTCCAAATACAGAACTCAAGAGAAGCATAAAAAGGCAAAAAAAAAAAAAAAAAAAAAAAACCTCTTGAGAACTAGATTTCTGTTATGGGTATACATAGAGAGTACATATATAATCTGATTTTACTGTTATAATATAAAAAAGATCTTGTCTCACACAGTGCTCATAAGTAAAATATTGGGGAGAAGGGAAAGGGGAAAAGGAAAGAGAAAAGTTTAATTTGGGATTAATAAAATGGCAGAAAAAAACAAAGTAAGTAGTTTTAATTGTAAATTTGAATGGGATTATCTCTCCCATAAAGCATAAGCAAATAGCAGACTGGATTAAAAAACAGAATCCTACAATATGTTATTTACAAGAAACAGAGCAATATATACAGAGTAAAGGTAAAAAAAAAAAAAAAAACAGATTGAGCAGAATCTATTATGCTTCAGGTGAAGTACAAACAAACAAACAAAACAAACAACAACAACAACAACAAAAAAAAAAATAAAAATAAAACAGGGGTAGCCAAGGAAGAAAATTGTATCTTGCTAAAGGGTACCATAGATAATGAAGCAATATCAATATTAAACATATATGCACCAAGTGGTGTAGCATCTAAATTCCCAAAGGAGAAGTTAAGAGAATTGCAAGAAATAGACAGCAAAAATCTATTATAATAGTGGGAGATTTCAACCTTGCTCTTTCAGAACTAGATAAAACAAACCACAAAAACCAAAACCAAAACCAAAACCAAAAGAAAACAAAAGAAGAAGAAGAAGAAGAAGAAGAAGAAGAAGAAGAAGAAGAAGAACAACAACAACAACAACAACAACAACAACAACAACAAAAACAGCTAATCCTAAAGTATTGGAACTAAAAAGATCCATGATCTATATCCCTGGCCACTCAACTGTCTACTGATATTTGTTCTGGTGTGTTAAAAGTTACCAGTAGAAAACTTCATCTCTTTCCCTCAGTGTCAGAAGGTCGAGTTCTGTTTTTTACCATATATCCTGTTGGCTTCCCAGCTCCATTTATGATAATTTGTTATCTCTTCTACATACCTACTAATTCTTAGATAAAACAAATGATTATAGCATTGGCTTTCTTGATTCTTTTCAAGTCCATTTTTGAAATAGTGGGAGTGAGGATAAATTTACATTCTTCTTTTGGTTAGTATTAGTCAATGAGGTTTTTAGCATTAACCTTAATAATGGAAAAGGTAAGTGGATCTATGAAAGGTATCTTGCCTTCCCTTCACAGATGGTCATTTGTCCAGAGTACTTACATTACCCTGAAACACCCTTCCCCAGTGAAGACTTTTGCTATAACTTCATTGTTGGCCCCATGGATATATTATTAAGCATTTGGAATGCCAATA